>NC_044309.1:35295648-35604815 GCF_007474595.2 Lynx canadensis | reverse complement strand
CCTGTGAGGTTTCGGGGAGCTGGAATGGAGCCCTTGTATAAAGCCTAGAACCTTCAAGAGCTTCCTGTTCAAAAAGGGAGATGAGAAAAACTCTGTTTACTGCTCTAGTTCAAGCAGCAAGAAAGCTTCCTGTACCACCTTTGAGAAAGAGGAGCCCCACTCCTGGACCACTTATATGTATAGAGTCTGAATTTATGCTCCTTGCCTGTTATAGGAATTTTAGTGTAAAAAAATTATTAAAAAAAATGCTATCTTGGATATTGATGGATGAGTCAATTAAGAAAATATGGTATATACATACTGCTACGGATTAAATTGTGTCCCCCACCCAAATTCATATGTTGAAGCCCTCAAGTATGTGGAGATGGGTCCTTTGGAAGATAATTGGCCTTAGATGAGGTCATGAGGGTGGAGCCCCCATGAAAGGATTAGTGCCCTTCTAAGAAAAGACAGTAGAGAGCTTGCTCTTTCTGCCATGTGAGGTCACAGTGAAAAGGCGGTCATCCACAAGCCAAGATGAGGGCTCTCACCAGAAGCCAATCATGCTAGCACCTTGATCTCAGACTTCAGCCTCCAGAACTGTGAGAAAAAGTTTCTGTTGTTTAAGCTGCCAGGCTGATTTGATTTGTTACGACAGCCTTAAAAAAGAAGAAAATCCTGCCATATATCACAACACAGATGAACCTTAAGGACGTTATACTAAGTGAAATAAGCCAGGCACGAAAAGACTCTCCACATAAATGTGGCATTTAGAGTAGTCAAACTCTCGGAAACAGGAAGCGGAATGGTGGTTTCCAGGGGCTGAAGGGAGGGGAAAAGGGGAGTTGTTCATTGGCTATGAACTTCACTTTTGCAAGATGAGAAAGTTCTAGAGATCTGGTGCATGGCAATGTGCATAGTTAATGCTACTGTACAGTACACCTAAAAATGCTAAAGATGGTAAATATTATGTGTCTTTTGCCACAGTAAAAAAAAAAAACCAAACAACCCTAGATCTAGGATAATTGATACCCATAACGGTCCTTCAGCAATGAACACAAAGAACTCAGAAAGCACACTTCTACAGCTCAGGACCCCTAATACTTTTGTAAAACAAGCAATCCTGGCTGAAGATGAGCTCGCAATAAAAAACATAAACCTCATAACAAAACAAACCTCCATGAATTAGAACCAGCTAGATACAATAAGCAGCAAAATTAGTGCTCCCAGAATGAAAGGACAGTTCAAGGAGACTATAAAATAAATTTGTTTCAAACAATTAAACAGACAAAAGAAGTAAAAAACTTAAGAAAAGGATAGAACTCCCACTCTAACCTCTTTTTTTTTTTCCTTCCCCTCCCCCATGGGGAGAGAGCCAAAGCATAAGAGACTGTTAAAAACTGAGAACAAACTGAGGGTTGATGGGGGGTGGGAGGGAGGGGAGGGTGGGTGATGGGTATTGAGGAGGGCACCTTTTGGGATGAGCACTGGGTGTTGTATGGAAACCAATTTGTCAATAAATTTCATATATATATATAAAAAAAAAAGAAAGAAAAGGATAGAACTCTATGAAAAAAGAGAGTTTTGAACAAAGGGCTGAGTATACTTCTAAAACTGAAAAACCCAATTGTTGAAATAACATCAGGTCAGACCTAGCAGAGAGTAAAATCTATGGTGAGAAGTTGCCCCTGAGGAAGCCGCCCAGGCTTCAACGCTGAGAAAGAAAGTACTGAATCCGTGGAAGAGCAATGAGAGAACTGGAGGACAGAATGAAAGGTTCAGTATATGCCTAGATGGAGTTCTAGGAAACAATAGAGAGAATGGTAAAAAGACATTGTTTTAGAAGATAATGCAAAGAATGTTCCAAAATTTAAGAGAGATACTGATTTTCACATTGTAGTAGCATGCTGAGTATCGAGAGTAATTAGAAATACATCTACATCTAGACACTCACTGGACAAAACTGCTGGAATGTCAAAGAAAATGAGAAAACCTTAAAAGCAAGCAAAGAGAGAAGACAAATTATCTGCAAATGGCATTCTTCATCAAGCTACCACCGAGACCAGAAGACAGTGAAATAATGTCTTCAAAGTGCTCCGTGACTCTCAAACTAGAATTCTGTGCAAAGCTGGATTTTCATTCAAGAGTAAGGGTGGAAAGGCATTGTTTGTACAGAGACTGATAGTATGCCACTCTAAAGTGGCCTTGCTGGAAGAACCAAGCCACACGTTTAGTAAAGAAGCATTGTTTGTTTGTTTGTTTCTTTCTTTCTAAAGAAGACTAAGATTTAGGATAATTTGAAAATAATGTGGTTTTAAACATTAAACAATAATAAGGTTCTAATAAGTGATAGATGGAGTGGGTGCCAAGATCAGAATTTAATGCATTCTGAGGTCTTGGTATTTTTCAGAGAAATAGTGAACTGTTATTTAAAATATTTCCTAATTCAAAACAAAAAAGAGAAATATCCAGACACTGACCTTTGGATACCCATCATTAACACCAGAATAACAACTAACATATAGTAAATTCTTATTGTGTGCCAAGATCTGTCATTTATATTATTTCATCTAGTCTTACGGCAATGATACGAAAAAGATAACTTGCCATTTTGAGAGGTAGCCAAACAGGGCCTATATTTACCTTTGTACTCCCATCACTCAGTATAATGTACAGCAGTAATATGTGTTCAGTGAGTGTGGGTGAACCAAACCCAGCTGAGCTTAAAATGCAATCAGCCAACAGTGTGCCCCCATCGTGATATTAGGAAAGTGATAAAACCATTGTTCAGACTCCATTCTGTTGAATCTCATGGTCCGGTCCTGCTTCTCTACAGGGCTCTGCTCCTCACTGTTTACTTCTCTGGGTAAATGACTTTCTGGAATGGTCAGACATTGGCTGTGCACTTCCTATAAACTGATGCCCCACTTTTCCCCCCCTCATACATTCTTTGGTCTCCTGTGTGACAGGCCCCACTCAGACCTGATGCCCTGGCTGTGTTTTTACCGTGTGTCCCACAGGCAAGCAGTCTCTTTGATGTTTGTTTTGATTTCACAAGTTTTTATGTGGTACTCAGACAACATTTCCAGCACTGTGTTGCTAGGAAATGCAGTAATGATCACAGCATTTAGAGCACGTACGTTTTCTCCTCCCTCCCATATACACCTGCCTTTACCATCTGTTCAGGATGCCCACTACTGCTGCTTCAGTACCTTGACCCTGCCCTACTGAGATGCTCCACTGCATTCTGGACTGGGGGTCAGTGGAGCTTGGATTTCTTTACCCAAGGAATTGTCAGTGAGAAAACTAGCACCTAGGGTTGCTAAGCTACACTGTACTCTGTGCTAGTCACACGCTGGAGGAGAGGTGCTGAGATACCCCACATTTAAGAAGTCTTCATTTGGTTTCCTGTATTTTGAATAAAAATGCTTTATCTTCTCGAGTCTACATGAGATCTCTCTCTTTCCACACACACACATGCGCGCGCGCCAAATTAACTGGTGAAGTCTGTGAAAATAGTTTTTTTTTTTTTGGTCATTGTTTGTTTTTTGTATCTTTGGTTTTAATCATGGATGGCACTGTTGGTTTCCTGCATTGGCAGTTACTTTCAGGCTAAGACAACTCATCAGGTAGTCCCACATGAGCTCACTTGCACACAGAATTGAAAAGGGAGCTCTGAATTTAGGTTCCCGTTATTGGCTTCCCACACATTGTTATCATCTTTCTGAGGTTGGTTTGTTGATTGATTGATTGATTGATTGATTGTGAATTTGGGTAGACCTAAGATCAGATCCATCTCAGAGGGCTTTACAGTGCCAGAGTCAGCAGGTCTGCTGCACAGATGGTGTCTTGAAGGCAAACAAAGGCTCTTAGCTTGCTGCTCACGGAAGCTGTGTGCTCCTCAATCTCTCTGCTTCTCCCCAAGGAGGCCCTGGCTGTAGATCCTGCAGTACCAGGGCAGCCTGTGTTGTTGAGGCCTGTGCTCTGTGGTTTTGTGGCTAAAACATAGCATTTCAATTTCCCCAAAGGGGCCACAGGACAAGGTTATACCTTTCTTAGGGAGATAGCTTGAGGCAGATGGGAATAGCATCCACCTTGCAGCTGGAGGAGTCCTGTTCTGACTCAACCATCTTGGATGTGGCTTTGGGAAAGCCTTTGTTCTTCAGTTTCTCCAGCTGGAAATTTAGGGAACTCATCTCTGTGTTGTAAAGAGAATTGAGTGAGATGATAGCATGAGAAAACGCTTTGTAAATCTTAAAACAAAATACAAATATAAGGCATTGTTACTCTCAGTGCTTGGAAAATGGATTGTGGGAAGTTAATGGCCCTTGCTGTATAGTGTGTTTCAGTGCCAGGAATGACAAGAGCTGTCAATAAATATCGATTAATGATGAGGTAGAGAAGCTTTTGGACTCTGTGTAAGCCAGGGCTTTCTATATTAAATGCATGCATTCACTCAGTCATTCATTGAGCAAGTATTTATTGAATGCCTGCTAAATGCCATGCACTGGGAATACAAGTTAACAAAACGGTGAGATCATGATTAATGTTTTTTTCTGGCCCTTTACAGAGTTAGGTGTGTTTTTCAGAAAGTTAAGTTTACTTGTTATAAAGGATTGCCCTTTATGCTGATAATATATCTTCCCTGCTCTTCAGTGTTAAATGTTTTTGTTTTTGTGAAACGATGGTGATTGTGGATGGTAGTTGATTTTTGAAAAATTTCTCACATAGCAAATCTGAAAGAGATGTTACTGGTCCTTGAAATTCAAAAGGTTAGGGCCCTGATCCAGCCCAAACTCCTACCCAATGCAGAAGTCTCTTTAGCGTTCCTAACTGGTGGCCTAATTTCTGTTTTGATAATTCTAGGGAAGGGGGCCTCACTAGCTTCACAAAAGCAGCCATTCTGGTTTTGAATAGCCTTTATCTTTTGAAATAAGATAAAGTGGAAATGTGCTGTGACTTAGCTTCTGTGACTTTTGCCTATTCATCTTATTTCTTCCATCTGGAGCAAAGAAATGCATTTACTCTATGTTATTTAGCCCTCTGGATTATTTTTAAAGTTTAAATTTCTTAAAAGTATTTTATTTATTTATTTATTTATTTATTTATTTATTTATTTATTTATTGAATTCCAAACAGCTTGACATGGGGCTTGAACCCATGAATCGTGAGATCATGACATGAGCCAAAACCAAGAGTCAGATGCACACCAAATGAGCCACCCAGGTGCCCCTTCCTCTGGATTCTTGAAGCAAGTCACCATGCTCCCTCTAAGCATGTTTTCCAGGGCTCTTGTCCCCACTTTCTTCACCCAGTTCTCATGGCTTTCTTCCTCACTCTTCACCTTCTTCTGGTCACCCTTCACTTTGTCACTGTCCCTCTTGGTGTCTGTTTCTCGGAGAGACACATGCTTCAGCTGTGGGTGGATTTGTGCTGAGTGCTTGCTCAGCCTGCTGCTTCCCTTATTCTGGGCCCTGAATGCAGATGAAGGAAGTAGAGATTGCATTTGCCTTTCTGGCAGCTGTGCTGTACTGTTGACTCACGTTGAGTTACAGTCTACTAAAGCCCCTAGGGTCTTTGTCATATAAACTGCTGATACGCCAGGGTTCCTCTTACCTTATGTTTAGGCAGTGACATTTTTTTTCGTTTAGGTGCTGTACTTTACATTCATGCCTATTATATTTCGTCTTGTCAGTTTGGACCATAGTTGTAGCACACTGAGGTCATTTGAATCCTGATTCAACTTTCTAACTTACTAGCTATTCCTCCCAGATTTGTGTCAGCAGCACATTTGACAAATTTGTCTTCATCCAAGTTTTTAATTCAGTGTTTAAAAAGCTAGAGCCAAGGACAGAGCCCTGGGTCACATCAGTAGAGACCTTCCAAGTTTAAACGCATCTGTGAATCAATGCTCTAAACATCTGTGCATAGAATCAGTGCATCTATGAATGCATCAATCATTAATGCACCTGTGTATCAGCTAACTACAGATCACCTAAGTGTATCATCCACACAGGTGATATGAATTTTTTCTGACTTTTCCACTTATCTTTCTTTAGGCAATGTCAACTGTGCCCATTATTGAGCCCACCATTGTTATGATTATGACCTTCAAATTTAGTTTTTCACCTCACATATCAGTCTCAAGTTCACATTTAAAATTTTCTACTGGATGTCTCCAGAATGTTTCAAGTTTTTCAAAATTGATTCATTGTCTCTATGCCCCCTAGAACCTTTTCCTCTTTCTGTGGTTACTATTTCAGTGATGGCACCACCATCTTGGTTAAGCCAGGTACCAGGGAGCCATTCTCAATGTCTGCTTTCCTCTAACGCTACAGCTAATTGAGTTAGCTGGTCTTAGAGACTCTCCTTCTTTATATTTCATAATCCACTTCCCAGACTCTGATCTGTCTTGCCTATGTGATTATAAGAGTCTTCTGACTAGATTCTCTATTCCTGATATTACTTCTTTTAGTGCATCCTTTGCTATGTCACCAGAAAGCAAAAGCACAAATTAGATTATATCATCATATTGCTTTGAGCACTTTGCTGGCTCCCTGTTAAGTATGAATGATGGCTGGTCCTTCATAGTCTAGCCTTTACTTGTCTTAATAGCTAATCTATTACTGCTCCCCTCTACCAACCCTACACTTAAGATGCATTATCTACTGATGGTTCCCAAATGCAGTGTATTCATTTGTACCTTGCACATGCTGTTCCCTTTAACAGGATTGCCTTTTCACCCTTTCTTGTCAGCTAGCTTCTATTCTTCTTCAGTGCTGGGCTCAAGCATCCCCTCCTTTGGGACTCCTTCCTGACAGCTCCAGAATGAGTTAGGGGTCCTTTTCCTGAGCTGCCATCACCCTCTAGGCATACTGGTTAAATACCTTGTCACATGGTAGAGTAACTACATTCTTGTCTCTCCCACCTGGTTGGGGGCCCTTCTGGATAGTGACTGTGCTCCCTTTACCACTGTAGCCTTGGCTTCTAGCATAGGGCATGGGACATAACAGGTATTCAGGGTTTATTGAACAAATGGGTGGCTTGCCAAATTATTTCCATTTTATTGTGGACCTTGTGACTATTAATTTCCCTGCTAAGCTGTATTCTGTGTCTGTGGTGTCCTTTTGATTCACTGGCCTTGTAATCCTATTACAAAAGTTAAAGAGGTACTTTGATATCGATTAGATTTTTTCTTTATAGGTGTTTCAAATCGTTTGATTTCTGATCTACTCTAGGCATGTTAAACTCCATTTTTTTACTTCTTAGTTATGTGTTTGTTTCTCTGGCCCTGTATTAGTAAAGGAAGGCTATTAATTATCTATAACAAGTAGCCCCTAAATCTCATGGCCTCGATACAAAGTTTATTTTTTAATTTTGTCATAATGCAGGATTCGTCATCAAGTAGTCTCCCACAGGTGATTCAGTGATCTCAGGTTCCTTTCATCTTGTGTCTCTGCCCCCTTTTAGGTCTTTAGAGACCTCTCCATTCAGCTGATGAATGAAGAAAGAGAGAGGTTTGCAGATGGGAAAACAGAGAGGTTGTGTGTGGGAGGTTCCTCCAGGCCAGGACTGGATGTAGTACCAATCACTTCTGTTCACATTTCATTTGCCAGAACTTAGTCACAAGGCTGTGTCCAAGTACCAGAGAGGCTGGAGAATGTGGGCTACCCGTGACCCCAGGAAGAAAAAGGGAACACAGATATTAGTGAGCATTACCAGTTTCTGATATTATACTCTGTCTTAGGTTCTGACCTCGTGTATTCCAGATCCCTTCTTAGCCAGGGTTTCGCCTCCAAGCCTTTAGACATTCCATCTCCCAACCTGGGTTTTTGCTTTTTGCTCTTTGCCTTTGCATTTTCTTGAACCCTCTGGTCAGTTGTTGGCTAATTCCTCATTCCTTGCTGATTTGGCTAGATTGATGCCTCATCTCTCCAGTTTCCTAGCAACCCTCCTTGTCTTGCTCACGTGTCTGAGACTGGACCATCTGATCCTTGGTACCTGCTTGCCATCACCATGTGTGTTCCTTGGATGAGAGCCCACCTTAGTCCAAGAGAGGAGAGTTTCTTAAATATGTCCAATGCTTTGAAGTCCTTCCTTTGAGTACTGGTTATGGATTGGTACTCTATTTTTAGAGACAATTAGAGAATGTAGGCAGTTGAAATGAGAGCCATAAAATAAGTAAGACATTGGAAAATACAGCTGTGGGAAGCCAAAAGAATCAGTGCTGTGTATCTTGAAGGAGACAAGCCTGAAGGGAAGAGCCAATCTTAGCATATTTGTAAAAAGTTGGTTTTAAAATTGTTCTAAAGGTAATGGTGCTAGAGTAGATGTTCTTTTGTTACTCTGAAAAAGAAAGTGTCTCACATTTCAGTGTGGGATTTTTAGGTAGGAGACTAAGAAAAAGTTAATGAATTCCAGAATTTTGGGATCTGGGGATAGGTTCTTGAGAGGTTAAGTCGAGTGCTTTCCTGGAAAACACTGAGTCGGAGAGCCCATCCCAGGTGCCTTGTAAGCGACCTGCTGGGTGGCAGGAGGTGGATGAGCAAGCTAAAGTCTTTTCTCATTCTGTAATTCTAGAAACAATAAGCGGGGTGTCATGCTCTTTTGGCTCATACCTCTTTTGAGAGATGCTCATAGTTAAAGTATTTGTCTCTGGGTAATATTTCCTAATGATTTCATAAGTGGAGAGGGTATTGTCTTGTAAGGTTTCAAGTACTATGATGCCTGGATTCCATTACTTCTTTTATCACCCACTCACTCTGCAGGTTACTGACTTGGGCATTCTTTGGATCGTCTGCTTATCTATTAAGTGGGGATGGGATGAAATGAATTTTCAGGAAGTTTGGGTGAGAAGTAATTAATGTTTCTAACTAACATGCTTTACAACATGTGAGTGAAACATGCTATACAATTATTACTTGTGTTAGGTGCATTGCTCTGCATCTTGGTTCTTTTGTTCTTGCCTTGAGACATGTATGGTTATTTGCAAATATTATTTCTTAGAAATAGCTTTTTAAACTTGTGTGGCTCTCCAAGTGAGGCCTGAAGTGGTACCCTCTGTGGGTTTGGTGACCAGGGAGGAAGGAGAGGAAGGTAGAAGCTAATACCTTCAGGCCCCCCACAGCCTGTGGAGGCTGTGATCCATGCTCTACAGCCAAGCTGCTTGGTTTGAACTGGTGGCTTTCCACAAGTTAGTTTCTCTGTGCCTCAGTCTTCTTATCTGTAAAGTGGGCATAGTAATATGGTTACTTATGGATATGTTGAGAAGATTAAATAAATTAACACACGTAAAATTGTAAGAACAGCATCTGGTCCATATAGTAAATGCTCTATCTAGAAGTATTACTTTTAAGCAAGAATTCCCCAAAGGTATCCCTGTCTTGTTTTCTCCTTTATTGTTTGAATAGGCCCCTCCCATACATTTTAAGGGCTCCAAGGCTGACTTTATGCTTACAGACAAGAGGAGAAGGACATTTCCACTGTTTTCATGCTGGCTCAGGTTATGTCAGGAGATGACTACCAACACACACGGTAACCAGCATTTTCAGTTGATAGAATTTAGTTGGAGTGGTTATTGTATGTAATCACAGCATTGAAGGAATATCTGAAGACCTCACTGCATCAGGCTTGTGTGCTGTTGATATTCTTAAATCGATCAATGAGATGCTGAATTGGTAAAGGAGGGCTTTCAGACCTGCATTATTACTTCAGGTATGGTCTGTGGGGCTCTGACATTTTTCACTTCATAGTCTAGCCAAATTGAAGCTGGTCCCTATTCCTGGTGAATCATCCTGTTTTTACCTCTGATTTTATGTTCTTGAGTATTTACCTGTTTAATGTCACATGAGGAAGGCTGGGGTATGGTGTAGAGAAATGATATCATGAGAGCATTTAGAGAATAACTATACTTGTTTACGTCCAGTCTGGGCCTCTTCCCTAAGCCCTGATCCATTCTTCCCTGTCTCCTTGGTACTTGGCCTAATACCCCTGACCCTGCAGGGGAGGCAGTAGAATAAGCACCACTTTGGAAGATTAGGATAAATTTGCAGGAGCTAAGGCTATACTTTTGAAAAGTTAAAGTCAACAAATGTTCATTAAGCACCTCTTATGTGTAAAGCACAACACTGGGTGCTGTGTGAGGTACTCAGAGTAATAGGACTTGACTGCTGTCCTCAGTGAGCTCATGATCTTCCAGGGGAGACAAACATGTAAGTGAATGCAGGAATAAAGGCACAGTGATGGGAACCATCACATACACTATGTTGTAAGAGGCCTTGGGCCCCAGCAGGGCTCATTTGGTACTTGTTATACACTCAGAGACTTCTTATTATTTTTTAATTTGTTTTATTGTGGTGAAAAACACATAACATAAAATTTACCATCTTAACCACTTTTAAGTAGACAATTCAGTAGTGTTAAGTATATTCACATTTTTGTGAAAATAGATCTCCAGAACTTTTTCATCTTGAAAGATGGAAACTCTATACCCATTAAACAATTCCCTTTTCCCTTTTCCTCTAGCCCCTGGCAACCGCCATTCTACTTTATGAATTTGACTATTTTAGATACCTTGTATAAGTGGAATCATATGGTATTTGTCCTTTTTTTGTGACTGGCATGTTTCACTTAGCATAATGTACTCAAGGTTCTTTCATGTTGTAGCATGTGACAGGATTTCCTTCCTTTTTGTGGCTGAATAATATCCCATTGCATGTCTATATCACATTTTGCTTATCCATTTGTCTGTCTGGACACTTGTATAGCTTCCCCCACTTGGCTGTTGTGACTACCTCTGCTGTGAACATGGGTGTACAGATATTTCTTCCAGACCTGCTTTCAGTTCATTTGGGTATCCAAATATCCAGAAGTGGAATTGCTGGACCATATGGCGCTTCTATTTTTAACTTTTTGAGCAACCTGCATGCTGTTTTTCATAGTAGTTGCACCATTTTACATTGTCGCCAACTGTGCACAAGGATTCCAGGTTCTCCACATCCTTCCCAACACTTATTATTTTCTGTTTTATTTTTTTTAATTTTTTGTTTTTAATGTTTATTTTTGAGAGAGCAAGAGACAGAGTGTGAGTGGCGGAGGGGCAGTGAGAGGGAGACACAGAATCCGAAGCAGGCACCAGGCTCTGAGCTGTCAGCACAGAGCCTGATGCAGGGCTTGAACTCAGGGACCATGAGATCATGACCTGAGCTGAAGTTGGAAGCTTAACCAATTGAGCCACCCAGGCATACCTGTTTTGTTTTATTTTTGACAGTAGCCGTGCTTGGTGTTAGGTGATATCTCATTGTGGTTTTGATTTGCAGTTTTTGATCATTAATTGAGCATCTTTTCAAATACTTATTGGCCATTTGTATATCTTCTTTGGAGAAATATCGGTGCAAGTCCTTTATCCATCTTTGAAAAAGGTATTTATCTATCTATCTATCTATCTATCTATCTATCTATCTATCTATCTATCTATAGAGTGTACACGAGTGGGGGAAGGCCAGAGAGAGAGGGAGAGAGGATCTCAAGCAGTCTCTGCTCTGTTAGTGTGGAGCCCGATGAGAGGCTTGAACTCACAAACCGTGAGATCATAACCTGAGCTGAAATCAAGAGTTGGGAGCTTAACTGACTAAGCCATCCAGGTGCCCTCTTTACCCATTTTTTTAATCAACTCTGAGACACTTTTGTTTCTGTTCTCCTCATACCATCCGTCCCCTGCCCTAGACATCTGGCACTGGCCTGCTTCTGAGGGCCTGGCAGGCAAGGACTTTGCGCTCTGGAAGTCCCAGATGTACAGCTTACTCATCACCATCAGCCAAATAACCAAGACTGCCTGACTCTGCCCTCTCCCTGCTGCTTTCAGGTTGCCATGGTTTCACTCAGATGCAGTGTTGAGGGTATTAGTTTCCTGTTGCTGTTGTAACAAATTACCACGAACTGAGTGGCTTAAAAAACACAGTTCTGGAGGTCAGAGGTCTAGAGTGGGTCTGCAGTGCCGCATTCCTTCTGCAAGCTCTAGGGGAAGAATTAGTTTCCTTGCCTTTTCCAGCTGCTGGAGGCCCCTTCTTCCATCTTCAGAACCAGCTGTGTAGACCTTCTCCTTTCTCCTCCCCTGCCTCTCTCTTCAAAGGACTCTTATGATTATATTGGGCCCACCTGGATAATCCTGGCTAATCTCCCCAACTCAAAATCAGCTTAATCACACCTGCAATACTTTTACTATGTACGGTAATATTTAGTTCCCAAGGATTAGGGCATGGACATCTTGGGGAGGGGATGTTATTCAGGCTACCACAATGGGTCTCTGCCATGTAAAGGGCAGTGGTTAGAGCAGTTTTCATAGGCCAGCTTCTTGTTATGTGTCTGCCAGCCTCAGCCGTGGCTTGGGTTAGTAGAAACAGCATGTAGGAATCTTGAGGCTTGGGCTCAAGTTTTGTGTTGACCTTGACCTGGTGGTGGAACCTAGGGCATGGGGCTTGCTATCTCTGGGCCTGAGTGTCATTACCTCTGAGAGGAGGTGCTGGGGACAGATGGTGTCTAGGGCACTCCTGCTCTGCTGTGGCTGAGCTTGCCCCCCTTTTACACCCAGCTGTCATTTCTCCTTTCATTTCCTCACTTTGCGTTGTCCCATCAGCTTGTATAAAGACCAAGGCTGTCCTGCAGGGGTAGAAAAGAACAGGTGTGTGAGACTTTGTGAAAATGGCTGCTGGGTACCAATTAAAGCATAGCAGAAATGAAGGGCGCAGGGCTCAGCTTTGTTGCCTGCCTCTTTTCTCCAGTCCCCACGTAAAGTATCTTTGGAACAAACCAATGAAATTGGTACATGCCCTGTAAGCCTGATTGGGTCATACATAACTTGCCCAATAATTTCATGCGAGACTTCAATTATCCTTCTTTTCCAATTCAAGCCTGATAAGGTCAAATATTTGTAAGCTGCCAGCCAGATGGAAGCTATGTCTCCCAGAGGCTCAGATGTTGTGTAACCCCATCTGTGTGGTGACTGGTCTGGGCTGTTGCATTCAAGGAAGTGTGAGAGAGTGTTGCCAGCTCTGGATGTGGCATCAAAGGCAAGATATCACTAGGTGTTGTTTGTTCTCTCTGAGATGGGTGGTCCAGCTGTGCTCTGGAGTGGGCTGGGAGAAGTCACTGGAGAACTGGCATCCTCCGGGGGCTGGGGAAGGAGGGCATAACTCCTTGTGTCTCACACCACTCTTTAGTCTTGCTGACTCAACAGGTAGTGTTGGCTCGAAATAGTTAACCTCTGGTAAGCATGCACTGGTGTTAATGAATCCTATTTATCCTTATAATATTATTCCTGTTTTACTGATAAGCAACCTGAGGATCAAACAGGTTAGGCTAACTTAGCAGAGAGCAGCCAGCTTTTTATCTGGGGAGAGTTGAGACTCACACTGAGCTATGTCTCATTCAAAAACTCCTCATCTTTGTACCTTGGCGCTTTATAACTCCTGGCCTTGTCCCTTCCCCTGAAACCATTGCCCCCTCGGGAGTGGAGTATGGGAGCCATGGGCAGGGGGAGGGAGGGGTGCCTCAGTTAACTGAAGCACTGAGCCACAGTCTAGAGAGGGTGACAGCTCAAAACCACGTGCTCTGGCAGAGGTGAACCAAGTGCTGTAGAAAGCTAAGCTGCCTGGAGCTAACCTTTGGGCCAGTCTCGCCTTGGCTGCTTTGGTTTCACATCCAAATTTAGTCACAGACTCTGAAAGAGCAAAGTCCCTGGCTGGGCAGATGTTACTGGAGAGTATGTGTGGGTGGGTGTCTGTGTGCCCATCTGTGCGGGTGAATGTGCAACCCAGGGATGCTGGTGGCTCACTGAGGCAGCGAGCATGGCTCACGTGTCTGCGTCTCCCCACAGTGCCTGCCCCAGTGCAGCGCATGCACCCAGACGTTCTTGACCGCTTACCCTGTGCTGGCACTGTGGGGGCTACAGAGTGGAATGAGATAGGGGCTGTGCTTACAGGGTTATGTCTGTGCAGGGGGAGAAGCCACACACATACTTCATGGAGATACAAGGAAAGTAGTGGCAAAGGCCATGGTGGTGGTGCTCTGTGCCTGCAAGTTACTCACAAGGGACACACACATGTTTGCACATTTGTGCTTCAGGGTGAATGTGTGGTCATGAGGGGAACTTACTTTCCTGGAGCCTTATTCTTGGCAGGCAGCAGCTGCTGTCCCTTCTCCCATCACTGATGCTTCTACACAATTGTGTGATCACTGATGATTTGGGGTCAGTGAGTAGTGGCTCTGTAACTCCTTGGTTCAACTGGGAAGTTAGACCAAGCATTTGCTATCCTGAGTGGAGTCCTAAGTCCATAGTTTTATAAAGAAGACTGCCTTTCTTTGTAAAAGGCAAACAGTGATGCTCAGCAAACAGTGTCTGTAGTTGCAGGCTGCCAGGGGACCACCCAGTAGCAAAGCTATGTTTAGTCCATGCGTGTTTTATATTAAAGGGCCCTTTAGTGGAGTACTGAGTGCATAGAGCAGACTGAAGCAAATGCCCCATTTGCTCCAATAACCTTCTCTACCTATATGAAAACTAGGTGACTGATTTTTAGAAAGATGCTTCTGGGTCTAAGTTCCATATGTATGCTCGTATCCTTCGGTAGCTGGTTTCTGTTAGCTCCATTTCACAGATTGGGAAAACCAAATATGAGAAGGCTGCCGAACAAGTCAGACATTCAGGGAGAGCTAATGAGCAGGTAACTGTAGTTCCAGCAGCGTCCTGCTCCAAAACTTGAGTGTGACAGAGAGGACCAGGAAGAACAGCTTAGTAAGTCAGCAGATATTTCAGAAGCTGGACAGTGTGAAGTGCAAACACTGTGTATCCTGCTCTCAAGGAATCATGGCAGTCCTAGCCTATGTTTGTTGAGACTCTGGTGGGGGGGGGATGGCCCTATTTAAGTGGCTGCCCTATTAGGTAGGTGCTTTTCAGCATTATTAGCATTAAAGGAGGGAATTCAGGAGTGGGTGGGGGCATTGAGCATCCACCTAGGAAGCCTGTTTCTTTTGCCAGCATGTTCCTCATGATAAACTCTTCTGCCACCAACATGTGAACTCTAGAATCAATGAGTACCAAAATATATAAATATATATGCATACACACATGTGTATATATATGTGTGTATGCGTATATGTATATGTATGTGTATATGTATATGTATATGTATATGTATATGTACATACACACACATATAGGACCTTAGTGATCATCTGGTAAACTCCTTCATTTTACTGATGAGGTAGCTGAAACACAGGGAGATGAATTTGTCCAGAGTCACATGGTTCCTTAGCAGGGGAGGGAAGAAGAGACCCATGTGCCCAGCCCTGGTCCTTGGTCTTCTTGACTCAAGGGGAGCTGATCAGGAAGTGAGATAGGGTGGGCTGTGTGTGCGTTAGTAGAAGCGTGGAGGGTTGTGAATTGTTGATACTCTGGGCAGGGTCTGTGTTGAGGTGCCCACAGAGGCCTTCGTAGTGCTGAGCCTGATGGCCCTTCTCAGGCCAGGGCCTCTCCATGCCTCTCCTTCATTGCTGCAGGCCCCAGGGATCCAGATTAATAACCACATCAGCAATAAAAGCAATACCAATTAATGCCCACTGTTCACCGAGAACTTTGTATATGACTGCACCGTGCCAAGTGCTTGTAAATGTTTTAAAATCCTTGAAACAGTTTAGAGGTACCTGAGTCTCGGAGATATTAAATAAGTTGCACAGGCCCCCAGGGTTGTAAGTGGCTGTACAGAGTATGAACTTGGGTCTCATGTGACTCTTGATCTTTGCTTTTAACTACTAGACTCTGCTGCTTTCTCTTCTAGCCATCACCATTCACTCAATTCCCTTGTAGCCTGTCCCTAAAACTCAGTATGTATAGATCCCATACTCTTCTTTCTCTCTCCTTCCTTGGTGTCTTCATAGGCCAGCACTAGATTCACTTTGTCTAGAGGTTATAACCCTCCTAATTACTGTGGGGGCATAGCTGGGAGAGAGTCACATAAACAGGGTGACAAAGGTATAGAGATTATAGAGTTTTACAGTGTTTTTACAGCCCTGGTTTCTGCTCTGTTGAATCGAAGAATGGAGGTCATCTTGACCTCTACCTCCTACTTTTGGGTTTTTAACAACAGACTTTCCCACCTCTCCCTGTATGTTCCCTTTTGGCCCAGGCTTTTGGTGCTCTGAGGCCTGGGGAAGGATGTGGGCAGCACTAGAGGTGTTCTTGGCCCACACTGGAACCTTGCTCTGAATCTCTGCCACACACAAGGATGATCCTTGTCAGATGTTTCTTCAGTCTTCCAAGGAGGAAAAGATGGAGGAGAGAGGCCAGGAAGGGTCAGGTACTACTGGTCTGGAAGGTCCAGAAAAAGCCGTGCAGAAAGAAGGGAAAAGGCAGCTTGGGGCCCAAGAAGGAGAGGAGGGGCTCAGCTGGTTAAGCCTCTGCCTCTTGGTTTCAGCTCAGGTCATGATCTCATGGTCTGTGAGTTCAAGCCCTGCATTGGCCTGCGCGCTGACAGTGTGGAGCCTGCTTGGGATTCTCTCTCTCTCTCTCTCTCTCTCTCTCTCTCTCTGCCACTTCCCTGCTCACTCTCTCTGTCTGTTTCTCAAAATAAATAAACTTAAAAAAAATTCGGGGCGCCTGGGTGGCGCAGTCGGTTGGGCGTCCGACTTCAGCCAGGTCACGATCTTGCGGTCCGGGAGTTCGAGCCCCGCGTCAGGCTCTGGGCTGATGGCTCAGAGCCTGGAGCCTGTTTCCGATTCTGTGTCTCCCTCTCTCCCTGCCCCTCCCCCATTCATGCTCTGTCTCTCTCTGTCCCAAAAATAAATAAACGTTGAAAAAAAAAAGTAAAAAAAAAAAATTTTTTTTAATAAAAAAAAAAAGGAGAGGAAACACATATGTACACACACACATGCATACACACACACGTGCACACACACACACGGAGGGAGAGAGCTCAAGGGATTCCTGGCTGTAAGAGTCTCTGAGGAAAGAGCATGGATTCGAGATGCCAGAGAAATTGGAGGACTTGGGGGTGGCTAAGTCAGTCTTGGCCTGGGTCTCGTTGGATGGGGTCCATGTGTTTCTCTCTGCCTTGGTTTCATCATTAGCAGTGGGAATGACGTCATTTGTCCCCTCACGTAAAACTATCAGATGCTAAGTAGAAATCATATTCCTTCAGCAAACACTTCTTTTTGTACCTGATGTGTGTCAGGCACTGGGCTAGGCATCAGAGCTACAGAGATGAACAAGTCACAGCCTGCTCTGGAGATACTCCAGGTGCCCAGAGCAAAGTTTTTGGACAAGACTGAAACCATGGAAATCCAGGGATTGATCTAATGTTCTGGTTACCCATCTTTCCCAGCCAAAGATCTGACGCCTGATATTCAGTGGAGCTTGAGAACACTATAGAGGTATTTGGACGTGAGTCTGGTTTCACTCAGTTGTGAAGGCATGTTTGTGTATGTGCATGTGTGATTTATTTGATAACTGGGAACAATTTATGACGAAACTCTTTGCATCCTTTTCTGGGCCTATGTCATGTGCTGAGGGCCCAAGTGGAAGCCTATGTGGGGAGGCACATGTGTAGGGGTAGAGACTCGTCCTGCTGCACACCTCCCTCTAGTGTGCATGCACCCTACCCAGCCCTTCCTGAGGATGGCTCAAGTAGCATACATTACAGATGGCTTTGCCTTCCAGCGCTCTGTTCCTGAGAAGGCAGCCCCCCACCTCCTAGATCTCATTCCTCTTGGAATGTCCTTTAAGTGCTTCAGGTCCAACACTCCTCCCTCTCTGGTTTTTATAAAAAATTAAATTAAAATTTTAATATCTTTATGTTATGTAAAACTTATATAAAGTTTACCATCTTAATGTTTTTTTAGTACATAATTTAGTGACATTAAGTACATTCACATCACTGTGCTATTGTCACCACCATCCTTCTCCAGAGCTTTGTCATCTTCCTGATGAAACTCTGTACCCATTAAACACTAACTCCCCTTGCCCTTCTACCCCCCCCAGGCCCTGGCAACCACCAATCCACTTTCTGTCTTTATGGATAAGACTCCTCTAGGGACCTCATAGAAGTGGAATCATACAGTATTTATTTTATGACGGGCTTATTTCACTTAACATAATGTTTTCAAGGTTCATCCATTTTGTAGTATGTGTCAGAATTTCTTTCCTTTTTAAGACTGAATAATAGTCCATTAAATGTATAAATCACATTTTGTTTAGCCATTCATCTGTTGATGGACACCTGAGCTGTTTCCAACTTTTGGCTGTTGCGAATAACGCTACTGTGAACATTGGCATACAGCATCTGCTCGAGTCCCTGCTTTCAGTTCTTTTGGGTATATACTCAGAAGTGGAATTGCTGGATCGTGTGGTAATTCTGTGTTTGATTTTTTTTTTTTTTCAACGTTTATTTATTTTTGGGACAGAGAGAGACAGAGCATGAATGGGGGAGGGGTAGAGAGAGGGAGACACAGAATCGGAAACAGGCTCCAGGCTCTGAGCCATCAGCCCAGAGCCCGACGCGGGGCTCGAACTCACGGACCGCGAGATCGTGACCTGGCTGAAGTCGGACGCTTAACCGACTGCGCCACCCAGGCGCCCCTCTGTGTTTGATTTTTTGAGGAACCTCCATGCTGTTTTCCATAGCTGTGGTACCATTTTACATTTCCAGCCAGCAGTACCCAAGGGTCATACTTTCTCCATGTCTTTGTCAACATTTATTATTTTCTAATTAAAAAAATTTTTTTAAATGTTTATTTATTTTTGAGAAGTGGGGGAAGGCCAGAGAGAGAGGGAGAGAGAATCCCAAGCAGGCTCCATGCTGTCAGTGTGGAGCCCAATGCAGGGCTCTATCCCACAAATCATGAGATTATGACCTGAGCTGAAATCAGGACTGGGGTGCTCAATCGGCTGAGCCACCCAGGCGTCCCTTCTCATTTTTTTGATCATGCTATCTTAATGGGGGTGAAGGGCTCTCTCTGGCTTTGAGGACTTCAATGTAAACCATGTTGAACCACCAGGTGTCTTGGGGAAACCCTGGAATAGTAAACCAGGAAAGAAACGAGGGCTGGAGGGTCATATTCTCTCTGTTGCTCTTCCTAGCTGAGTAGCCCTTTAGGTTGACCTTGCCCTGTGTGCACAGACAGATTGGAGGCAGCTTCTTAGGATAGCCAAGCATACCTCTTTCAGGCCCTCTCTGGCCGGGAGCCCAGCCAGTGAACACAGGGAGCTGAGAAAGTCAGGCTGACTTTCTCAGCCTGTATCTTTGAGGTCTGTGGGGAGGAGATCCAAGCGCTGAGAAACTCTGTAGGAGTTAGACTGCTTAGGGAGGAGAAATGGGGGCTATGAGATGCCCTGACCAAAGATTTCTATGCCTGAGTGTCTGAGCTAGGATCCTGACCTCTTATGGTGTTTGGCTGAGCCTTCTCCTTCTAAAGAGGAGGAAATTGAGAGCCAAAGAAGGAAAGCGGTTTGTCTGAGTGCACAGGACAAATGGGTGATGAAACTGAGACTGGAATTCAGCTCTCTTGACTTCTGGTCTGGTTCTTCTCTCACCAAACTCAGGAAGGAGTCAAGATGGCTTCATATCTTTTGAAGCTTAATATTAACCAAGGAACAACAGGCTCAGGGGGGCTTGCTTATTTTTTTGTTGCCTTCCACCATCTTGTCTGCCTGCTGTCTGGCAAAGGTTTTGTGGGGATTAATGAGATAAATGGCTTTGACTTTTCTAAGTGAAAGAAGCATTATACTTTATACAAAGCATCGTTATTAAATAGCCTATGAGTGTAGAGGAATACACTAATGTGTTTCTTTTGTCCCACCTTAATGAGAATTAGAGACATCAGGAGGAGGACAAATGGGTCATGTATGGGTGTATTATGTTTTTCGTGTGTAAATATGTGCAGTGACCCCCTCCCCACCACAGTGCAATCCCACGGGGTAATGGAAGAAGAATTTCAGAGCCTCTCACTAATAGAGGATCCTAGGAAAACGGAGCACTGTTTTCAAGGATCTTTGGATTCCTGTGTTCGGAAGTCTCTGGATGGATTCACTTTTCCACAAATTGATACTATTAATTTGTGTGTGAAATATAGCAGTTTTTGAGAGGTGGTTGCTTAACATGGAGGGGGTGTGCTTTTGGGGAAATGTATATATATATTTTTTATAAAACAGCTTTAATGTTTTATTTTACTTCATTGGAAATGAGGTATTCTTTTTTGGTGCCCCGAGGCTTTGCATGTGGGCATCTGTGGAATGATTCTTATTAAGTATCTTTATATGTGGGTAATACATTCATAGACTTAATCTCATTTAGTCTTTATGATTGTCCCATGAGTAATGTATTATTATCTCTATTTTACAGATGGGTAAACTGAGAAGTGTGCATCACTTGGTACTGGGCAGTGTGGCTGGGGGTGGGAGAGACAGCCACAGGGTCAGGGGCCTGGTTCAATGCTATGGGGTTGTGCTCCAGATGGAGGAAAGCCACTCCCTGCCTCCAGTGTCTGACTCTGTTCCAGCTTCTTTGAAGGGTTTGTGCTGATATGGATGGCACCCCTCAGACCTGGGGCCTGAACACTGGTGTCCCGGCTCTGGGTCCTGGTGTCTTTCTCTGTGTGTACACATACCTGTTCATATCTCATGGAGCCGAGTTGATATTTAATGGAATTGTTGTTACAAATCAAGATAAGAAAAAAGATAGCATCTTGCCCATATATGTATCTTGGCTAATTTTTAAGTCAACCATTTTACTTTGCCCCGAACCTAGATACTTTTGTTCATGGAGAGCTGTAGCTGAAGACACAGGGTGTAATTATCCTTTGTCCCAGAGCTTAGGTTTGAGGCAGCAGAGGGCTGCACAGAGGTGCGTGCTCAGTTTTCATGGGACTTCTTGTTCCTGTGCAGCTGCAAGCAGAGGCTTGTATTTTCCTGCAGTGCTGGGGACTGGGAGGAAGAGGCTTCAGGCAGGCTAGGAAGGTGGGCGGCCGGTTTGCCAGGTGGGGTCTGTGTGCACAGCCTCCCCTAACCCTGCGCCCCACCACCCAGATTGGGTATGTCAACAGCTGGACCACAATCTGATACTGGTTTGGCTACAGTAATTTTGGAAGTATACTTAAATAATGAAGCTGAAACCATAACTTTTTTCTTTCTGAATACCAAAGAATTATTTACTATACCAAATTTGGAAAATATAATAACTTCAAAAAGAGCTAGTACTTACAAGGTTCTTACTCTCAGCACTATTCTGAGAGTTTTATATTTATTAACTCATTTGATTATCATAACAATGCTGTGTGATAGGCAGTATTATCATTTCCATTTTACAAAGAAGGAATCTCAGCTACAGAGAGGTAAGGCAATTGTTCCTGCCACACAGCTAGTGACTAGCAGAGCTAGAATGTGCATCAGGTCTGCCTAGTTTCTAAGTCTATGGCCCTGAGTTCTAGGCTGAACTGCCTCTCTGCAAATAAATGTGGCCACCTAGAGATAACCACTAGTAGTATTTCTTTCTTTCTCTCCCTTCCTTCCTTCCTTCCTTCCTTCCTTCCTTCCTTCCTTCCTTCCTCCCTCCCTCCCTCCCTCCCTCCCTCCCTCCCTTCCATGCTTCCTTTCATTTTTGTAAATCTTTATTCTAACTATTTACAGGACAAAATCTAGATAGACACATCAGTAGGGGAGTTTCTAAGATATACATTTTTAAATTGTTGGACTTTTTCTATTTTTCAACAATAAGTGTATATTCCTTTCAAGTTTAGTAAAAACAATAGAGATCTTAAATCATTTTTGTCATGCTCATGATCTAGAAAGGTGACTTTTAAAAAAATTATAGCTGAGGGGCGCCTGGGTGGCTCAGTCAGTTAAGCATCCGACTTTGGCTCAGGTCATGATCTCATGGTTCGTGAGTTCGAGCCCCGCGTCCAGCTCTGTGCTGACAGCTCAGAGCCTGGAGTCTGCTTCAGATTCTGTGTCTCCGTCTCTCTCTGCCCCTCCCCTGCTCATGCTCTGCCTCTCTGTCTCTCTCAAAAATAAATAAACATTAAAAAAATTATAGTTGAATCTCTAGGAATATTTCTATGTGTTTTCTTCTAGTCTTTCTTCTATGAAAAAAAGTCTTTTTAAAAAATTGGGCCCATACATTTTTGGGCACTGTTTCTGTTGCTTAATATCATGGAAGTTTTTTCTATATTATTTTTCAAAACATAATTTTTATGGCTTCTAAAATTGTATCATGTGGATGTGGGATCAATTTATGTAACCAGTCCCCCTGTGTTGGGCTTATAGGTGATTTTCAATTTGATGTTGGTATAATTTACACTGTGGTGAATACCCGGATACGTTGTTTTGCTGGAGTCTCTGATTAGTCCTTTAGGACAGCTTCTGAGAATGGTAGTCAAATGATTGAATTCCTTAAAGACTCTCATTAGGAGTGCTGTGTTGCTTTCCCTACAGGGTTGATCAGCCCATGCTTCCTGCTGGTGAAGTGAAAGAGGCATGGGTAGGGTTCTGGAGTTCAGCTTCCTCTGCTCCCCTCAGGGCTGAAGAGGCTCCAGACATACTGAGACCTCTCCCGCAAAACAGAACCTCCCATGGAGTGTCTGAGTCTATGAGTTCTGAGCCTCAGCAAGGCCACGCCCCTGTTGCAGGGACCATATGCCATTCACTGTGGCAGTGTGGCTGAGCATTCATAGGCATGGATGGAGTCAGAGGAATTACTGCTGGTTTCTAAAGGTGCCTTGACCAGTTCAGTGGGTGAAGTACGTGGGCAGACGAGTATCAGCCAAGTGAGTCTTCCTGTCACCCCATCCTCCCAGGTGGTAAGAAGGAAGGAGGTCAAGGCCACTGAGTACACTAACAAGTGTCCTCTCAAGATAGCACTGCCTCATCTGTTGTAGTTCTGGTGACTGGGAGAGGTGTAGTCACTCTGTGTCTCTGTTTTCCTACCAATCAAATGGGGCCAAAGCAGCAAAACCCTCTATAAATTGGGGCCAGAAGTTGAAGTAATTAAAAATGTCATGGGAAGAAACTGTCATGGGACAATTACACTTTGAGATATTCCCTCTTTCATTCAACACATTTTGACGGAACGCACACCATGCTCCAGGCTGTTCTGGACTCTGGGGAACACAGTAGTGAACAAAACAGACAAAGGTGCCTGTCTCTTGGGGCTTCCCTTCTGATGGGGGATAAGAAATAAATGTCCACCTAATATATGAAATAAACACATGAATAAACACACATATGACATGCTAATCTAAAACAATCGAATAACATCATCTCTGTAAACTTCCACATAGAAATAAAAATTTTGCAAAAGAACTCCCATGCAGGAGATGTGTTTTGAGGACCTAGTAGGTGACAACCACCCTGCCAGGGTTTCTGAGGCCACAAAGCTGGTTCCTGTGCTTAAGGAGCTTATGAATTCCTGGAAGAATACGAGCAGAACACCCATATAAGAGTGTAACCACTCTCAGCCATTCATTAGCTGTAGCCAAGGAGACCGTGAGCCAGTGTTTGGTCTTTTCATTGTTGTGGCCAGCTGTCCCCAGACGTCTACAAACAGAGGGAAAGTTTTTCTGGCTTTCTAGCTGGTATCTGACCTCACTCAGGGCCGGATCTAGTTTTTTCACTACAATGGCTACTTTGCATTGTACTCTGCATGTGCTACTCTGAAAAAGCTGAAATGGCTGACTTGATAAATTTGAACTGAACCTCAACTAGGTCCTGTAATTTAGGTTTGCCATCACCAGGTGGTGATAGGTGCCTTAGTTCAAATAGCAAGAGGTTGAGATTTCCCTCCTCTCCCTGCTTGGAAAAAAGTGGAAGAAATGTTTTATTACTATCACAATTTATTATCTTTGGTTGGAGAGTGTGGTTTAGGGTGTGTATCTGTCAGTTGTTTTCTGCTGTTTTTCTTCGCCTGCTCTCTGATGTCAGTATGACCTTGAGTAATGCTAGGGAAATGGCTTTATGATTAATGTCCTCTAGCCAAGGTAATGTTGGCAGACCTCCTCTGTGGATGGAGGCTAGTTTGCTTCCATGGGAGTCAGTCCTAGAATTCCTTTTCCTGTCTTTCTCTCCTTTTGACTAGCTGCCCTCTGAAGAACCAAGAAAAGGTTTAGTTTGCTGGATCACTAGAAGGTGTGGTAGCTTTACCACTCTTCCAGTTGTCTTGGGCTCCTGAAATGCTCCAGGTTCTTTGCCTTTTCCCTGGTCATTAGAGAGGAGTGGGATGTAGAATAGGCAAGTGATGCTTTTATTTAAGAGAGTATCTGATTGAATTAGGCGAGGAGATGGCCACAGATGTCCTTGGGTCCCTGTCTTTGTTTTGGAGCAGGTTTGACTACTGTGATGGTGGGCCTGTTCTGAGCATCCCCATCTCTCATGAACTGTGTTTGTAGAAGGGTGAGGAAAGAGTGTAAGAGAATGCTATTGAAAATAGTGTGGAAATGGCTCAGGTGAGAGATACAGGTAGCAGCTGTGACACACTTAGAAGATCCTTTGGGTGCTCGGTCTGAGGAGATGTTTCTACTTCAGCTGGGATGTCCTGGAGCTCTCTTAGGACCTACTTAGGTTGGCGGCGGGGGGGGGGGGGGTGAATGTCAGTTTCCCCATCTGCCCATTGGGATAATTAGTTTTTCATTCACTTGACAAGAGTGTTAGCCACTGAAGAATGACTTTTTGTTTTTAATGTTGTTTGTTGGGTCTCAGACTGTCTTAGGCTTTGAAAACATGTCTTTTTGCATAGGGTGATTATTTCCTGATCAGAAAATCCACCCACCTATCAGCATCTGAATCAGTTCTTGATTGCTTTTTAAAAAAGTTTCTTCACAAATTTTACTCTTTCCATTATGACTTCCTTTTAATATAGACCTGTGCTGTCCAATATGGTAGCCACTAGCCATGTGTGGCTATTTAAATGTAAACTAATTGAAATTAAATAAAATTTAAAGTGTAGTTCTGTAGTTGCACTTGCTACATTTCAAGTGCTTAATAGTCAGCAATGACTGGCGGCTACCATATTGAACATCTCAGAGTTAACAGAACATTTTCATCATTGTAGATGTTCTATTAGACAGCGAGACTGTAGACTGTATGTCTTAGTCAGGGGTCAGACCTACAACAGACACTGCTGTAGCCATTTTCAGAGGAAACATACTTAATACAGGAATTTAAGGGAATTTAATTGGAAGGGTTAGGAGAGCAGGCTGTAGGTCGGGCCTCTAGGAATGACTCCCAGGACGACACTGCAGAACTGGCTCACCAAAAGGACTGGGGCTCTGGTATAATTAGGGACATGAGGAATCTGGAAGCCATTGTGCCAAGAGCTGGCTCCAGGATCACACCACCTTATCCATGTTCCAGGTATCAAAAAACCATTGCCATAGCCTTGCTGGCCCTATAGCAGTGAAATAGATGCTCTTCCCAACAGACTTAGTTTCAGTTCACTTCTTGAGTTGGCCAAACCCCATAGTCACATCAGGAAGTCCAGCTACAGGGGATATTGGAAATTATAGTTGTTAGCTCTTTTGCCTCTACAGGACAGGAAGGCACAAGTACAGGGAGGTTGCAAGAGCTGCTGAGTTTAGTCAATCCACCAGTCTACCCCATCTGCTGAATGGGGCTGAGCCAGAGCTGACCCTTCTTTGCCTGAGCACCCCTGGGCTTAAGATGGACAGGT
Organism: Lynx canadensis; assembly: GCF_007474595.2. Taxonomy (NCBI): domain Eukaryota; kingdom Metazoa; phylum Chordata; class Mammalia; order Carnivora; family Felidae; genus Lynx; species Lynx canadensis. The sequence goes on along the minus strand of NC_044309.1, from coordinate 35,579,133 downwards.
CATCGGGTATCTTCTAAGACCAGGAGACAGTATCTTCCCTTTTGAGTTTCCTAGCTATCTCTGTAATGTTCTAGCTAGAGAAGATTAATGGCCTCCTGCTTTCTAGTTATTTGGCCTTTAATGGGCAGAGAAAGCACGGTTTCTGTTTCAGGTTGGCTGCTACACTCTTAAAGAGAATGTTGGCCCCTGGTCACTACAGTGAGATGACAGACAGCAAGAGCTAAATGGGCTTCTGCGAAGATCTCGGGTGACACCCTGGCCTGAGAGAAAGCATTTCCTTTGCACAGTAGAGATTGCTAAATGAGAGGATGGTTAGGCCTTTAGGAGGAAATGCATTTCCAGTTCTCTCTCTGCCAAGTGTCAACTGCTACTTCTTGCTCTCCATAAATCAATCTGGGTTGTAGTTGTGTGTTTAGAGTCTGGTCATTAGTGGTGACCTCCTTGGTGCATGGATGAAGGTGCTCGGGCTAAGAAGGAGGTCATGCTGTCAAAGCACATCTGCAGCACTGTACTTTTTTCCACACACATGGCTAACTGGGAATCTCTTTATGGTGCCAGGGGTTTGGTCATCTTTGTTCAAAGGTGTATGGAGGCAGGGGGATGGGGAGTGCTACTTATTTACATTGGAGAATTGGGGTTGGGGGCTTTGAGAAGGAATTATTTAAGCCCAAACCTGAAGCGTGAGAAGGAATTACCAAGCCAAGAGCAGAGGGAATAATGTTCTAAGTATGTGCAAAGGTACTGTGGCATGTAAGAAGTGAGTGTTTGTGAGGAGTGAAATGAGGCCAGTATGTCAGGACTGCATTGGACCAGGCTGAGAGGGGAATGAGATGAGAGAAGTGGCCAGGGCCAGCCTATGTGGGCTTCATAAGTCATGGCAAAGAGTCCAGATTTTGAAGAGATTTATGTAGAAGAATGACAGGAACCTGATTTATGATGTATATTTTTAAAAGGTCACTCTGGCTGCTGCATAGAACTTGGATTGGGGACAGGCAGGAAAGGAGAGAGAAATGTCAGGGGGCTACTGCAGCATTCTGGGCAAGAGATGGATGGAGGTCTGGACGAGGGGGGTGGCGTGGGAGATGGAAGTCATTGCTCACAAACTCTTCCTTCAGAAATCTCCCCTATAATCACATCCACGAAGTAAGTGGGAGAGCCTGAATAAGCCCATGCTTTAGGGCGTAGGTGGGCTGATTCCAGCAATTTCTAATGCTTACCTGTTATCTGCCTTCATCTGTATCATGACCTCATCATAGTGTAGTTGTTAGCAAATAGATATTAAGCATCTTTTGCAGTAAGGCCTGGGATCAGGTGCTTGGATGGAGATTGATTAAAGGAAAAAAAATCAACTTTTTCATTCCTGAGCACCTTCCAGGTCCCCAGCTCCATGCCTCACTCATGGGGGTACCAAGGAAGCATAAGCCACTGCCTCCTGACTTTTTTTTTATCTTTACTTGAACCTTGCAGAGCAGAATGACATATGGCTGACCAGTCTGTGCAGGGGTCTTGCCCTGGTTCTAGTCCCTTGGAGAAGCAGCAGCTCTGTGTGCAGAGGAGGGAGCTACAGATCCCAGGGGATCTGGGCCATTTGACAAATGGGAATCATTTTCTTATATGTGAGGGGCAGGTGGCTGTTGTGGGCACCCACCTGTTTGTATGTGGCCTGATCTGCTCTGGGGCTCATTCAGGGATGAGCACATCAGTACAAATAGTTTAGTAAGGCAGGAGCCAGAGCAGACTTAAACGGTGGCATCTTTTCAGCTGGCAGCCAGGAGACAGAGCTTTGAATCAGCTTTATAATTTGAAAATTGGTCTCTTTGCATTGGGTGGTTATTTCGTGCTAACAAAAGCCATCAGGGACACAATGCTGCTTGCCCTTCCTCCATGGCACTGCTCTGGGTTCAAAAATGTGGAGCCTAAGATGGTGATTTTCCATTCCTGGTATTCTTGGATAGTTGTGCCCCCTTATTGAGTGGGACCTGGAGATGCTAATAGAGCCTTGGGCCTGGGGAGGGAATCATCCCAGTGGATGGGGGAAAATTGCTTAGAGGAGAGGAGGCTAGGCTGGGCCTTGGAGCACAGCCCTTGTGGAGACTAGCCCTGTGGGGCCTTACCTGTCTCACCTGTGCATGGCTCTGTGTTTACTGTGGCAGTGCCTTAGTCATGTCACATGGCTGTAACAATGCTTAGAGCTTCCAGGACCAAAATAATGAAGGCTGTTTTTTTTTGTTGTTGTTGTTTTGTTCTTTGGCTAGGGAGAGGTTGACATTCCATTTTTCCCTATGGACTTATTTGTATGTGCTTTCTCCAGATGGTGTGCTCCAGAGAGGTCCTTGTGCTCTGGGAATATAAATAAGGTGACCCATGGTGCAGGGTGGCTCAGAAGTCAGCTTGCCAAGACATGGCTTTCAAAACCATGTATTGGCTCTGTGGAGCCACAGTCATCTTGCTCTCAATGTCAACAGCTCAGGGTGCATAGGACGTAACCCTCCCCGCCCCCCCTCCCCCCAACCCCACAGCCTTTCTGAGGCAATGGATGTGTTCTCATGCTGGTGCTTCCTGCCTTCTTCCCAGGATTGCTTGGCTTTTCGAACTGGCAAGTGGTAGGAGAGAGGAGGATTAAGACAGTGCTTAGGAGACAGTATGAAGATTAGAGTTTGAAGACAGTGATCTGCGGGAAGGTGTGAGGTGCTGAGGGCTTGTGAGAAGAGAATTGGAGTCTGGAGAGGCTGACAGTGGTGGAGACATGGCTGCTTTTATGCATGTGAGGGAGGAGAAGTTAGTTGAGGAACTAAAATAGAGTCCATTAAGTGTTGTCAATGCCAAGCAGAGAGTCTAGTAAGGAAAAATTATATACCACAGATGGAATGGATAACATTAGAATTCCAACCCTGGTGAACCCAGTAAGAAATGAGATCAGGCCACTGTTGACTGGTCATTCCAACACAGTTGATAGAAAAAGGGACACCTTCCCCTTTCATTCATCCCAGAGGCACCCCAAGGGTTACTGAAGGGGCTAATCATGTAGTGGAATCCTTCCTGTGAAGATCATACCAAACATAAAGGATGTTCTTAGGTCAGAAATGCAGCCCCTTTGGGTCCTCTGGGTGGCTCAGTTGGTTGAGTGCCCGACTCTTGATTTTGGCTCAGGTCATGATCTCATGGTTCGTGCATTTGACCTTGCATCGGGCTCCGTGCTGACAGTGTGGAGCCTGCTTGGGATTCTGTCTTCCTCTCTCTCTGCCCCTCCCCTGCTCACTCTCTATTTCTCTCTTTCAAAATAAACAAACTAATTAACTAACATTAAAAACAAACAAAAAAAAAAGGGGCGCCTGGGTGGCGCAGTCGGTTAAGCGTCCGACTTCAGCCAGGTCACGATCTCGCGGTCCGTGAGTTCGAGCCCCGCGTCGGGCTCTGGGCTGATGGCTCAGAGCCTGGAGCCTGTTTCCGATTCTGTGTCTCCCTCTCTCTCTGCCCCTCCCCCGTTCATGCTCTGTCTCTCTCTGTCCCAAAAATAAATAAACGTTGAAAAAAAAATTAAAAAAAAAAAAACAAACAAAAAAGAAATGCAGCCCCTTCACCATCAAGGCCCACAAACCCAGTAGGAGATGTGTGCTCTGCTCGTGGCCATGGTGGTGGGCACACACGTGTATATGCCTGTGGGGTACATGTGTGAATTCTGAGGAGGCGGAGTATAGTCTAGCAGTTAACTATGAGTGCTGTGCATGCTGCTGAAATCTCTCATTGTCTCACTTTGTGACCTTTAATGAGTCACACGCTCCTTTGTTTTCTTATGTGTTAAATGGAGATACGAATGCTTCCAGCTCTCATGCTTCGGGTGCCCTTATTAATTCAAATCCTCTCTTCTAGTTTTTTCCTCTGGGGTATTATAAGAAAGTGAAGGCCCAGCCTTATTGGGGGCCTTCCTTGCTTTATGCCTATGATCCACACAGTGAGTGTAGGGAGGGCAATGGCAAGGTACGTGAGAGAGAGAGAAGAGTTCTCATAGGAAGTATTGGGTTCTCCATGATCCTGACATTCCAGTTAAAATACTTTACCCCTGGGGGTGCAGCAGCTGCCCAGAGCAGCTGGAGCAGAGGAAAAGAGGAAGGTGAATGGAATATATGGGGAGGCAGGAGTCAGTGTCATGTTGAGAATATAGCCATGAATTGAGTATAGCAAAGAGGCAATTTTCCAGGCCCTGGGGACTGGGGGTGGGGCTCTAATGCTACAGCGACCAGATGGCAATAGTGCAGGAGGCAACTGTCGGGACAAGAAGGCTGTAGACCAGCTGGTGCTAAAGAAGAACTGATGTGCTCATCTTGGTATCATAACAGGGGTGGTAAATTTGTGGCATCTGTGATACCATTTCCTACCCTTTGTGCCCATGGCAGACATCACTAATCTATCACAATATACTTTTCTTTGTAGTCAGAGAAGACTCTGAATCCTTTAGGTACAACCTTTTGGGCAGTCAAGTCAATCAGTTGGCATAAGAGTGAAAACTTATTTACTGTCTGTCACTGGTGTGATGATGAAAAGGACATAGATTTTGGAATTTAGCAGAAATGACAGCCCAGACAGGTACAAGCTTTGTTGTATTGAGCAGGCATATTGGTCAGGTCTTTTTTGGTTGCAAAGGATAGAAACTCAATTTGAGTTAGCACTGAGTTACTTAAGTAATATAACCCGAAGGCTCAGGGTAAGGCTAATGTCAGACATGGCTAGATGCAGGAGACCGATGAGGTTGCTAGAGTCTGTCTCTAGGACAGAGTATGTCTGCATTCTGTCTGGCTGAAATGGGTCCTTGCTTATCCCCTGTGGGGAGACAGGGCTGGTGGTGGTGGTGATAGGGTCTAGATAGCAGGTCACAGTGGGAACAAAAGTTATATTGAGGGTCAAACACAGAAGGCTGAATCCAAGATAAGAGTAGGGAGAGGTGCTAAGTGTTCATCTGAATACTAGTGAGTTGTGGCGAGGAGAGGGAAGGGGCTCCACAAGGCAGTTTGTTTTGGGCCCAGCAGTTTCCCTGGAAGAGCCTTGTGTATACTGAACAGAGAAGAGGGTCATTGTGAGGAGGTTTGGAGGTGACATGCATATGCGACTGGTTTGCTTGCTCCAGCCACAGTCGCTGATGGCAACTGATGTGGCATCCAGGTGCCAGGCTCACTGCCCCACACTGCCACCCCATTCTCTGCTGCTACTCTTGATCCTGTGGCACCCAACCAGGTGACAAGTCTCCAGGTCACGCATCTGTCCTGGGGCATTCAGGTCTGGGCCCAGGCTGAGCTGATCCTGGGTGAACCTTGTAGGATTCTAGGGTGAGGAATCCAGCTGATCAGACTGAAGAGTGCCCAGAAAGTATGCATTGTGTCTTGGGGGCAGTCTCGAAGGCTCTAGGTGCCTTTAAATCAGAGAAGTGCAGATGCCTGTGTTCTGGATTTCACTGGTTTCTACCCAGGTTTCCTTCCTGACAGTGTCCCTCTACCCCACCCTGTCAATCCTTGTCATACAGAGCTCCGTTTCCCAGATATCAAATGCTATATAATGAATCACCCAAAACAAAGTGGCTGATAGCAGCAAACACCTTGCTGTCTCCCACAGTTTCTGTGGGTCAGGAATTTCTTGGGTCTCTCATGGGGTTGCAGTCAGATGGTGACTGGAGCATCTGGGGGCTGGCTGGGAGTCTCTCTCTTTGCATGTGGTCTCTCCATGTAAGCTAGTTTGGGCTTCCTCACCACACGGAAGCCACAGGGCTTACACTGCATATTTTGGACCTAGTTTTAGAAGTGATGTACTGTCATTCTGCTGTACTTTATTGGTCAAAACAGTCACCCGAGACAAATCCCATTTCATAAAATTTTTTTTTCAACGTTTATTTATTTATTTTTGAGACAGAGAGAGACAGAGCATGAACGGGGGAGGGGCAGAGAGAGAGGGAGACACAGAATCGGAAACAGGCTCCAGGCTCTGAGCCATCAGCCCAGAGCCTGACGCGGGGCTCGAACTCACGGACCGCGAGATCGTGACCTGGCTGAAGTCGGACGCTTAACCGACTGCGCCACCCAGGCGCCCCTGACAAATCCCATTTCAGAAGGAAAGGACATAGGTCCTCTTTCTTAATGGGAGGGATGTCAAAGATTTGCTGACATAATTTAAAACCACTACAGGCCCCTACCCCCTCGTATCCAACCAACACTCATTGCCTAGATAGGTTTAAGGTACCAGGATATAATCTTACTTTGGTCCGTGCCTTTCTTTTATTATACTATTTTTATTTTTGGAACTTGGGCAGAGACCTGAGTGAATTACACTCTTCAATTCATTGTACGTTTGCCATCATTGCTTCATGCAATGACTCTCATTCATTCACTCATTCATCCATTCTTCCTTTGTATCCCCATATCCTACTTTCCTTTTTTACTCCTAACTTTCCTTAAACAACCATTCTGTTATATTTATGAATATCCTTTATTTGCATGTGTTCTTATAAATATGTGTTTTAATAGACATATCTTGCACATGTACTGTTTTCTGTGTCCTCCTTTTCTCCCTTGCTCGGTGCTCCTGGGTGCATACACGTACCATACATGCATGCTGTAATGCATACATCTTATGTCTTGTCGCCTAAAATGAATCAGTGAAACTAGAGAGGAGGAGTGACATGTCCAGGGTCACACAGCTGAATTGCAACCAGAATAGTTTTCCTGACTCTTTTTCTCAGCATCACACATTAATGTTTTCATGCGTCATCTCCCAGTTTCTTGCAATCATTTGAAATAAGATTTTTTAAAAAATCGCAAGTCTGGGTTCCTTTTCCTAGCTCTCCTGTTTTCTCCCTAGTAACTGCCATCCTCTGTCCTCTCCTCCTGCAGGTTCCAACTATGGGAGCCCACGTGCAGCTCACGCCAACATGAATGCCAATGCGGCTGCGGGGCTCGCCCCCGAGCACATCCCAACGCCCGGGGCAGCCTTGTCCTGGCAGGCAGCCATCGACGCGGCCCGGCAGGCTAAGCTGATGGGCAGCGCTGGCAATGCAACCATCTCCACCATCAGCTCCACACAGCGGAAGCGGCAGCAATATGGGAAACCCAAGAAGCAGGGCAGCACGACTGCCACACGCCCGCCCCGTGCCCTGCTCTGCCTGACTCTGAAGAACCCCATCAGGAGGGCGTGCATCAGCATCGTCGAATGGAAATATCCTTTGTGCTCTGGGTTGGGCAGGGGGCCCCTGGGAGCCCTGGCGGGGCCAGCCCCACAAATGCCACCAGGTAGTGAGCTGTGTTGGCTGAGCTGAGCCTACAAAGTGGCTCTCAGACCTACTGCTTCTTCATCACTGGGGCGCTGTTTGAATGCAGAATTTTAGGCCCTGCCCTAGACTTGATTAATCAGGATGTCTGGGGACAGGGCCCAGGAATCTGCTGGAATAACAAGCAGAGTATCTTTTTCATATATTTTTTCATACGATAAGCAACATTTGAGAAAATGATCCGAAGAGGTTATGAAATATCATCTCACCCAGCTGAGCCTTTCCAGGTGTGTTGGGTTAATAGTGGTTACATGCTGCTACTCCATAGCCTTCTTTACCTCCCTTGTTATGGCACTGGCGTAGTTTGATGACCTCCCCTCTCTCTAGTGTGAAAGAGCCCAAGAGGTGCAAGACGGTAGTGGTCAGTGACCCTGGTTCTTGGTTCAAGGCTTAGGAACAGTGGTTCTCAAACTTGGCTGCACATTAGCATCACCTGGAATGTTGTAACAAAATACAGGTGCCTGAGCCCCACTCAGGCATAATTCTAAAACTCTCCACATCATTCTGATGTATAGCCAAAGTGGAGAACGCTGGCCTGGAGGTTTCAACACAGATCCACTTTGTATGTATAGAGCCCAGTGAGTGGGTCCTTCAGAGAAAATGACTTTGAAGGGCCAGACTCTCACTGTGGAATTATAGGCCCCTTAAAGTCCTGGGAATTGTGGGTTGGTGGAGATTGATAGGAGCTTCAAGATCAGTAGGGCCACCTCTGACTTTCCCCAGTGATGACATTGAACTCCATATGGTCATATGGTCAGTGACAGACAGGACTAGACCTCTGGCACTTAGTTTTGGGCATTTCCATAATAAGAGTTCATGCAGGCAGGGCTACCATGTCTTCCGGGGCTCAGGATGGGAGTGTTTGGTGTTATTCATGACTTTCCATAGAAGGATTTAAAAGTCTTGGGTAGTGGTTGAAAGGCAAAAGAAGATGGCTCCGGAGAGAAGAGCTTCTGTTTAGCAATAAATGTCAGTTCTATAAATGTTTGAGCCCCTCCACTCAAAAATAACTTTATGAGAATGCAGTGCAAGCTGGCCGTCTGTCCTGAGTGGCCAAGCATGCTTCCAGTTCCCAGATGACTGGGTGAGAGGCTCGGCTCTGCACAACCTCCATATGCTGCTGTCATAACTGCTCAGTCAGAACCACAGAGTGGGAAAGGTGGGGGCCGTGCAGGTCAGGCTCCCCCAAAGGGGAGGGCACTGAGGCCTGGAGAAGCTGAAGAACTTGGTCAGATCACATAGCCTGCAATGGACAGAGCTGGGTTTCAAATTGAGGTTCCCCAAGTCCCAGATCCATACATTTCCCATTCCCCATGCACCCATAGTATAGAGGATAGGTACCAGGGTAGATGTTCAGGGGAACACCATCCAGCTCACTGGGACACAGTGGCACCTGGATCTGGAGCCTGAACCACTCCCATCATGGCCATGCCTCCTGTGTTCTTGAGTGGTCATGGGTCCACTTTTCTCATCTTTAATAGGGAATAACCAGAGAATTAACAAGGGCTGCAGAGTCCGTGCATGTGGAAGCATTTTCAGAAAAGCTATGTCAGGGGATGTATTCAGTGAGTAGTAGTTAACTTCAAGTCTGTTCTTCCTCTCCTGGGATGGACAGCTCCCTGACAAGGAGCACTGAGTGCAGAATGAAGTGCCAGGTGCCGTAGTAGCCTGGGAGAAAGGGAAGAGAGGAGATAGCAGTACACAGGGCATGGCGGGGAAGTGTGGGAGAATGGGGGCTTTGTAATGAAAATGTCTGATGTGTTGTCCATGGAAACTGGTCAGAAAGCCCCACGAGGCCTGAGTCTGGGATTCATGAAAAGACCCTTGACTGGGTCAGCAGCAGTGTTAACAAGGCAGTTACCTGGTGTGCCACCTGTGGACCCAGCCACCTCACTGCACCCCCACGCTGGGCAGAGGGGTGCTGCAGCCACACCACCTGGGTGACTGTGCCCTCCTCACTGCAGGGAAGGAAGTGGGCCCAGCCTCAGCAGTGCTAGTTGGGTAGCATTCTTAGATTGCCTTGGAAGGGTAACTGGACAGGTAAAGAGATGGTCTGGTGTATTAGCTAGTCAGTGTTCCTTGAAAGAGTGGAATCTGATGCTGTCATTAAGAAGGGAAGACAGTTTTAAAACTGGTCTGGCTGCCACAGGGTGATATAGTACGCCTCCAGGTCTCAACCTGGGTTCTCCTCCACTCTGCAGCTGATGGCTTTTCTTATCTGCCTGATTGGTTTCTTTACACATTATCTTCTCTAGAAGTAGCAGGGACTTTTAGCATAAGATGATGGATGGATAGCCTGGATTGGCAGAGGATGTAGAACTGATAGTGTAAGAGACACCCCAAGCTTAGCCATCACCCACTTTGGTGGAAGGAACAAGTTGACATTTGAGGATTGGATGCATGAGGTCTGGCTTAGCTGAACTGATGTGCTATCACCCTGGTGGGAGGAGCACAAGGGACCAGATGATGGGAATGAAACTGAGCAGCCCCTAGGTCGAATGTCACTTTCCTAAGCAGATGGGGAAAGGGCTAGAAGGGAAGAGGTTTTGTGATAGGAGGAATAAAGTGCTAACTCCCTAAAAATGCTTTAGGGTAACTTTAGGATATATCAGCATAGAGTAGTCCTTACAAACTCAGACTTTGGAACCAGACTTCCTATGTTTGAATCCCATTCTGCCACAGGCTATGTGATGTTGGGCAAGTTAACATCTCACCTTTCTGTGCCCCACTGTCCTCATTTGGAAATAGGGATGACAATTTTATACTCAATCACTCAGGGTGTTTGTATGGAGCAGTTAGAAAAGAGCCTGGCACAGAGTATGCTCTCAGATGTTAGCTACTGTCCTTCCTGTTGCCATCACTGTCATCTTTGGCATCACCACTGTTATCACTAGTTCCTTGGCCAACTCAAGGGGCAGCACATATTGGAAAAGATAGTCAGTAGGTCTGTTTCTGGACCTGGCTCCGCTATTTGTCAGCTTGGAATCTGGGAGAGGTTGTTTTACTTTCTGTACCTGTCAGTCTGGGAGGTTAGGCAGGTCTGCTGCCTACCATCTTGTGGATATCAAGGCACACGTAGAAAATGGCAGCCTTCATGAGGTATGCTGGGTAAATGGACCCTCAGCTATGCCCATAGGGCTGAGGGGGATCAATAACTAGCACAGCAGCTAAAGCCTTGACTAAGATGCCTTCCAGGCCCAGAATTGCCCTGTTAACACAGGTCAGAGGCCATTCAAGGTAGGAGAATGAACCCTGGACTCTGTAGTCAGGGAATCTGGGTTCTAGTCCTGACTGGGAAGTACCTGCTGTGAAGTCTTCAGAAAGTTTCTCAGGTCTTCTGGGCCTCAGAGGTTTGGACTAGATAATCTCTAAGGTCTTTCTCCCTGCTTTGATTTATTAACTTTGTGAGTACAGGTTTCCCTGGGAGAGGAAGTTGGTCCCTTCTTCCAGGATTCCCATCCTCTTTCCCTTCCTCTTCCTGTTAGGTCCCATGGGCAAGCCTGGAAACCTGGCAGTGTTATGGGGGTGGGGGGAGATGGGACTGGAAGAGCATAAACTGGCCTTCCTCTCAAGTTTCCCCTTTCTGGCCTTCATTTGTGGGTGCAGGGTAGAAGGACCCTTATCATATTAGGTCATTTTTTTCTTGAGAATGTGTTCTTTCTGGAATTTTGATAAAGAAATCTGGTACAAGAACTTCACCAAGTGCACTGCCATTGGTGAGTGAACCAGCTTGTCCCTCTAGATCCCAGCACACGCCAACGGAAAAGTCATGAAGATCTAGATGTCAGCCTTGCCCACTGAAAGCAAGGCCTCCACAGACTAAAGAGAGGTAAGGTATTCCATGTGGAGCTGTGTCTTGGAGCAAAGATGGCTGTCCTGCCCTAAATGCACAGTATACATGCTGCTGTGCTCTTGAGGGTCCAGAGCCGCCAGCCATCTTCAGGTTCTGTGGAAGGTGTCAGAAGATAAAGTAGAAAGGGGAAAAAACACTCTAAACTTCAGATTAAAAGATCTGAATCTCCAAATTTCAATGAAAAATCTTGAAGTCAAGTCTGCCTTAAATCTACTATCTCACCTCTCCCAACCATAGCTTGAGTCCCTGGGTGGCAGCGTGGAAGCCACGGGAAAAGAGGTGTCTAGGGGACAGCCTGTCCCAACTGGAGCAGGCACTGCTCTGTAAAAGTACCCCTGAGCACACATGAGGGAAAATGAAGTCCAGTGCAATCTAAATAAATAAAAGAAGAAGAAAAAAGTTTTTAGAAATGTGTGTTTACTCTGGCACGCGACTGGCCTCCACTGCTTTTGACATATTAGGAAAAATTTTGGCGGGGACCCATTAGAAGCACTTTAAAAGGCATATGTTTCTTCTCAGGATACAAGGGGCTTGGAATGTATTGTTCAAACAAAATTCTTATGAATCTTTGATTCATTTTAAAATATATATGTGTATGTTTGTTTCACTTATGCCTTCTGTGGCCTTGACTTCCTTAACTCCCTTCCTCAGACCATTTGAAATAATTATTTTACTGACTATTTTTGCCAATTGTGTGGCCTTAGCGATCTATATTCCCTTTCCAGAAGATGACTCCAATGCCACCAATTCCAACCTGGTAAGTCCACCATCCCAAGTCTCTGCTCTTCTCCCTCGGTGCAGGACTGAGCTTGGATCACATGGATTCAAGGTGGAATGTGGGGAGAAGTGACATGTGTGTTTGACATGCGCAAAAGTGCTGCTGCGCTCAGATCTCAAGTGCTATTGCTGTCTATTCAAATCAGCACCTGTCTTATCACAGCCTGTTTTCAGAAAAAATATTCCAATTAGGTGGTGGTGAGATGTGTGCTGTGTGTGTGTGTGTGTGTGTGTGTGTGTGTGTGTGTGTTGAGGGCTACAAAATGTGCTGCATAAGTTGCACGTGCAGGTGTTTGCAGGCGCAAGCTTTCATCTTGGATCATTTGTTACTTATTTTAAGTGACTGTGTCCCATTGGTAGGGTTTGCCCAGGTGATCTGTAGTATCACTGCACGAGAAGTAATTTCTAGGAAGCTTTTAGGAAAGTTTCCTTTTGCAGCCAAGATGTATTATTTAGTTGAAAGGGTTTTATTTTCTTGGGAAAGGCGGCTTTCCATTTGGATTGTTGGGAGGCCAGTGCTGGCAATTTGGGGTTAGAATTTGTCCATGGAAAAAGCGCAGAGTGTGTTTACTTTTGGCTGAGCGTGAAGTCATTACAGAGGCCTTTGCTCTGTCTGGGCATGGGAGGAAAAGAGTTCTGGAATGCAGTTGGCAAAATCAGGGCACTCCAGGATGCCTCTGCTGCAGGCGGTAGGAAGATCCTGCCTCTCTCCCCCTCCCCCCACAGAGACACCATAACTTTTCCTGTGATTCCCACCAAGTGCATCTTTTCCCCTCATCAGCACCTTCCTCTAATTAGCGAGATTGGGCTGTCTGATGAGATCGTTTTGAAAAGAAGCAGGAGGGTTACAGAATTCTCCTTTCTGTTGTTGCTGGCTGCTGATGGTATCATGGGTGTAATTCTTTTGCTTTTTAACCTTTGACATTTTCTTTGGCCCCTTCAGCAAATAGATCTGATGCACATTTGAAACTTCTCCCCTGTTTTCCCCAGTTCTGACGATTGGCCCCAGCTCCATATTGGGTAAGATGTTATGGTGTGAGCCGGGCTGCTGCGTCTTGTGGCTTGGCTTGGGCTACGTGTTGGGGACAGGTTCCCTAGCTGGCCAGTGAGCTCCGAGTGATGACATGGCCAGAGTCAGCAGGCAGGCAGAGCATTAGCAGTCCATGCGGCCTTCTGAGGCGTGACCTTGTCTCTTAACAGGCAAGAAATCTTTACTGTGTCAGAATAAATACAAGCAGGAGTGTCTCCCAAACGGCCCTTGGAAAAGCTGGAGCATCTTCCATCAGTTATACTTGTCTCTGTGTCCACCTCCCTCCCCCCACCACAGCCCACCCGAAACCCCTGCAGCTTAGCACTTAATCTTCAACTTAAGAAAAAAAAAAAAAAGAATCTGTGTCTTATTCTGAAGCCAGTGAAGCTTTGGGTGTACTCTAGGCAAAAGCAGTGGGGAAAGTGGCTAGAGAGTTTGTGTTTATTTTATGCCCCAGCCCCTCCTGTCGGAGCTCCCTGGGGGGATTAGCAGCACTGAGAGGGAAGCCTGGGCTGGCTGCATGGGAACAGAGGGGCTGGCAGGACAATGAGGGGAGGGGTTGTGTTGGACTTACCCTGGAGCTGGGGTGGAGGTCGCCGAGTGCGTGCGGAGACTGCTGGAGGGACAGTGGAGTTTTAAAATCACACCACAGAGTGATGGAGGTGTTCTAAAGTGGGATGGTAGTATGGTTGCACAGCTGTATAACTGTACTAAAAATCATTGAGTCATATTTAACAATGGGTGATTTTTATGGTATGTAAATTATACCTCAATAAAGCTGTTTTTATGAAAAAGAATAATACCAGCATGGAAACCCAGGCCTTTCAATGCCTCCCAACATCAGCTGCTTGTTGCTCTTTTATACCTTGCAAATGAAGGGGAGGTTAGATAGGTGGAGGGAAAGGGGTGATGGGGACAGCCAGTGAAATTTGTCAGTGACATTACACTAGGAGTTTGGGGGGGGGTTGCAGAGCAAAGTGTGAAGAGTTGAAAAGGGGCTTCTACGTGCTAGATCAATTCCCACCTCTTTCAAGCCATGGCTTGGGCAGTGACTTACCAAATGAAGGAAGCATGCTAGCATTTCCTTTATCCCAAATACAAACACACACAGATAGACACATAGATACACACACAAACACACAGAGACATGCACAGATAGACACAGACACGCACATGGACACAGACACACATACAGAGACATATACATACATAGACACACACAGACATACACACAGATGTATACACAGACATATGTGCAGGTATATTACACAGACATGTAGACATACACACAGATGTACACACACACAGACATACACACAGATGCACACAGTAGACATACACATAGACATATACCCACAGATACACACAAAAACATACATGCACATATACATACATAGACACATAAACACATAGACACATACACATGCACACACTTCTCTAATTCTGCTCCATTCCTGAACTTATATATATGTATGTGTTATGTGTGTGTGCATATATATATAATTTTTTAATTTTAATTTTTTTTTAGCAAGAGTCTGCATTTGCCACTTCTGCCAGTTTGCTTTTGCTCTTTCTTCAGCTCCATGCTCTCTGTCTCCCATCTCTATCTCTGGAAAGTAAAAGATATGGATCTCAGTTGGCAAACTCAGGAGGGAAAGAAATGCAACTTGTTTTTGCTTTCCTATAACTGAACATCCTGTCTGATTTGTGACTCCATTTGGCCTGTGGCATAAAGCTCATTCCTGTAAGTGCTCTCAGCCCCTTCCCTGTAGTTGTAGCTTAGGGCCACTGCATTATGGAACCAAGGGGACACACTGCTCTTGTGTGGTCAGTCCACACCATTGAAGAGGCCTTGTCCCTCTTGGAAGGGCCTTGGTCTTTGATCCCTGCAGGTGGTGTGGTCCCTTATTCTCCAGCATGGGGTCTCTTGATCTGTAGCTCTGGATCTCTTGTGGCCGTGCTGGGGCTGCAGGAATGGGGACACAGTGAAGATTTCAAGGCCTTTTCAAGGACACACCCCAGGGCCTCACTTATTTTTGTTTCCTTGCTGATACTTCTAGGTTTGCCATCTTGGGGTCTTTGTTTGGGGCAAGGTTGCCCAGCAGATGCCTCCTGTAGTCTTCTATATGGTTCTCAGTGCCCTGACCTATACTCTTTGAACTCTGAAGCCATGGTATGACTCCTGTTCCCTGCATTCCACTGTGTCATACCTTCCCTGGGAGAGTGCAGGCCATCAACTTAAAGGGAGGAGTGCACGACGGCCAAGGGGTATTAGAAAACCCCTAAAACAAACAACCAAGCCAAACCCACACTGGCTTGTAGACCAGGCTATTATTCTGCTCCCTGGATATAATGCATATGAGTGTTGTAATTTGGGCCCTCTTCTTCCCCTTTCTCTCCACAGCATCTTATGTTGTGAGGTGCCCCTTTGCAAAATTCTTTTGTCCCTTGGCTTTGGGACATAGTTACTATCAAGTCCCCTTACTTTTTTTTTCCTGCTTCTAGCTTCTTGTCTTCTATGGGGACTTTTACCGGACTGTGTTCTGGCCTGTCTTATTTCCTCTTTTTGTGCTCTCCCTTTGGTGAGCCCAGCTACTTCCACAATTTCATGTTCCCTGTCTAGCTGTTTTATGCTGTTCCTAGACTTATGTACCCAGCTCTCAGCTCTTTTCTAAAGCCCGGTCTAGGATTTCCTACATTAGAGAGGCCCATAGACCAGTGCAGTGATTCCTGAAACTGGCTTGATTATTACAAACACCTGGAGAGCTTAAACTGAAAGATTCCAGTGCTTTGGTAGATCTGATTCAGATTGAGTAGTTCTGGGGCATGGTCTGGGAATATGCATTTGGAAAATCCCTCATGGGCAGGGTTGGGGAGCTAATGATCAGTCAGATTTGGGAGCTACTGGCTTTTTGGATGGAGTAAACTTTGAGTTGGCCTGATATGGGTTCATGTCTTGGCCTTACCACTTTGTATCTTAATCTGGATCTTAATGTGGAGTTGTTTATTTTAGTCTTTCTGAACCTCAGTTCCCTAGCCTGTAAAATGCAAGTAATGCTCCCTCGCGGGGTTGTGGGGAAGAATAAGGCCGACGGTGATCATGAAATGCCCAGTATGGTCTTGGCACACAGTGACATGTGCCAGGATGTCTTACAGACACTTCAGACAAACAAGTCCAGATAGGATTTATCCTCGCTCTCATCACACAACCGGTCTCAAAAAAGAAAACAAAAGAAACCATGCAGGAATGTTGCTCCTGACCTTTGCTCTTAGCCTGGTCACTGGCTCTACGGACTGACCTTGATGTCACACGGAGTCATCCTGAACGCCTTCTTCCCCTCACTGTGTTCATCTGAGCAGACTTCCAGAAATGGAATTTCTATTGACAATATCTCCAATTTAGCTTCCTTTCTATTTTCGAAGTCATTTGTGTAAACTTCCTGTGACTTTGTTTCTTTGTCTGTAAAGTGGGAAGAGCATAATCACAGTATCTACCTTGTGAATTACTGTGAGTATTAATGAGACAAGACGGGTAAGATTCTTAGAAGAGTGCCATAGTGAGGGCTCTATGCTGGGCAGTGGTGGTGTTGTTACCCTCATGCCATTGTCAGCATTCCAGCCTGGGCCATTGTGGCCTTTTGCCTAGACTATTGCAATAGCCTTTTGCCTTGTATTCTACCTCCGGAACCTCCTTCTATGGGTCCATCTTATGCTCCTTCAGTCATTTGACAAACATCCATGCCCAGAGCCAGGCACAGTGTTTGGGATATTTCAAGAGGCAGACAGGAAAGATAAACATGTACAGATGTTTGCAAATTGTGAAAGGTCTTATAGGGGCTCAAAGTGTCAGGGAGGAAGCAATGATTTGTTTTGCTATTGGGAAGAGAAGAGGGAAGGCTTCACATGGGAGGGCATATTTGAGTTGCCTCTCCCAATAAGAGGTGATTTCCAGGCCAAAAGAGGCAGTTTATGTGCTGCCAAAGCGAGCACCAAAAGAGGCATTTCAGGCTGAGGTGTACACATGTGCAAAGGCCCTGTGGCTGTGCCCTTTATAACTAGAGTTTCAAGTGAATGAGAAGAGCCAGGAGAGGGGGGTCTTCCTGGCCCATGCCAGCAGTTGAACTTAACTGCAGGTGATGGGAAGATCCTGAAGATTTTAAGAGCAGCAGAGGACTGGGTCTGGGAGTCTTTTTGAGAAAGTGTGCTTTCTTTTTTTCTTTTTGAGAAAGTGTAAGGAAAATGGCTTGGATAGAGACTTCACTATTTGTACAGAAAAAAAGAAACTGCAGAAGTCCAGATGATAGTGACAATAGGGATAGAAAGGAGGGTGGTCGATTTAGGAGGTAAGCCTCCCCAGACTTGTGACCAATTGGATATTGTAGATGAAGCAGAGAGCAGAGTCCTGGGATGGTGATGTGCCTTTAGCCAGGAGGACTTCACATTTAAGGGGAAGGGACTGAGGGATGCAGTCTGAGCTTTGTTAAGTGAGAAGCTCATGGAACACGCACATGGAGATGTCCAATAGGCAGTAGATACTGGTTAGAGGCTCAGGAGGCAGTTGGGGCTGAAGAGGGAGGAGTGAGGGCATAGATGGTAGGAGAAGCCACGGGCGTGATTTGGAGCATTTCAGGCTGGACCCTGGACTCCCAGGCTGCAGCCATGAGGTGGACAGAGGGAGGGGAGCCCCAGAGGGTATGACAGAGATTCAGCCTGTGAGGTAGGAGGGAAACCAGAGAGAGTAGAGTTTTAGAAGCAAAGGTCAGAAAGTTTACAAACATAGAAGAGAGACTGGTTGCTGGCTCAGGCTTGTCTTTCTGGCAGTCCAGGAATCCCAGGAGGACTGGCCTGCTTTGCGGGGGAAGCTGAGCTCAAGGCCCAGCATAAGAGGAGAGGACATAGGCTGGCATCTGTAGTCTCCCCCAGGCCCTGAGATAGTAGGTGCATAATGACTGTTTATTGAGCTTCAGTGTCGTGCCAGAACATGGTCCCTCAATCACGTAGGTTCCCCTAAGATGAAGCTTGAGAATTCCCCCAGTACTTTCATGGTGTGGTCCTATATTTTAAATAAGGAGCTGCTATTTCAGAGTCCTGCTCTGAGAAAAGCAAAGGAGGGATGATGGCAACAGCAGTGGTTTTCGGGCCTCGGTGGGTGAGGATCCTATGGAGAACTGGTTAGCATGCAGACTCCTAGGCCCTGCCCCAGAGACTCCCATTCCATGTCTGGAGTGGGCCCCAGAGTCTTGTCCATGGTCATCCCCCCTCCTCTGTGACCTGGTGTGGGGGACTGGGGACTGGCCTCTGAGCTTGTCATCATAGGGTGGACCCTCCTGAAGCTCACCCTCCTGACAGCCCTCTCTGGGACACGTTGGCTGCTGAGAGGTTTCCCACTCTGTTGGGTTCAAGAACAGACTGTTTAACGAAGCACGCTGGTGCTGTCACAGAATTAGCAGAGTCTTCCTTTCACACACCCTGGCAGACTCACATCTGCGCTTATGGTTTTCCCTTCCATACATCCTCCGTCATCCTCTCCTTTCTCCTGTCTCCTTAATATAACCCCCACTTATTTTTCTAGCACTTTGCTTTCTTCTCCTTCCGAGAGATGAAAAGTATTCCGGTATAGAATTTTTTTTGGCTCTTTCTCTCATTATTTAAAGAAAAGTCTGTTTTATGCTCCACCTAACATATACTTTTGCACCCAAATCCATCATCTTTGTTATCTTTTCCTCATGTTAGTAAAGGATAATGAAACCGAACTGGCCCATGACACGACATTTCTCTCTGTGTTATTCACAGTCTTGTTACTGGCAATGCCACCTGCTATGCAGTACATCATTTATAATATAGCAGCTGTAAACCTGTTCCACCAATAGCCGTTACCCAGTAGGTGTATTGTAGGGTGTCTGTTGAATAACTTCAGCGAGTGGGGTGAACTCATTGTGTGTGGAAAACTCCCAGTTCTCTCAAACCCTGAAGTCCACAAAGATTTGGCTTGGGTTGAAATATTAAGAGAATATATTTGGCATTTGACCTTGTGCAAAGAACAGTGCTGTGTACTTTCTGGAGCAAGAGCCAGGCTCTCTGCGGAGGCGGAGAGGCCAGAAAAGGAGTTGTTTTGGGGCTGGGCTTGCCATCTCCATTGCAGACTAGAGTGAGCTCAGGGGGATGGGTTTGTGAGAGGTACTTGAGCCACATTAGGAAAAAGGTTGGAATGTCAGATTTCCTCACTTCCTGCTGTAAAGTTGGGACAATGATGAGAGTTGGCGTCATAGGCTGGCCGCGAGGGTTAAATGAGTTAATGTATGAGAAGTGCTTAGAACAATGCCTTGGCACAGCAAATGGGTGTTGTCCTTTAGAACTCAAAACCAGAGGCTGAAAGCCATCCCCTCCATCTGGTTCCTTGGGGTAAGTCAGGATCAGTGGCACTTCAGGCTAGCTTTTGTTTCAGAAGGGCGAGAGAGGACACCCAAAAGCCCTCGTTTCTAGCAACTCTAATCTGGCAAGATGGACGTGTGTCTGCACATGCCTCAGCCTCATCGTCTACTGCACAGGGAGGAGAGTGGAGATGCATTCATGGTGAAAGACAAGCCCTGAAGGGAGAGCCCTGGGTGGCCTGTGGGGGACCCTATCCCCCACCCCCATAGGTGTCTTGTGCCTGGAACAACCCTGTGTCTGTCTCTTCCCAGTCATAGCTTCGGGAGCCGGGGTGTGCCTGAGCACTGTAGAGTGGAGGTTTCCACAATCCCCAGGCAGGCTGGGCTGAAGGCACTCTGCAGGGTCTTGCATTTAGGCCACAAGTTCTGAGATGAGTCCAGGACCTGCCCACCAGGCTCTCCGAGACCTGGGTGGCCCCAAGTCAGAGCTTCTATTTGAGAAGTGAATAAAAATGTCAGTTCAGGGGGCCCCTAATCTCTCTGCAGTGAGCTGTGATTTCTTGTATCATCAGGTTTGTCTAAGAGTGAGACTTTCATGCTTCAACAAAATGCAATTTGTTATTGCTACCTTGTATGTGTCATCTTAATGCCCCAGACTTACACACTTTGCAGAAATACTAGGGTTGTAAAATACACCAATAGATAATTGCAGGTAATAAGCCACATAGCTTCTGCATCATATGTGAATCGTCTCTGTGCTGTGTGGTGAGAGGGAGCAGGGTTGGGGGGAGGCAGCAGTGTATAGTCTGTCTTTGGATGAGAGAATGAGCACGATACCGTGCTTCCTCTGAGGCGCTCATTGATTTGGTCAGGGTGGGACCTGGGCATGGGTATGTCTTAAAAGCTATTCTGGAGCCAGGGTTGCAGGAATTGACCTGGGAAGAGAGATCTGAACTGCATGGCCTTAGGTCAGCCACTTAACCTTCCTATTTGTGTCTCTTCCGGCGAGTGGGAGTAATAAAACCTGCTTAGTCATAATAATCGCCCTTATTGAGTGATCACCAGGTGCCAATGCTTTGCAAACACTATTCCTAATCCCCACAGCAATAAATTATAATATCTATTTACTTCTTTACTTGAGGGTAGAGAATTTTTCCCTTTTGTTTGCTGCTCTATCCCCAGCGCCTTGCGCGGTAACTGGCATATGTCAGGCTCTTGATAAATATTTGTCGAGTGAATGAATGAACCCTGCCAGGCAGTATCCCTTTATTTCAGATGAGGAAATAGTATCTCAGAGAAATAAAGTGACTTGGCGAGTGAGTGGCAGAGTTGTAATTTGAACTCAGGACTGTATGAGAGCATTGCCTGGGCTCTTTGCTCTGTTCTCTGGAGTATGTAGGGTTGCTGTGAGCATAGAATGAAGTAGGTGTGAAAATGTTTGAAATATTAAGCACTCTGTAGCAGTATTAACAGGTATTTAAAAAAACAAACTTGGTTCTGTTTCAGAATAAATTTGGTAAATGCTGAGAGAACTGAAATTAAATTAATTTGTTGTGAGACTTCTTGGAGTCCTTAACATGATAACAAGTCACTATTTAGTGCTTTGAGTATTTTAATGCATTTAAGAATCTTAAAAACCCTAGTTATTATCCCATTTTACCGATGAGGACACAAGCTCTGAGAATGGAAATAATTTGTTCCTTGAAGCGTAGCTGCGAAGTGAAGACTGTCTTGTAGACAGTTGTGTGGACACAGGCAGTTACCTGCGTGTGTGTTCTTAACCATTGTGCTACAGCAGCCTCCCTGTGAGTTAAGGTGCCTCTAGGCTCCCTGGACTTTCCCAAACCATCCCAAACTACAGACAGTTTGAGGAGTGGTGTCCCTTGGAACACACCATGGTGAGTGCTGTACTCAATCAAGTAACTCAGTAGTTTAAAACCACATGCAGGAGAAAACCCTCACCCCAAGGATGGATGCCATTGGGAGAAAGGACAGAGCAGGGAGCAGGATGGGGCATACTGCAAGGCCAGTGCAGCAAAGGAGGCCAGCCAAGCCCACCTGGTGGCCGGGTCAGGGACTTGGCATTTCCGATGGGATGGCAAGTTCCCTGATAGAGTTGTGCTTACTCTGTCTTAAACCCTCGGGTGCCTGGGGCAATTGTTTGACTCAGTGTTTCCTCACTAAATATTTCAGAGGAGGAAGCATTGTCTGCTCTGCATTTGCCAGAGGATGGGGTGAGAGGAGATGATGCTTTGAAGTCTAAGTATGTTGACACCTCTTGCTTCATTTTTATCCATCTGTATTCATTTTGGGGGGAAAATGTTTCATACGGATTCACACTCTGGGTAATGGAACCCCTTTCATGTATCAAACTCCTTTTAACGTAAGTATATTTGAAGAAAGTCTTTCTGGAATATAAAATACAAATCCCTGGATCTTTAAAAGAAAATTCTCAAAATACTCCCATCCTTTTTCTGGGACTGTACAGTCACTGGAAACTTCAATTATTAAAACTTCTGTAATACCGTAAAACCACTGAGAGAGTGAAGGAAACTCCAAATGACCCCAGAACACTGTGACCTGAGAGGGTCTTTGGGCATCATTTTCATACACCATCCCTGTTGGGGTGTCTCTTGCCCCCGTACCAGCCCTTTCAGTGTGCTGTTCCCTCTCTCCTGGGAGTGTGGAAACTGGATAACCACATCCATTGTAGTTATGTACAAAGTAAGAGTAAATAGATTCTGATTTAGGAATGCATTAGCTTTAATTTGTGGATTTTATACAATTGATTTTGGCTTCTCAGAAGCCTTTTTTCCTCTTTATTCCCTTTGTTCTTACTGATTTCTGTATGATTGAAGTTGTTGGATTAGTGCCTTTCAACTAATAAGAATAATAATAGCACCATCCACACTCATGTAGCCACACTTCCATTGCTGCCACTGCTGTATGTATGTTACAGTGTTAACTCATTTAGTCCTCTCAATAACTCCATGAGACCTCTATTATTATGATTATAATCATCCCATTTTAAAGATCAGGGAAATGAGACACAGAGAAATGAACTAGCTTGCCCCAGGAGTGTGGATCCTTAATCAGTGCCCTTAACTGCTGTGCCCTTTGGCTTCCCTAAGGTGGATAAGGGAGAGGTGTTTTGCCCATAATATGCTCCTTTTAATTACTGGGGGCTCAACTAGAACACCTATAACATATGTGATGATCTTTTATTTTAAATGTTTATTTATTTATTTTGAGAGAGAGAAAGAGAAAGCAAGCAGGGGAGGTACAGAGAGAGAGAGAGAGAGAGAGAGAGAGAGAGAGAGAATCCCAAGCAGGCTCTGTGCTGCACAGAGCCTGATGCGGGGCTTAAACCCACAGACAGTGAGATCATGACCTGAGCCGAAACCAAGAGTCAGACGCCTAACCGATTGAGCCACCCAGGTGCTCCTATATGATGATCTCTTTACCAAGGGTTGTCAGAGGAAGAGGGACAATGAATGTAGGGAATAAGCGCCTCAGGCTGTATGTGTTTGTGAAAGTCTTAAGGGCATGGCACCCCTGGTTGGTGCCATTTGGTAAGTGTGGGAGGTGGGTGAGGAGAAACTCATTTGTGTCCATTGCTGCCTGAGCAAAAGACTGACTATGAGACCCGAATTCTTTCAAGGATCCCTGAGTCACATTAGCTGAGACCTTTAACCAAGTAGGCCTTCAAGCCTCCTCCTAAATAGATGAGAACCTCAGGTTGGAGCAGAGGACCCAGAATCAGCCTGACTTCCTGACACAAGCTTAAAACCTGAATGAGCCTTCTTGGGGACCGAGTCAGTCCCTTGAGCAGTCTTGGGGATTGTTTGGGGAAGCGTTCTAGAGAGCTAAAAGGGCCTGCATTTGAATGAGGAGCTCTGTTGGGACCCTGGTCAGTATAGTCTAGTGGCTGGGCCAGCAGAATCAGATGTAGGGGACCTCAAGGGCACCCAACCTCAGATGAGAGCCACATCCCTTTCATGGGTGTGGCTTCATGGGATACACCTGAACACTCCAGGCCCCTTGGGAGATGGGTAAACATAAAGCCACAGCCTAAACCTGGTAGTGTGATGACGGTGAGAGAGCCCCAAGTTTGGAGTCACCGACCTGGGGTCTAGCTCCCATTTGGCCGCCAACTAGTGGCGTGGCCTTATCACTTTATTTCCCTGGCCTTTAGATTTCTTGGTAGTGACATAGGTAATAGCTTATACCTCACAGAGTCACAGCAGATTCAAATGAGAGGATGTATATAAATGCTCTGTAAAATGCAAAGTGCCATATAAACGTAGCTGCATTATCACAGTAACTATTGTTATTAAAACTAGTCAGATATAGTCGGTCTCTGATACATTTACTCCCTTTTTTCTGGTATGTTCCTCTGTGAACCTTTTCCTTTAGCCTCCTCTCAAGATAACTTAGAGATGCAAAAGAACTAAAAAGCCAAGTTCCAAATTTAGTTCCTGACCTTTCCAAGATGGATGGTGAGCGGTGTGGCCATAACCTGTTTGTGCTGAGTGCAGCTGGGCTGTTGGAGCCTGGGAAAGCCAAGCGAGGGGACAGCCGTCATATCCTTGACTGGGCTGGGGCCTGGAACCCCTCACCCTACACGTAGGGAGCCCCTTGCTGGGGAGCTCACTGGGTGCTCGTTGTGTTTGCTCTTTGGGGCTAGTTTAACTTGGGCACAGGTGAGTGTGGCAGGCGAGTAGTTCCTTCAGCACCGTCCTACAACTTGTAAAGCCTTCCAAAATACAGGGCAGAGATGACAGGAGAACACTGGAGTTTCTGTGCTCCAGGACACATCATCAGCAATATGGCCTGGGAAGGGCTCTCTCTCTAGTGCCTTCAAGTCCTTAGGGACTGGTCAGACATTGAGAATAAGGACAGATGTCCAGGAGGGGACCTCGTGAGCTGAATCGGGTCTTCTGCAGATTGGACCACAGTGCTGTGGGATTTGTGGTCAGGTTAGGTCTTCACAGGCTCAGAGAGCACGGACCTCAGAGCCACCTGTGCTTGTGGGTGGATTCTGGTTGTGCAGGCAAGGGCAGTGGCTAGTCTGCTTGAGAGCTGGGCTATGTTCACAGGTCAAATGCAGTTGGGTTTGAGTTGTGGCAGCTGGCAGGGTTGGAGAAGAAGTAGATGCCAAAGGGAAAGGCACAGGAACATGTGTCATCTTAGTCTGCAGGCTGCCACAGGCCCACTTTGCTAGCCTACTTGGTGGCTGAATTCTGGGATGACTCCCAGTGCCCTGCAGCCTTGCACAGTCAGTCCTGTCCCCATGATTGTGGGGCTGTTCTGTGATTAGGACAGGAGAGCATGACTGTGGTGGGGCATGCTATCCCACATAGTGGCTTTAAGAAAGGGGCAAAAATGGAAGGACGGAGGTCTAATCTAGTTTGGTGACTGGGCCCTTCCTGATGAAAAGATTCAGAGTACAGGAGGGTTTGATGTGTGGGATATTTTCTGTTGTTGGTTTTCATGAAGGAGGGACCCTGTAGCAAGCATCTGAGCATGACCTCTAGGAACTGAGGGTGACCTGATCTGATGGCCATCAAAGAATGAAATTCTGCCAACAGTGTGAATGAACTTGCAAGAGGACTCCCCTGTCCGTCACTGCCCTGATTTCATCCTGAGCAGAGAACCTGGCCCCTCTGTGTCCAACCAACAGCACTGTGAGCTGTCAAATGCATTTTGTTTCAAGCCACTAAGTTTGTGGTCATTTGTCATGCAGCAGTAGAAAACCCTCAGTTCCCTCCCACACTTACACCTGGGCATTGCTGGGCTTGAGCTGGTCTCTGCCCCTTCACTGAGGGGCTTCTGCTCACATTGTTGTTCCTCTGCTTTGCCTGGCTAAATGCAGCTGGCCCTTGATGTCTCAGCCCAGATACCTCCACTTTATGCACTTGTCCTCTGGCTGACTATTATGTATCCTCAAGGCTCCGATTGGAAGTCACTTTTTGTAGGAAGCTTTCTCTTCTCTTTCACAGCTCCATAAGATTTTCTAGATTCAGTAGCCTTATGCATGGTTTTGCTTTCTGCGGTTTCAGTTACCTACTACAGTCAACCAAGGTCAGGAACAGATGATCCTCCTTCTGATGTAACGTCAGAAGGCCAGCAGTAGCCTAGCACTGTATCACAATGCCTATGTAATTCATTTCTCTTCATGTCATCACACAGGCATTTTATCATCTCACGTCATCACAGGAAGGGTGAGTACAGCCCAGTAAGATATTTTGAGGCAGAGAGACCACATTCACATAACCTATTACTGTATATTGTAATTGTTCCATTTCATTATTAGTTTTTGTTATTAATTGCTTATTGTGCCTAATTTGTAAATTAAATTTTATCGTAAGTATGTATGTATAGGGAAAAACCTACGCTCTATGGAGCTTGGTACTCTCTGTGGTTTTAGGCATCCACTGGGGGTCTTGGAGTGTCTCCCTGCAGATAAGGGGGATGTGTCTTTTATCTAAGCACTGTTAATCTCCTGTTTATTTGTATGTGTATCTCACAGTGTTCGGTTGGTAGGGCTGCTGTAAAAAATTGCCACAAATTTAGTGGCTTAAGGCAACAGAATTTTTTTCTCTCACAGTTCAGGAGGCCAGAAGTCCATAATCAAGGGGTCGTCAGCATTGGTTCCCTCCAGGCACTCTGAGCAAGAATCCGTAGCATGCCTCTGTCCTCGCTTCTGATGTTGTCATTAATGTTTGCCATGTGTTGGCTTCTAGACATCTCACTCCAGTCTCTGTCTCCACCTTCACATGGCCTCCTTCTCCAGGTATCTGTCTCTTTGTGTCCAGATTTCCCTCCTCTTATAAGGACACCAGCCATGGGATTAGGGCCCACCTTAATCCAGTGTAACTTTATCTTAACTTGATTCTGTTTGTAAAGACCCTGTTTCCAAATAGAGTCATGTTCACAGGTACCAGGGGACACAATTCAACCCACAACACTCACTAACAGTAAGCTCTGTGCAAGCCGGGATCATGTCCATATGGTATCCAGCATAGTGCCTGAATACTGTAGGAGCTTAATATGTATCTGCTGAGTGCCTGGCTGGTCTGTTATAGGCATTGCTTCACTTTAGGGAACAGTGTGCCTAGGGTGGGGGTGTGTGCTGGCAAGGGTAAGCTCGTGGTGCCCCTGTGACAGCAGAGCTGCCTGACAGACAGCAGCTTGGGTGGCAGCAGAGGTCCCTTCCACCCCAAAGGTCTGAGACCTTAACTCAGTCCTACAGGACTGCTCAAGACCTGTTCCTGTCTTCCCTCTCTTGCCTCCTTGGCCCACTGGTGTCAGATGTGTGCCCCAAGGGAAGGGAAAATTCTGACTGTATCATAATTGGAGGTCTGTGGGTAGGGCAGCTCTCCAGGTTACAGTAGGCCCAGTCCTGATGCCTCCTTAGCCCCTCCTGGTGCCAGTGAGTGGGAAGGAAGAGGCCTCCCAAGGGGCCGCAGAGAGGGCCCTGGCTTCCCCACTGGTTCCCAGTGCATCCTGACCGACCAGGGAAGGCTTGGGCTGGTCCTCCTCCTCTTCCCTGGCACTCAGGGCCATTTGAAGCCAGTTTGGCAGAGGCCTCAGCAGTGACTTATCTTTGCCAAAGTTCAGTCCAGACAGAGGGGAGGAGCTCTTGGTGGACACGTGGCAACTCAGCCAGCTTGTTCCACACCCTTCAAAGTGCTGTCCCTCCTTCTCTGTTTTGTGTCTGTGTGTCATCGTGTTTCTAGCAGAAGACCCATCCTGTAACCAGAGAATCTCTCTCCTGGGACGGGGACAGTCCCGAATTCACTCTGGGACCAGTCATAGAAGGTGGATGATTTGTGGAATGATCCCCGGAGAGGATCAGCAAGAGGGTCCTTTAACTGCCACCAGAAATTTCTTTGTGATTGTAGATAAGGGGCTCCCAGCACTCTTGATTTGGACTTTGCTCCAAGGACCATTCTTGAAGCATAGAATGTACTCACTGAGTATTTGCTGAATAAATAACTGAGTGGGTATGTGAGTGAGAGAACTTGCTGGAGGAAAGGGTACTGGAGAGGTGGAGTGTGACTGAAATAGCACCATCCTGTCATTCCAGACCTTTCTCTGCTCCTCACTAGCTGGATGACCTTTGGCAAGTAACTTTGCCTCTCTGACCTCTGTTTGTACATTTTTCATCATCCAGGAGAGGATTATAAGTTTATTTATTTTGAGAGAGAGAGTGGAGGGGGGAGGAGCAGAGAGGGAGGGAGGGAGGGAGGGAGGGAGAGAGAGAGAGAAAGAGAGAGAGAGAGAGAGAGAGAGAGAGAGAGAATCCCAAGCAGGCTCCACGCTGTCAGCACAGAGCCCGACCTGGGGCTTGATCCCACAACTGTGAGATTACAACCTGAGACAGTATCAAGAGTCAGGCACTTAACCGACTGAGCCACTTAGGTGCCCCAAAGAGGATTATGTATAGATGGTCCTTTTACATTTTGCACATCTGGAGTCTTTGCCTGGTTGCTAGACCATTTGACTTGGTGTCAGTACAGTCATTCACACATTCATTCAATAAATGTGTATTGGCTGTCTGCTGTGTACCAGCTAGGTGCTGGAAATACAAAGTGTGCATACAGACGAGGTCTCTGCCCTCAAAGAGCTTATGTTCTATGATATCAGTCAGTAAACAACAAGGCAAATTAATAAGGAAGAAAATTTCACAGCATTGACAGTAGCACCATGAAGAAAGTAGAAGAGGCTCTGGAGGCAGAGTGCAATGGGGGTGGGGGTGGGAGGCAGGAAAGGTCTCTGAGGATGGGTACTGGAGCTGAGAGGTGGTGATGGGAAGAAAGGGACACTAGAGGCCTGTGGGAAAAGTCTGCAGATGGACCTGGAGCAGGGAGGACTCACAAGTGTGTGTGGTGGGAGTGGCTGGTGCACAGTGAGGAAGGTGAGGAGGCATGCCAGCTGTCAGATGGGAGGAGCTGCCTCACCTGGGCCATGCTGAGGGGGTTGCTCTGAATGTTGGGTTGGCAGGTCCTTTTAGCTTGTGAAGGTCTGCAAAGGAGCAGGAAGCATCTAGAAGGGTGATAGGAGGTCAACAGAGAAAGGTGAACATTTCTGCATTCGCTTTGTCATTCCAAAAGTGATGTATGTGTTGCCAGTGGGCCTGTGTAGGTCTCACCAAGAGGAGGGAAAGGTGGGAGTTACAGAAACATGTCAATGGCTCCTGTCAGAATTCATCAGTGATATGGAGGCCAGGTACCTCTGGAGGCAGTTTTCCTGACTCTTCTGTACACTGTGGTCTCAGTGATCCAGCCTTTGGTAACCTGTCAAGCTCTCTACACCCTGATTCATGAGGGGAGCCCTTCTGGCCAGCCCATTGGGTGGTGTACAAACCCTTCTGCTCCTTGGTGGCTGGAGAGGATTTGGAGCCTCCCTGGGGCATCTGGCCTCTGCAGCCTTTTGCTGTCAGGGGAAGAGGAGCATGGAGACAGCACTCTGGATGGTTTCATTTTATGTATATCTGTATATCCCACCTATCTGGAAGGAGAGTATGGGCAGCCTACATGCAGAACTTCACTCATTTCCTTTGATGGCAGCCCCAGGGCAGAGGTCAGCCTTGTGTGAGTCATAGTAACCCAGTCTATATGAGATTAGCTTGACCAGAAGCCTGTCCAAATATTTGGAGGGGTAATGTTAGAGAGGTGTCTATTCCTTTCCATCATTTGGGGAGGTTGACATGAGACTCAGACACAGGGGAGAGAGCACTGAGCTGGGTGGTCCCTGGTCTAGTCCTGGCATAACCACCACCTGGCTGTGTGCCCTTGGAGGTGATACCTGGTGTTTATGAGTACTT
This sequence comes from Lynx canadensis, assembly GCF_007474595.2. Classification (NCBI taxonomy): domain Eukaryota; kingdom Metazoa; phylum Chordata; class Mammalia; order Carnivora; family Felidae; genus Lynx; species Lynx canadensis. The sequence goes on along the minus strand of NC_044309.1, from coordinate 35,549,961 downwards.
CTAATGCCATAGCTTTGTGCCTTACATGCATCACCTCATTCAGCCTCCAGCAACCATAGGAGGTGGAGATATTGTTATCCCCTATGACAGAGAAGCAAACAGGCTGGAAAAGTGGACGATTTGCCTGGGTGATTGCACCTGGAGAGCAAGTCCGAGTCCATGCTCTTGGACTGTCCCCTGCAGCTTTGGCAACTGGCCTCTGCTGGCTGAGTCTCATCTGTAAGGTAGGAGTGGTGAGATGATCTCTAAAGTCCTTTGCAGTCTAATGTCATATGAATTCCTTCCATTAACTACAACAAGATACAAGCCATTGATAGCACCAAAGTCCACATTCCAAAGCGAGGAAACCAGACATATTCTGTACACAAAAACAATTTTTAGGAATTAATCACAAAGGGGGCAGATCAAGAAAAACTTGATATTCTCCCTTGCTCCCTCTCAAATTTGGAGGAACTTTAATTTTTTTTTTAATGTTTATTTTTGAGAGAGAGAGAGAGAGAGAGGGAGAGAGTGTGAGCAGGGGAGGGACAGAGAGTGAGGGAGACACAGAATTGGAAGCAGGCTCTAGGCTCTGAGCTGTCAGCACAGAGCCTGACACGGGGCTTGAACCCCCAAACCTTGGGATCATGACCGTGGCCCAAATCGGACCGACCAAGCCACCCAGGCGCTGTTTGGGAGAATTTTAAAGGACTTTGTTGAAAGACTACTACTATTGGATTTCCTGGCTCTTGTTGGGTTGTGGTAGGGGATCAACTTATGCTAGAGGTGATACTTATCCTAAGTTTTGCTGACTTTCCTCCCCACCTCCACCCCATCATCCAGTGGGACATGCTATCTGCATGCTGTTAACTGTGTCTTTAGTTTACTTTAAAGTTGCCTAAAGACATTTGACTATAAATTTATAATCACTGGTATTAGTGGTATTTAAAGAAAATAGCTATGGTAGGCAAGGTTAGCTGGTTCATCCAAACAAAGATTACCAGAGCCCTACTCTGTTGCTTGAGGTCAGCACTGTGTGGGCACATAAGAGGTGTAAGCGTCCCTACCGAAGCATTGAGAATGCAGAGTTAGGTAAGACATATGGAAACATCAGTTACTAATCTGTAAGATTCTGATATGATTCTGACGTTCTGATTAGTAGAAGGCCAAAAAGGAAGTGATTAGTGTGAACTGGAGTGGTAGAAAAGGTTTTGCTGGAGGCGGGGCTTGAGTGAAACCTGGAAGGTGGTGGAGGAATTGGCTAGGCCAGTGGTAGCAGTGAAGGAATTCCAGGTAAGAAAAACAGGAGATACAATTCCATGCAACAAGTACAATTTTGACATATAAACATGGATTTCTCAAAGTTCAGTCTAAGAACATTTTTGGGGTGGTCTGCATTCATTCATCAACAAATACTTACTGAGCACCTACTGTATATAAGACACAACAGGAGTTAAGACACACAGTTCCTGCCTCATGGGATATCGTTCTATCTAAGGGAGACAGGTACCTACTCAGCATCTAATTAAATAACTAATTTTTTAATTATAATTGGCCTCTAAAATATTTATGTTTATGTTTGGGTGTGACTATATTTGCTTTAAAATAATATTTACTTAAGCTACTGAAAAAACAAAGCCTGAACTAACGGTCACCTCATTGCTTTGAAGAGAGGGCTATATTGTAAAGATGATGTTTCTCTTCAGTTGTGATTAAAAAGATGTTTTAGGGTAGATTGTAGAATTTTTGTACTGTTCAGGTGGCTCCTCGATCAGAAAATCTGAGACTTGCTGAATTAGAGGGATGAAGAGTGAAGGGGAAATCTAAATTTCCTTGGGGGAATAGACCGTGATTGCTTGAACTAAATCCTAAGGTACAAGGAGAGGATTCCAGAAGTTAAAGAAAACATACCCCAGGGGAAGAAACGGAGCCACAGCAGAGGCAGGAGGGCCACACTATGAGATTGTTCAACAGGAAACTCAATTAGCATGCAAAAAAGTATCTGCATTTAAGGGGTGTTTTCACTGTGGGAAGGTACTGAGCCTCTGTATGCCACCTGCTGTCATTCCTTACATATCAGGACAATTTGAAATTCTGGGTTGGCAAAGTCATTTTTTCTCCCAGTAGCCAGCCATTTCTAGTAAAGCTTGTGGGTTTTTTTGTACAAAAAAAATGTTATATTCATTTTACCCTTTTGGAGTCAGGAGGGTTTCCTGCCTGAATAATTGTTTTTCTTTTCTTTTTCTTCAATGTAGTATTCTTAGGTCTGGCCTTTTGGAACTGAATAATAAAATTCTTTGTTTACTCTGTGTGTCTTTGCTTATGTTAGAGCTGTTTTATCTCAAACATTTGTAATTCTATATGTTGAAATCAGCCTTTCTTAAACTTGTGATTTTTTAAGATTTGAAATCTACTCTTGGTTGTATTTACAGCAACAATGCAATTCTTGTCATAGGTTTCTTCATTTGTTTTGCTTGTTCATTTATTTTTCATCCTTCACTCGTTCAGCTAGCATTTCTGAGTGTCTCTTATACACCAAGCCTGGGCAAGGGACATTCAATTATAGAAAACGTTGTGAGGAAAACACTAGATTAATCTCTGTTGTGGTAAATGTCAAGTGTTGCCAAGTGTGGGGTTTGGTGGAAGGTGTGGATTTTCCTGGCATTTGTCTTTCTTGCCTGAATTCTGATCGTCAGTTGGATCCTGGCATTTTGAGTGTCGAATATATGTTTCCCTGCAACATAGAGGAAGGTGCTGACTGACCTGCTCTAGAAATACTAGCTGGGCTGTCTGCCCTTGGGCAAGTTGCTTAACCTTTCTGAGCCTCAGTTTCCATCTGTTGCTTAGCACTAAACTCACAGGCTTTCTGTGATGAACATTACCTCATTAGAGATAATGTGTCTAAAAGCTCTTTAAAAATTGTGCAGCATTATTCAAATGGAAAGTATCGCTATTTTTATTATCGAGTGCCTACTAATTCCACACCAGGAGTGGTGACAAAGGAGAGAGGGCGTTGTCACAGTGCTGGGTATCCTAGGCATGTTTTGGATTGTGGGGGGCAGCGCAGTGCAAAGAAAGGCAGGAGTTTGGTTCCCGCCCTGGGGGACTTTAGGCTCAGATTTGGATGACAAGAACCAATTAGAGAATCATGGAAGAGTTAAGAGAAGGCAGAGAGGGCTTGAGGATCTCTCTGGGTCTTTCTGGCTCCAACAGTCTAATCATACTCAGGAAAGGTTTCACTGGGGAGTTGGCTCTCAACGTGGCTGTCATCAGCATCAGTCAGAATCACCTTCTTACTTATTAACATTCTCATCTTATTAACAATGATAATTGTTAATAAAAATCAATATTTATTGAGTGGCAGTATGTGGTGATTTGGTTGGGGAGTCAGGATGCTCACATGAAAAAAGATAGTACATTCCCTGTTCTGGGGCCCAGATGAGGGAGATGCCAAGTGCTGCAGGAAACCAGAGGAGAAGGCAGCCCCAGGTTTGAGGTCAGTGGGAAAGGTGACTGAGCAGCAGTGGCTCCTGACCTAAAGGAAGAGCAGGATTTAGACAAAAGCAGAGCCATCTGAAAGGACATCCCATGTTTCTGTTTATCTGGAAGCATTTAATTATCTGTTTTCCCATCAAGCTTGAAGAGATTACTTTCTATTCTCAATACCTGATTTTGTTTACCTACTAGAAGGGGAGAGCATCTTAAAACGCAACTCATGCAGCCCCCTGCACCATTTCCTCTCTTCTTTATAGAAGGGGTTTTGTGCTGATGCATAGGGGCACTCGTACCCCAATGTTTATAGCAGCACTCTCAACAATAGCCAAATTATGGAAGGAGCCTAAATGTCCATCAACTGATGTATGGATAAAGACATTGTGGTTTATATACACAATGGAATACTACTTGGCAATGAGAAAGAATGAAATATGGCCTTTTGTAGGAACGTGGATGGAACTGAAGAGTGTTATGCTAAGTGAAATAAGTCATACAGAGAAAGACAGATACCATATGTTTTCACTCTAATGTGGATCCTGAGAAACTTAGCAGAAGACCATGGGGGAGGGGAAGAAAAAAAAAGAGGTTAGAGAGGGAGAGAGCCAAAGCATAGGAGACTCTTAAAAACTGAGAATAAACTCAGGGTTGATAGGGGGTGGAAGGGAGGGGAAAGTGGGTGATGGGCATTGAGGAGGGCACCTGTTGGGATGAGCACTGGGTGTTGTATGGAAACCAATGTGACAATAAATTTCATATTAAAAAAAATTTTCATAAGGTGAAAAAAAAAAGAAGGGGTTTTGTGGGATTTGCCGGTGATTTTTCCGGCATTCAAGATAAATGCCTGAGGGCTAATGACATCCAGGGAGGGCTAATGACACCCAGGTAGGGCTAGGTGTGAGGGAAGGAGGACAGAGAGGGAGAAGGGCAGCCTGAGTCCTTCCAGTTGTGGGCAAATGAAAGAGAGGACAGACAAATCTCCCCTGAGAACGCTTCAGTCCCTTGAATGATCAAAGCAAATTAATTTCACTGAAAGGCATATCTCTGTTCCTTGCTCAGTTCTTATCCCTATCTTTATATCTATACAATCCAGGGCTTTAAGGACAAAGGGTGGCATCTAGAGAGATTAAAACAAGTCACTGATATAGGGTGGCAACCCCCAAAATGTTGAGATTCACTTGCTTAGTGTTTCAGAAGCTTCAAAGGAATTGAAGGTTTAAATTTCAAGCAATGGGACCAACCAGAGAGAAAGGAAGGTAGGAACACAGTGTACTGCAGAGGTCGAAGGTGGAGGTAAATTCTGCTGTTTTAGCAGGGCCAGGCTTCCCAGACAGCACGTTTCTGGATGACGTTAATACAATGGGAGGTTTACTGACAACTTCTTCAGGCAGTCTTGGGGAGTGAAATGCTAAATATGGGCAAGGCACACATTTGGCTTTGCTGGTATTGGGGCTTCACCGAAATTATCTACTACTAAGTACTTTCCAGGAACTTGTTGCCTCTTTATGACAAGTGTTAGATAATTTCCATTAACTCAGTCATTGATAGAAAAGGCAGAAAGGGTGGTGGTGGAGAGAGAAAAGATCAAATGAGGCTCAGGATTAACTGCATGAACAGGGGAGATGAAGGGAGAATGGAGAGAAAGCGTACATACATCTTAGGACAATAACATGTAAAAGGCAGTGATGAAAATACTGTGACCAGGTTGGAAGGAGAGGAACTGTGAATTATAAAGTGAAAGGAGACTTCATTCTACTTTCCTGAACCTTTCTGGGGACTTCTTTTGGTAATTAAATAAGCAACAGGTTTTCCTCCCAGGTGAATCATTTTGGAAAATTCACCCTTTAACACTTGGGTTTCTATGTTCTTGATTCATAATCCTCGGATTACCACTGTGGGTTGTGAAGGGTCCATTGGAAAACAACACGCCATCAGTACACCTGGTACGGGTTAGCAGGGTGCTGGGGATGGGGCTAGATGCAACTTCCAGGGCTTCTTAAAAATTATTATTTGTACATTTGCACGTATATACATACACATACGTACTTATACCTGCCAGTCTTTCAACAATTTTTAAAGGAATTAGCATTATAAAGTCCTAAGGAAATCTCTGAAGGGACTTCACAATAGAGAAAAAGGAGGGAAAAAGCCTAAATATATCACTCCGCTGCAAACCAATCATCCACACAACCACAGAAATCTCTGATAAATTTCTTGTGAAATAAACTCCTTTCTGCCTGACAGTTCTCTTTGGAAGTGTTCTCTCTGCCTTTCATATTAAAATATTGCATTGAAAAGACCTGCTGTGGAGATATCGATCCCACTTATGGGCAAGGAGGCATCTGAACTTGTCTTCCAGCCACTGCTCAAAGATTCTATGTATTAACCTCTGCTGTTCACGCTTGTGTATTTAACCAAACTCTAAGGCCAGGCCAGGGCTCCTCATTTTTGAGAACGCATTATGGTCCAGGGGTTCTGGGTCACATCTTTCATTTAGCTGCCATTTACCTTTAATCGTACTGATGACGATTACTATGATTACAATTCCAGGGCATGTATCATGTGCCAGGAACTTTACTCATAATAACAACACTGCAACTTTAGACTTTTCAACTCTTGTTTGCAAGCAAGGAAGCAGGTTTGAAGGCAGAGTAACCTAGCTGTGGTCACACAACTAGGAAACAGGAGGGGAGGTAGGATGTGACCCACATTCTGTGTTACTCTAAATGCTGTTCTTCCCAGTGTACTCAATGTTTGCAACCATGTCTATGCCAGATATATTGTCAAAGGGGCCCGAGGAGGGGGAAGAGGGGTTTGTTGTCTGAGAACACAGGAGTGAGCAAGTGGTGGCCCCCTTTCCTGGGGCTGGAGGGTGTAGCCTGGGACTTATGCTTTCTCAGCCCTGTGTGCTACCAGAAGCCATCCTACCACAGGCTGGCGGGTGTCTGTGGGAGTCATCACTTTGCGTCCTGTCTGGACCAACCCTGAAATCTGTTTTTTGGCTTCTGCAGTGGAGATTCCACACATAAGACTTGATTTTGCCCAGGGTCATCAGGGAAATGATGTCTTGCATTTGGGAAGATGTGGTCTTGTAGGTCACCTGAGCAGCAGAGGAAATCTTGCAAGATGACATTGGGCTTATGTGGAATTAACTTGGAAGCTGATGAGTTGGCTGGACCTGAGAACTCACAAAGGGCATTTGAATGTCTGAGGCTGAGGAAGAAAGGGCAGCTCTGACCCATCTTGGGATATTGTGCTTTGTTCTTGTGACCCTTTGGAAATGCTTGAATAAACGCACATGTTCAGATTCATGCCAGGCTGGTGTAAAGAATCAAGCTGAGCATGCATCCATTCTAGGCTCAAAGCCAAAAGAAAGAGAGACAGGCCTGAAAAAATATCTGGGGAATGTCATAGTCCCTTCTCCTGGACTTACTTAAAAAGCCCAGGACCCACTTAATATTTTGATTGCAAGAATTATCTCTGTTGATGGTGTTTTGCAAAGCAGGAATCTAGGAAGATCCTAGCTACAGGAATTCTTATAGTAGTAGAGCAGGCTACTGTCCTTTCTGGTTTTCAGCAGTATTTTAATTTCCTGATTATGTATTAACTGTCTACCATACCAGAAACTTTCTTGGATCAGGGCTGGCCTTGAGTAAGAGACGGTAGCCTGAAATGCAGCGGGAGAGATTTGTGTCAACGGAGGACAGCAGGTGGGACCATGACTTAGGAGAACCAATGCCCACTGTCAGAGGGCATGTGAGGGTCCAGGCTGGGACAAACCCCAGGCACGGCTGCTGGGGAAGCTGGGAGTCTGTGCCTGGGGTGCTGGCTGAAGGCGGATGTCGGCATAGTGGCTCAGGAATCTGGGTAGCAGGCAGAGTTTAAGGAACCAGTCTAGCTTTATGGGTTAAGACTGTAGAGTAGGCAGAAAGCAAAGATAAGGCTCCAGGTAATGACTTTTACTGATGGACTATCTGGCACAGAGACCATATAGTAGAAGTCAGAGATCCAGCAAGGAGAAAGGGTAACAGAGAGCCATGACATGGTGGTGGAGTCTGGGCAGCAAGTGTACCAGTCCCTAAGGGCTTTCTGCGAGAAGCCGGCATTCTGTAGCAGGTTTGGCTGGCTTGAGGCTTGCAGGCTGAGATAAATCAGAGTCAGAGCCATGTAAGAATGAAGTGGCAGAATAGGAAAGGTCTTGCTGGCCTTGGTCTCTAGAGGAACCACTGCATGGAAGAAGGAATGTGTCCATTAACTGATCAACAGAACACAAGAGAATAAGAGTGTCCCTCACCCCCAATTTCCCAGCACTTCCCGAGGAACAGATCAGAGGGACGACAAACCAAAGAGGAAGATGTCTGTTTACATCATGACCTTCTGCCCTCTGTATTTCAATAAGACTTTTAGGCTACAAACATCGTTGATGACAGCAATGCTTTCCCCCTCCTCTAGAAGGTTAGGTGGCTTTGAAATAGGTAAGGCTAATTTCATTCCCTCTCTAAGCTCCAATGGAGAGGGTGTTTGGTGAAAAACATGTGGGCTATCATGCAATTAATACTTAATATACACTGGTGCTTTCAAGACAATGACGCAGAATCAAAATTTAACACACAACTTTGAGTTTTCAGTTTTTTCCTGCTTCTCTCCTTCTCAAGGGTGAACTGTCTTTAACCCTCCTATTTTTTTTTTTATCTAATAGCAATACTTTCAAAGCACTTTGAGTACGCCTCCTGGGAAGATGACATGGGAACTACAGTGGTACCTCTGGCAGGTGCCAAGGGCCTGAGGCTGCTTGTATTTTTGTGTCCGGAATGCTTTCCTTTGCATTGGCTTTTATGTCTGTGTTCACTATTGGTCTGTCTTTGACAGTTATGGGGAGGTGTGAGTAAGTCCCAGAACTCACTGAGTTCCACTGAACTTGTATATTTTAGTCGCAAGAGACTCTACCAGTAGTATGGGATTCTGTGGGCACATTTACACTCAACTGTGATATAGATCATTGGAGCTAAAAGAAAACCTGAAGATTATCTACTTGAATTCCCTGGCTTTACAAAATAATGAAACTGAGGTTAAATTAGATTTTACTCAGGTCTAAAGAAAATTGAAGTCATTCGTAGCACAGCCAGTGTTCTTTGTATAGACCACTGGCTGACCAGTGGTAGCAAGAAAACGCATTTGGGATGGTAGGGCTGAGTGTCTGACTGAAGATCCATTTTTATAGTCTTAAAGCTGTGGTCATCATTCATCATGTATTTGCATAGGCTTGGAGTAGCAGAACCAAAAATAGTCTTTCCCTTTTCAGGAGCAACTCTGCATAAAAGACTCACTTCCTTTGGACTCTGTCCCTATCATATCCCTTTTAGTAGCCAGGCCGAGATATCTGGCCAGGAGTCTGGGTACATCCCAGCCAGAGAACAAGCACTTGTCATAGAATGAGTCGTGAAGCTGGGCGCAGAGCCAGGTTAGCAGAGAAATGGTTTTATATTGATGAAGAAGGGAGATTTATACCTTGTCTCGACCTCTGTCATTATGAAAGTGCTACAGAGAACTAGAGATGACACTAGGCCACTCTGGCAGACACATTAAGCTTGTTTTCCTCCATCCCTAATACATAGGCCAGTGGACCCTCAGGAATCCATTCTCATATGTGGTGGATGAGCCAAAGATTGGGTAGAGGCCCATTTTGATAGCTTATTACCTGACGCTGTATCTTGAACCTGTGCTGCCCTAGGGATATAGCATGTCTTGGAGGGATCTGAACCAAGCAGTGATGTGGCAACCAACGGATCCCTTTCAGTCAGCATACCTGGACAGGTTTGAAACCCTCATGTTTCTGGTGCCTTGGCCCATCTGAGAAGTTTGGAACTCAGGCTGTCATTGTGAATCTTGGTAATGGTCAGTCAGCTGGAGGGTGACATCAGATGCGCAGTTCCCTGGTTAGCCACATCACAGCTGACCACATTATGGTGGAGGTTGTTCATACAAAAGAGGTCACAGATTCCACTAATGACAGAAATGATTCACTCAACATCTATTCTCTTCATCTTTCATAGTAATAGCATCTTTAGCTAGGGACATGGCTGCCTGAAATAACGAACTACAGTTGGTTACTATGGATGCAATTGGCTGCATCTGTATGGTTAGTGAGGTTGTGTGATAAGTAGTAGCTAATGGGATGTCAGCAGAAGTGATGTGTACAGCTTCCAGGTTTTACCCTTAAAGGGAAAGCTGTGCCTGCCCATTCCCCTTTCTTTCCTCTTGCTGGCATGAGTGCAGTCATGCTGATGAGCCACTTGGATCATGATGACCGAAGCAGCACCCTAGACATGGTGGAGCAGCAAGCAGAAGGCGCCGGTGCCTCTGGCAACTGGTAGAGTTCCAGAAAAAAACAGTTTGGGGCATCCAGCTGCCCATCATGGACAGCAGGGCACAGACTAGCAGAATGAAGAGTGAGGAGATAGCCTCATTTCTGATCTAACTCTAATAATAAATGTCAGTGTCCACTGAGTCAGTGGAGTGGTCGGTTCCCCTTTATTGCTTTGGTCTGTTGGTCCTAAAACAGCCTATTGTAACTTGTGTGAAGAACTGGCTCTTATTCTTGAGATGAATGACAGCACTTCTTTTACAGGAGCATCCTCACTTACATAATTCTTTCTTCATTTTAGGATGGAAGTTCTTTTTTTTTTATTGTGATAAAACATACATAACAAAAAATTTACTATTTTTACCATTTGAAAGTGTATATTCAGTGGCATTGAGTGCAACAGTTACCACCATCCAACTCCAGGACTTTTTCATCTTTCCAAATTGAGGCTCAGTAACTAATAAACTAACTCCCCATTCCTCCCTTCCCCTTAGGCCCTGGCAACCACCACAGTCCTTCCTGTCTCTAATTTGTCTACTCTAGGTACCTCAGAAGTGGAATGTACAGTATTTGTCCTTCGGTGATTGGAGGCCACTTGTTTTTTTTCCCCCCATTTTATTGTGCTTCCTTTCATTGTGCTTCTCAGATACTGTGTTTTTGTTTGTTTGTTTTTATATACAAATTGAAGGTTTGTGGCAGCTCTGAACCCAGAAGGTCTGTTTGCCCCATTTTTCTAGCAGCATTTTCTCATTCATGTCTCTGTGTCACATTTTGGCAATACTAACAATATGTCAGACTTTTCATTATTTTTATATTTGTCATGGTGATCTGTAATTATTTTTAAACTATTTTTTATTATTATTGAAGTGTAATTTACATACAATGTTGTTATAGTTTCATGTATGCAACACACTGATTTGACAATTCTGTGCATAACTCAGTGCTCCCCATAGTAAGTGTAATCACCACCTGTCCCAATACAATGTTACTATCATATTATTGACTGTATTCCCTGTACTGTTCTTTTTGTCTCTGTGAATTATTTATTTAATAAATGGAAGTTTGTACCTCTTAATCCCCTTTCTCTATTTCATTCTGCCTCTGCCCCCAGCAACCACCAGTTTGCTCTCTGTATTTAAGAGTCTCTTTGTTTTTTTGTTTGTTCACTTGCTTTGATTTTTAGATTCCACATATAAGTTAAATCATGTTATTTGTCTTTTCTGTCTGACTTATTTCACTTAGCATAACACCTGCTAGATTCATCCGTGTTGTCACAAATGGCAAGATTTCATTCCTTTTTATGGCCAAGTAATATTCCAAATGTATATATACCACATTTTCTTTATCCATTCATCTATCAGTGGACACTCCAGTTGCTTCCATATCTTGGCTATTGTAAATAATGTACCAGTAAACATAGAAGTGTATGTACCTTTTCAAATTAGTGTTTTCATTTTCTTTGGGTAAATACTCAGTAATGTAATTACTGGATCACATGGTAATTCTATTTTTAATTTTTTTGAGGAAACTCCAAACTGTTTTCCATAGAGATTGTGTCAATTTATATTCCCACCAACAGTGCACAAGGGTTCCCTTTCTCCACATCCTCGCCAACACTTGTTATTTCTTATCTTTTTGATACGAGCCATTCTGACTGGTGTGATGTGATATCTTACTGTGGTTTTGATTTGCATTTCCCTGATGATGAGTGATGTTGAACATCTTTTAATGTGTCTGTTGGCCACTGTATGCCTTCCTTGGAAAAATGTCTATTCACATGGTCCTCTGCCCGTTTTTAGTTGGATTATTTTTTGGTGTTGAGTTGTAGAAGTTCTTTAATATTTTGGGTATTAACCATTTATCATATATATCACTTGCAAATATCTTTTCCCAGTCATTAATTTGCCTTTTTGTTTTGTTGATAGTTTTCTTTATTTTTATTTTGGTATGGTCCCAATAGTTTATTTTTGCTTTTGTTTTCTTTGCCTGAGAAGGTGCATCTATGAATATGTTGCTAAGACCAATGTCCAAGAAACTATTGCCTAAGTTTTCTTTCAGGAATTTTATGGTTTCAAGTTTCACATTTAGGTCTTTAATCCATTTTGAGTTTATTTTTTGTGTATGGTTTAAGAAAGTGGTCCAGTTTCATTCTTTGTCTTTTAAGTTTTTATTTAAATTTTAATTAATTAAAATACAGTGTAATATTAGTTTCAGGTGTACAATATAGTGATTCAGCCTGTCTGTATAGCACCTGGTGCAGCACTCATCACAACAACTGCGCTCCTTAATCCCCATCACCTACTGAACCCATCCCCCTACTCACTTCCCCTCTGGTAACCATCAGTTTTTTTCTCTGTAGTTATGAGTGTTTCTTGGTTTGCCCCTCACTGTCTTTTTCCCTTTGCTTATTTGTTTTGTTTCTTTAATTCTACGTATATGTGAAATCATATGGTATTTGTCTTTCTCTGACTGACTTATTTCACTTAGCATGATACTAGAGTTCCATCCATGTCATTGCAAATGGCAAAATTTCGTTCTATTTTTTTTTATGTTTGTTTTTTTTAGAGAGAGAGAGAGAGTGAGCAGGGGAGGGGCACAGAGAGAGGAGGACAGAGGATCCAAAGCAGGCTCTACACTGACAGAGGAGAGCCCAACACGGGGCTCAAACTCACGAGCCATGACATCATGACCTGAGCCTAAGTCAGATGCTTAACTGATTGAACCACCCAGGTGTCCCAAGATTTCTTTCTTTTTTATGGTTGAATAATATTCCATTGTGTATATATCCCGTATGTTCTTTTTTTTTTTAAATTTTTTCAATATATGAAATTTATTGTCAAATTGGTTTCCATACAACACCCAGTGCTCATCCCAACAGGTGCCCTCCTCAATACCCATCACCCACCCTCCCCTCCCTTCCACCCCCCATCAACCCTCAGTTTGTTCTCAGTTTTTAAGAGTCTCTCATGCTTTGGCTCTTTCCCACTCTAACCTCTTTTTTTTTTTTTTTCCTTCCCCTCCTCCATGGATTTCTGTTAAGTTTCTCAGGATCCACATAAGAGTGAAAACATATGGTATCTGTCTTTCTCTGTATGGCTTATTTCACTTAGCATCACACTCTCCAGTTCCATCCACGTTGCTACAAAGGGCCATATTTCGTTCTTTCTCATTGCCGTGTAGTACTCCATTGTGTATATAAACCACAATTTCTTTATCCATTCATCAGTTGATGGATACTTGGGCTGTTTCCATAATTTGGATATTATAGACAATGCTGCTATAAACATGGTGCGTGTATCCTTTTGAATTCGTATTTTGGTATTCTTTGGGTAAATACCCAGTAGTATGATTGCTAGATAGTAGGGTAGTTCTATTTTTAACTTTTTGAAGAATCCATACTGTTTTCCAGAATGGCTGCACGAGTTTGCATTCTCACCAACAGTGCAAGAGGGTTCCCCTTTTTTCATCTCCTTGCCAACATCTGTTGTTTCCTGTGTTGTTAATTTTAGACATTCTGACAGGTGTGAGGTGATATCTCATTGTAGTTTTGATTTGCATTTCCCTGATGATAAAGTAATGTTGAGCATCTTTTTATTCATCTTTTGGTCATCTGTGTCTTCTTTGGAGAAATATCTATTCATGTCTTCTCACTTTTAATTGGATTTTTTTGTTTTTTGGGTATTGGGTTTTATAAGTTCTTTATATTTTGGATACTAACCCTTTATCAGATATGCCATTTGCACATATCTTCTTCCATTCTGTAGGTTGCCTTTTAGTTTTGTTGATTGTTACCTTGGCTGTGGAGAAGCTTTTTATTTTGATGTAAGCAAGATGTTTCCCTTGCCTCAGGAGACCTATCTAGAAAAAAGTTGCTGTGGCTGGTGTCAGAGAAGTTATTGCCTGTGCTCTCTTCTAGAATTTTTATGGTTTCAGGTCTCCCATTTAGGTTTTTAATCCATTTTGAATTTATTTTTGTACATAGTGGAAGAGAATGTTTCAGTTTCATTCTTTCGCATGTTGCTGTCCAGTTTTCTCAACATCATTTGTTAAAGAGACTGTCTTTTTCACATTGGATATCCTTTCCTGCTTTGTCAAAGATTAATTGACCATATAGTTGTGGGTTCATTTCTAAGTTTTCTATTCTGTTCTATTGATCTATGTGTCTATTTTTATGTCAGTAGTATACTGTTTTGATCACTATAGTTTTGTAATATAACCTGAAGTCTGGAATTGTGATGCTTTCAGCGTTTTCTTTTTCAAGAAAGAAAATGGCCTTTTTCAAGGCCATTTGGGTCTTTTGTGGTTCCATACAAATTTTAGGATTGTTTTTTCTAGTTCTGTGAAAATGCTGTTGGTATTTTGATAAGGATTTCATGAAATGTGTAGATTGCTTTAGGTGGTATAGATATTTTAACAATATTCTTCTAATCCATGAGCATGGGATATCTTTCCCTCTTTGTGTCTTCTTCAGTTTCTTTTATCATTGTTTTATAGTTTTCAGAGTATAGGTCTTCCATCTCTTTGGTTAGGTTAATTTCTAAGTATCTTATGGTTTTTGGTACAAGTGTAAATGAGATTGATTCCTTAATTTCTCTTTCTGCTATCTTATTATTGGTGTGTAGAAATAAAACATATTTCTGTACATTGATTTTGTATCCTGCAACTTTACTGAATTAGTTGATCAGTTCTAGCAGTTTTTTGGTGATGTCTTTTGGGTTTTCTATATATAGTATTATGTCATCTGCAAACAGTGGAAGTTTTACTTCTTCCTTGCCAATTTGGATGCCTTTATTTCTTTTTGTTTTCTGACTGCCATGGCTAGGACTTCCAGTACTCTGTTAAATTAAGTGGTGAGAATGTACATCTCTGTCTTGTTCCTGACCATGGAAGAAAAGCTCTCAGTTTTTCCCCATTGAGGATATTAGCTGTTTTTTCTATATGGCCTTTATCATGTTGAGGTATGTTCTCTCTAAACCTACTTTGTTGAGGGTTTTTATCATGAATGGATGTTGTACTTTGTCAGATGCCTTTTCTGCACCTATTGAAATGACCATATGGTTCTTATCTTTTCTTTTATTAATGTGATATAGCACATTGATTGATTTGCAAGTATTGATCCACCCTTTCAACCCAGGAATAAATCCCACTTGATTGTGGCGAATGATTTTTTTAAATGTATTGTTGGATTCGGTTTGCTAGTATTTTATTGAGGATTTGCATCTGTGTTCATCAGGGATATTGGCATATAGTTCTCTTCTTTAGTGGTGTCTTTATCTGGTTTTACTATAAGGTAATGCTGGCCTCATAGTATGAATTTGCAAGTTTTTCTTCTTTTCTGTTTTTTTCAAATAGTTTGAGAATAAGTATTAACTCTTCTTTAAATATTTGGTAGAATTTGCCTATGAAACCATCTGGTCCAGGACATTTGTGTGTTGGGAGTTTTCTGATTACTGATTCAATTTCTTTGCTGGTTATGGGTCTGTTCAAGTTTTCTGTTTCTTCCTGTTTCAATTTTAGCAGTTTATATGTTTCTAGGGATTTATCCACTTCCTCCATTTTGTCCAATTTGTTGGCATACAGTTTTTCATAATATTCTCTTGTAATTGTTTGTATTTCTGTGGTGTTGGTTGTTACTTCTGTTTTCTCCTTTGTGATTTTATTTATTTGCATTCTTTCTCTTTTCTTTTTGATAAGTCTGGTCCATTTTTAATCTTTTGTCCAGTTTTCCCTGCACAACTTATTAGAAGTACTGTCTTTTCCCCATTGTATATTCTTGCCTCCTTTGTCATAGATGAATTGATCATACATGTATGGATTTATTTCATGGCTTTCTGTCCTGTTCCATTGATATATGTGTCTATTTTGGTGCCAGTGCCATACTATTTCATTACTGTAGCTTTGTAGTATATTTGACACTTGGGATTTTGATACCTCCAGCTCTTTCTCAAGGATTGCTTTGGCTATTCGAGGTTTTATGTGGTTCCATACAGATTAGGATTATTTGTTATAGTTCTAGTGAAAAATGCTATTGGTATTTAAAGCATTTATTTTTATTATGGAGAGAGAGAGAGAAAGAGAGAGAGCGAGTGAGCAGGGGAGGGGCAGAGAGAGAGAAGAGAGAGAATCCCAAGCAGGCTCCGTGCTTAGTGTGGAGCTTGACATGGGGCTCAATCCCATGACCCCAGGATCATGACCTGAGCTGAAATCAAGAGTCAGACACTCCACCGACTAAGCCAACCAGGTGCCCCACTATTGGTATTTTGAAGGAAATGCATTCAGTATGGATATTTTAACAATATTAATTCTTCAAGTCCATGAGCATGGTATATCTTTTGATTTGTTTGTGTTATCTTTTAATGTATTTCATCAGTGTTTTATAGCTTTTAGAGTATTGCTCTTTCATCTCCCTGGTTAAATTTATTACTAGATAATTAATTCTTTTTGGTGCAATTGTGAATGGGATTGTTTTCTTAACTTCTCTTTCTGTGACTTTGTTAGTGTATAGAAATGCAGCAGATTTCTATATATTAATTTTGTATCTTGCAATTCTACTGAATTCATTTATCAGTTCTAATAGTTTTTTGGTGGAGTCTTTAGGATTTTCTATATATAGTATCCTATCTGCAAATAGTGACAACTTTACGTCTTCCTTACCAGTTTTGATGTTTTTATTTCTTTTTCTTGTCTGATTGCTGCAGCTAGGACTTTCAATACTATGTTGAATAAAAGTGGTGATAGTGGACATCCTTGTCTTGTTCCTAATTTTAGAGGAAGAGCTTTCCATTTTTCACCACTGGTATGATGTTAGCTGTGGGGTTTTCATATGTGACCTTTATTATGTTGAATATGTTGCCTCTAAACCCATTTTGCTGACAGTTTTTTATCATGAATGGATGTTGTATTTTGTCAAATGCTTTTCCTGCTTCTATTAAGATAATCATATGGCCGGGGGCGCCTGGGTGGCTCAGTCAATTGAACGTCAGACTCTTGATTTTGTCTCAGATCATGATCTCATGGTTCGTGGGTTCAAGCCCCACATTGGACTTTGCACTAACAACACTCAGAGCCTGGTTGGGGTTCTTGCTCTTCTTCTCTGCCCCTCCCCTGCTTTCTCTTGTGTATGCTCTTTCAATCTCTCTCTCTGTCAAAATAAATAAATAAACTTTAAAAAAGATAATCATATAGTTCTTATCCTTCCTCTTGTTAATGTGATGTATCACATTGATTGGTTTATGAATATTGAGCCACCCTTGCATCCCTGGAATGAATCCCACTTGATCATGGTGAATGATCCTTTTAATCTATTATTGAATTCTGTTGGCTAATATTTTGTTGAGGATTTTTACATCTATTTCATCAGAGATATTGGCCTGTAGTATTCTGTTTTTGTAGTGTATGGTTTTGGTATCAGGGTAACCCTTGCCTTGTTGAATGAAACTGAAAATTTTTCTTCCTTTTGTATTGTTTTGAAATAGCTTGAGAAATATAGATATTAACTCTTTAATACCTGTTTGATAGAATTCACCAGATGGTAAAACCATCTGGTCCTGGGCTTTTGGTTGTTGAGAGTTTTTTGATTACAAGCTCAATTTTGTTACTAGTAATCACTCCCTACAAATTTTCTATTTTATCCTGATTCAGTTTTAGAAGATTGGTGTTTCTAGGAATTTATCCATTTTTTCTAGGTTGTCTGATTTGTTGGCATACCATTTTTATAGTATTCTCTTATAATTCTTTGTATTTCTGTGGTATCAGTTGTTATTTCTCCTCCTCCATTTCTGAACTTATTTATTTGAGTCCTCTCTCTTTTTTTTATTTATAAGCCTGGCCAAAAGTTTATCAGTTTTATTTATCTTTTCAAATAACTAGCTCCAGTTTCACTGGTCTTTTCTATTTTTTTAGTCTATTTCATTTATTTCTGCTCTAATATTTAATATTTCCTTTTTTCAACTAGCTTTGAGCTGTGTTATTCTTTTTTTAGTTCCTTTAAGGTGTAAGGTTAAGTTATTTATTTGAGGTTTTTTTTTTGTTGTTGTTTCTTGAGGTAAGTCTGTATCACTGTAAACTTCCCTCTTAGAACTGCTTTTGCTGTGTCCCAAAGATCTTGGACCATTGTGTTTTCATCTTCATTTATCTTCATGTTTTTTAAGTTTATTTCCTCTTTGCTTTCTTCATTCACCCACTGGTTGTTTAATAGCATGTTGTTTAGGGATGCCTGGGTTGCTCAGTAGGTTGGCTCGGTTGACTTTTGATTTCTGCTCAGGTCATGATCTCATGGTTTGTGAGTTTGAGCTCCACATCCAGCTCTGTGCTGACAGTGTGGAGCCTGCTTGGTATTCTCTCTCCCCTCTCCCTCAAAATAAATAAATAAACTTTAATAGCATGTTGTTTAGCTTCTATGGGTTTGTATTTTTCCAGTTTTTTTTCCTTGTAACTAATTTCTAGTTGTATACCATTATGTTAAGAAAAGATGCTTGATATGATTTTAATCTTCTTAAATTTATTGGGACTTGTTTTGTGGCCTAATAATGTGTGATATATATTGGAGAAAGTTCCACATGCACTTGAAAATAATGTGTATTGGGCTGTATGTTCTGTATATACGTGTTAAGTCCATCTGGTCTAATGTGTTATTCAAAACCACTGTTCATTTGTTGATTTTCTGTCTGGATGATCTGTCCATTGATGTAAGTAAGGCATTAAAGTCTCCTATTATTGTATTACTGCCAATTTCTCTCATTATGTCTGATGATATTTCCTTCATATATTTAGGTGCTTCTATGTTGGGTGCATAGATATTTAAAATTGTTTTGCCCTCTTGTTGGGTTGATTCCTTTATCATTATACAGTGCCCTTCTTTGTCTCTGATTACAGTCTTTGCTTTAAACTTCATTTTGTCTGATATAAGTATTGTTACTTTGGCTGTTTTTTGGTTGCTTTGTTTTTTGTTTGTTGTTTTTTGTTTGTCTGTTTATTTGTTTTGGGGGAATCCACTTTTTACTAAGGTGGGAAAGAGGCGGGTAAATTTCTTGCTAGGAAGGAGCCAGGGACTGTGTTCATTGGGAATTTAGAGACTCCAAACTATAATTGTGCTTTTTTGTCCAGTGTAGGATGTGGTAGCCCTTGCTAAAATGTCTTCTGTTATTGCACCTTTTAATTTTTCTTACTGGGAAATGAATGGTGTCTGCCTTCTTCACTTGGAGGCACAGAGGCATGGATCATGAATAAGGTAGTTGGAATGTAGTTGGCAAAATATTAAATACCAATTATCTCAGAAAAGCTAAATAATCACAGAATCCCTCCAAGCTCTACCACTTTAATTGTGCTTTCAGCTATTCTTGGACATTTCTTTTTCCCTTGCCTCCCTCCACTCTGCTTTCTGTTTCCCAAAATACTGGGCAGAAGTTCTTTTAAATTCAAGAAAAAAGTTAGACTTTACCTTTCTCCCCAGTGACACTCTTGAAATCTCCTCTTTGACCAGGGAGATTTCCAATGTAAAGTTCAACAATAGGATTTTTTTCCCTTTAGGCTCTCCATTTAAATATCTTGGGTTCTTCCTGACAAAAGGAGGCTTAGTCATCTCCCAGCAGTGATGGGTCCTACTTAAAAAACAAACAACTAAGAAATTCTGCATCCCACTCCAGCCATGTGCTGCTGAGACTGGCCAGGACATAAGAGAAGGACAATACACTTGGAAAGGCAATTCTGAGACTTGGGATTATCTTGGCAGTGAGACAGAAGGTAAGCGATCAGAAAACAAAATCTACCAGGTTGTAGAAAGAACGCTACCTCAAATGTATAGACCTATTTTCTTCCTGTGAATCCTAGAGTCTTCTTGCTCCCTGCCCCACTCATGGGGGTCATTGCTGTGTCCAGCATCCTGGTGCCCACTTAACATAGAGGGACATTGAGGTATTAGAAGAAGGGGGTCTTCTCACTCAGGCCAGTGGGACCAGTGGAGGATGCAGGATTAGGACTCAGGTCTCCTAGCTGGGAGTCCTGTGTATGACTGTGGAGTCTAAAATGTTTCTTTCTTTCTTTTTTTTTTTTTTTAAGTTTATTTATTTATTGTTGACACAGACAGGGACAATGGGAGCAGGGGAGAAACAGAAAGAGAGGGAGAGAGAGAATCCCAAGCAGCCTCTGCACTGTCAGCGCAGAGCCTGACGCAGGGCTCAAACTCATGAAACTGTGAGATCATGACCTGAGCTGAAACCAAGAGCTGGATGCTTAACTGACCGAGCCATCCAGGCACCCCGAGTCTAAAATGTTTCTAACTATACCTCCAACACTTTGGAATTTGCCATTGAGGGAATCCAAAGCTCCAGGGCATAAGTCACTGAGGGTTTACCAAGCAATTTTACACTGTGAAGAAACTGAAGCCCAGAAGAACTTCTTTTCTGATGACTCCTACACAGGCTGCCTCCTTCCTTCTCTCAATTCCAAAGGCACAGAATGTCTGATCAGAGAGTTTAGCATACTGCATTGTACTGTTTTCTCACAGTTTCACATATCAACCTTGTCTTGCCAATGAGACAGAAGCTCCCTGCAGGATAGATGGTAGGTGGGGGCTTTGTGATTGCTATATTGATGTTGACAAAGCTCCCCAAGTGGGATGTTCCCAGGGCTTGTTTCCTGAGGTGGCTCTGTGTTCTTAAAGACGCTCATCCCACCTTCCTGGGGTAGAGGTGCAGTCTCCCTCCATTTACTGAGTTATCAGGAGATGAAATATTTTTTTACTTGGTGAATCCCATGGCATTCTGGGAAGACTCTTCTAATGCAAACATAATTCTCTTTGCTTGTAATTACACAGGTGTACACACACACATACACAGAGTCATACCCCTGATGTGTAAGGGGCCTTGTTTTGCCTGGAGAACACAGAGCATGAAGATACATTTTCCATGATGGCTGTTCCCATAGTGTGGGCTTGATTTGCCTGTAGACAGCAGGAGTTGGAGTGTTCGTTTTCTTCAGTACTAATGTAGGACACCTGCCCTCCACAGGTGAAGAGAATGTAGCCTTGAGAGCCTAACAGCCCTATGAGCTTTGTAACTTAGACAGTGTTTTTATCTCACTTGGGCTTTGAATTCCTCATCTGAAAAAAATAGGATTACCCTAAAAGGATCTTTAAAGATGTTTTCAGAATTCTATACTAAATGAATTTGTTAAGTTTATTTATTTTTGAGAGAGAGGAAGAGTGCACACATGCAGGGCACCTGGGTGGCTCACTTGCTTGTGCATCCAGCTTTGGCTCAGGTCATGATCTCACAGTTGTGAGTTTGAGCCCTGCGTCAGGCTCTGTGCTGACAGCTTGGAGCCTAGAGCCTGCTTTGGATTCTGTCTTCCTTTCTCTCTGCCCCTCCCCCTGCTCGTGCTCTGTCTCTCTCTTTTTCTCTCAAAAATAAATAAACATTAAAAAAAAAAACCCTGCGCACCTACAAGCGGGGGAGGGGCAGAGAGAGAGAGGGAGAGAGAGAACATCCCAAGCAGACTCCACACTGTCAGCACAGAGCCTGGTGTGGGGCTCGATCCTACAAACTGAGATCATGATCTGAGCTGAAATCAGGGGTGTGATGCTCCACTGACTGAGCCACCCAGGCACCCTACTAACTGAATTTTAATTGCCATTTTCTCACCATTCTTTGGCCTTCTTAGAGCTGACTAGAATAGCTGGATTAAAAAAAATTATTTATGGGGCGCCTGGGTGGCGCAGTCGGTTAAGTGTCCGACTTCAGCCAGGTCACGATCTCGCGGTCCGTGAGTTCGAGCCCCGCGTCAGGCTCTGGGCTGATGGCTCGGAGCCTGGAGCCTGTTCCCAATTCTGTGTCTCCCTCTCTCTCTGCCCCTCCCCCGTTCATGCTCTGTCTCTCTCTGTCCCAAAAATAAATAAACGTTGAAAAAAAAAATTAAAAAAAAATTATTTATTGTTTAATTTACATCCAAATTAGCATATGGTGCAATAATGATTTCAGGAGTAGATTCCTTAATGTCCCTTATCCATTTAGACCATCCCCCCCTCCCACAACCCCTCCAGCAACCCTCTGTTTGTTCTCCATATTTAAGAGTCTCTTATGTTTTGTCCCCCTCCCTGTTTTTCTATTATTTTTGCTTCCCTTCCCTTATGTTCATCTGTTCTGTGTCTTAAAGTGCTCATATGAGTGAAGTCATATGATATTTGTCTTTCTCTGACTAATTTCACTTAGCATAATACCCTCCAGTTCCATCATGTAGTTGCAAATGGTAAGATTTCATCCTTTTTGATTGCTGAGTAATACTCCACTGTATATATACCACATCTTCTTTATCCATTCATCCATTGATAATACATTTGGGCTCTTTCCATACTTTGGCTATTGTCAATAACGCTGCTACAAACATTAGGGTGCATGTGTCCCTTCAAAACAACCTATATCCCTTGGATAAATACCTAGTAGTGCAATTGCTGGGTTGTAGGGTAGTTATATTTTTAATTTTTTGAGGAACCTTCATACTGTTTTCCAGAGTGGCTGCACCAGTTTACATTCCCACCAGCAGTGCAAAAGAGATCCTCTTTTTCTCCATCCTTGCCAACATCTGTTGTTGCCAGAGTTGTTAATGTTAGCCATTCTGACAGGTGTGAGGTAGTATCTCATTGTGGTTTTGATTTGTATTTCCCTGATGATGAGTGATGTTGAGCATTTTTTTCATGTGTCTGTTCACCATCTGGATGTCTTCTCTGGAGAAGTGTTGGAATAGCTGGATTTTTAGGGAATTTCTGACCTCAGTCCATTTTACTCATTGGTTGTAGAGATTCATGTCTCTTGGGGCAATGTCTGACTTAAAAGTGCTACAAGAATATATTGGTGGGGTGCTTGGGTGACTCAGTCAGTTAAGTGTCTGACTTCGGCTCAGATCATGATCTTGCAGTTCATGAGTTTGAGCTCCGTGTCAGGCTCTGTGCTAACAGCTCAGAGCCTAGAGCCTGTTTTGGATTCTGTGTCTCCCTCTCTCTCTGCCCCTCTCCCCCCACTCTCAAAAATAAATAAACATTAAAAGTAACCTTTAAAAAAAGGATATATTGGATTGCTGAGGGTGGCTCAATCTGCTGAGCGTCTGGCTCTTGGTTTTGGCTCAGGTCTGATCCCAGAGTTGTGGTATCAAGCCCCATTCCAGCTCTGCACTGAGTGTGGAGCCTGCTTAAGATTCTCTCTCCCTCTGCTCCTTCCTGCTTACACACTCTTTCTCTTTCTATGTCTCTCTAAAGTAAAAAAAAAAAAAGAATATATTGATTGTTGAGAGAAGGTGCCGCCTCTTAGAAAACGTCACCAACTCAAAACCAGGGCATCTCCTGATGAGAAAATGGGCACCGAGACTAGTACAAATCCTTCCAGAGGTGGGAGGATGAGCCAGCCAGCCCTGGAAAGCCATTTTTAGGCGAGCTTTCCACTGGCTTTGAAAAGTCTAATTATGTTTCACACTTAAAAGAGAAATATTTCTGAAGCTGAGGATTTTGTTCCTTAAACTTTGAGCAAATTATTTAACTTCTCTTTTATTACATGCCACTTCCATGGCTCCCTGACATCTCTCATTTTTATTATTAATGTCATAAAGTGTATTTCATTAAAGGGTAAAGATGCAGAAAAAGATCAATAGCCAACGCACAACAATAAGAATAGATCTGACAAACATAGAGTTGGGTGAAAGAAGCAAGACAAAATATGTTCAGTAGGATTCCATTCATATAAAGCTAAACACAGGCTTTTAGGTACATATTCCATAGGTGATAAACTCATAAAGAAAAGTCAGAGAATGGTTATAGACAAAGTCAAGGTAGCAGTGTTGACTGTGAGGAGGGGTTGGTTCATGATTCGGGAGGACCATGTGGGAAAGGGCTGGCAATGTTGTGTTTCTTGATCGGGATGGTAGTTACATGAGAGTTTGCTTTCTGCTTATTCATTAATCTATAAAAATATGTTTTATGAGCTTTTCTGAATGTATGCTATATTTTATAAAAATAGAATACAGTGATATGGAAATGAGAAAAATACAGTAGTTTAGAAGTCGCAGATAAATATGGCAAGATTGAGTGCTCTTTTCCAAAACCACAGTAAAATGATGGCAAAAGAATCTTTAAAAATGCATAAACCACAAAGACAAAATGAATGGAAAAGAAAATACCAGCAACCACACATATATAGATAGATATGCCTATAGATATGCCTATCTATAACTATATCTATATCTATATATCTATCTAGAGAGAGGGGACACTGGATTTTTATTTGTCATTTTTTTTGTATTTGAAATATGCTTTGAAGACATATTTGGCCTGAGATTCTTTGCCATGGTTCTTAACAACCACACAACTGCAACCAACTGCTTTATAGGGCTTTGCCTCTCAGATAATTTTGCAGAGGCCTACCCATTCCTCTAGTTTCTTGTTATAAGCATCCTCAATTAAGTTGATCTGGTGTGTAGCACACAGTTCCTCTACCAGGTTTTTGTGCATTGACTTGCCAGACACATATTGCCCTGGATGGGCCATGGTGGATGGGGTGTTCTTCAGCACTTAGTTTGTTCACGTATGTATGTATATATGTATATATTTGTTTATTTATTTATGAGAGAGGGAGAGAGAGAGAGAGCAAGTGTGTGAGCAGGGGAGGGGCAGAGGGAGAGGGAGAGAGAGAATCCCAAGTAGGCTTCATGCTGTCAGTGCAAAGCCCAATGTGGGGCTCAAGCCCATGAACCATGAGACCATGACCTGAGGAGAAATCAAGAGCAGTAATCAACTGAACCACCCAGGCACCCCTTCAGCACCTCTTTTAAGTCAGTGTTAGTGTCCATTTCACTGCCAAAAGTGATGCTTTCCATGGATATAGTGTGGGGGGTTAAGGCTAGAGCTGAATCTTGAACTTGCCAGAGAGGCCCTGCCTTCATGCAATCCAGCGGCAACAATATTCTGGAATCTGGAAAGTAGATGGACAAGTAGTGACTGACTTTGCACACATAAGATAACTGAATCCTGAGCTGCAGTGGGGAAAATGGGGATAATCCTCATTTTCCATGCTAGGAAAAAAGTTAAAAATTGGTAAGAAGCTATATGAGCATATTATTTTAAAATACAGAATTAACTACCAAAAGAAACAGCTAAAGACTCCAAAGGGTTGTTTGTTTAGAAGGGAGGTAGGAAAGAGAACTGTGGTTTTCTTTTTGTGATGAGCCTTTTAGAACTATTTGTCTCTTTTAATTATATGGATATATAACAGATAAAAATGAAAACTGGAAAAAATTAATAGCTTATTGCTGCTAAGCAGCTATTTCCTTTAGAATGATTTTGCATTTTGGGGCGCCCGGGTGGCTCAGTCGGTTAAGCGTCCGACTTCAGCTAGGTCACGATCTCGCGGTCCGTGAGTTCGAGCCCCGCCTTGGGCTCTGGGCTGATGGCCCAGAGCCTGGAGCCTGCTTCCAATTCTGTGTCTCCCTCTCTCTCTGCCCCTACCCCGTTCATGCTCTGTCTCTCTCTCTCTGTCTCAAAAATAAATAAACGTTAAAAAAAAAAAGAATGATTTTGCATTTTAAAAAAAGAGAGACATGGGGCTCCTGGGTGGTTCAGTCGGTTAAGGATACAACTTTGGCTTAGGTCATGATCTCACAGTTTGTGGGTTCGAGCCCCACATCAGGCTCTGTGCTGAGAGCTCAGAGTCTGGAGCCTGCTTCAGATTCTGTGTCTCCCTTTCTTTCTGCCCCTCCCCTGCTCATGCACTCTCTCTGTCTCTCTCTCTCTCTCTCTCTCTCTCTCTCTCTCAAAAATAAATAAACATTAAAAAAATTAAAACAAAAAGGAGAGAGAGAGAGAGTCCTATGTTGTCCACTCATTATTCAGCAGATCTTTTCTTGAGCATCTGTTATGTGCTGGGTATTAAGGCCACTTCTTTTTTCAGTGTTTTCCTTTTTAAAAAAAATGCTTCCTACTGGGACCCTAAATTTAGGAAACTAGTGACTGCCTGTCCTGTACCTTTTTCTCCATAGATCTCTGCTGTATGTAGTATTGTTGGAAATTGCAAATTTCTAACAGTTTGTGGTTAATTAGCTGAGTACAGTTCCTGACAGGTAGCAGGGACTCGATGGATAGACCAACAGTTGTTCTTATGTGTACTCCTCTCCTGTCTCTCATCCACAAAGTAGACTAACTCTTGACCTGCTCATGTCCCAAGATCACCCCTTAGCTTGGGCAGAACAGGGAAACTAGGGAGGGCCTGCTGCAGCCCACCTGACCCCCCACTATTTACACCTTTGCTACCAGGAATCTAATTATTTGAGATTCAGCACTTTGAGTTTTGAAGACTATTTGGAATTTAAGGAAAGTACAAATGCTTCTGAGAGGAAAAAGACTATGAACCATGATCATGATAATTTCCACCCTGGAGTTTCTACACTCTGATATCTCATCAAGGGCATAATGGTGGCCAGAGAGTTCTTTTTAATATTTCAAAACACCTAATGGAAACTGCCCATTTATTCAAGATAAGGCTATAAAGAGTAACTAAAATGTCAAGGTTCTCTGCTCTCGCTGAGAGTATCTACTGACTTGACAGTGTAGCTCTGGTTATTCCTTGTTGGTTAGGTGCTATGGTTGGTAGCTATCTATCTTTGATAAATTTAAGAGTGGAAGGGGAGATAATAATTACCAACACAGTTTATTTGGTTAACAGAATCTTGCCAAAGGCAGTGTCCGTGTGGGAAAGTAGGAAAGGGGTCGTAGGGAGTGGAGCAGGTGAGGGCCCTGCACACTGTCTCACTCATTCCCAGGAATTTGTAGGCAACTGGGCCGAGGGCAGAAGGCAGAGGAGGGGTACGAAGATCAGCTTCTGCTACCCGTTTTATCACTTTGCAGAGGGCTGGCCCAAGGGGCCAGTGTTGCTGTGAAAGGCACCCAGCCCAGTGTGTCAACCCTCCCTGCAATTCAGACCTTATCACACAGCCTCATGGCAGCAGGGATAAATGCTCCAACAAGGCAAATGAATCCAGAGAGAATAGGGGCCTCAAACCACGAAAAATGATGGAGACTACGGCCTACTTTCTTGCCTTGTAAAAGTCACTTACATTTTTCTGGGGTACCAAACTGCTCTGTGTGGGGAACAGAGCTGTGAATGGAGATGTGTGAACCCTGTTGGGCAAACACAGGGTGCTGTGGTCTCCAGTGGTTCTAGCTTTTGAGCCCAGACCAAAGAAAGTGAAACTGGTGACTGTATAGAAAACTTGGACCAACCAAGTTAGTCCATTTACCTTTTTGGTGACTCAGGGGGTGGAAATGGTTTAGGGGGTTTTGTTTTGTTTTGTTTTGGAGGTGTGATATTTGGAAGCAGAAACTCTAGAGAAAGACATCCTGACCTTCTGGGGCACTTAAACCTACCACCACAGACCTTGGTAGTTAGTTGTTTTCTGTTTGTTTTGGTATTTTCTATTTTTGTATTTCCAACCAGATTGTAAGGTTGCTGGCATCCATTTATTTACCAGTAAGTCTCAATTTTCTAATCTTTAAAATGAGCATAATGATGCCTATTTTGTAGGTTTGCTGTATTAGGGGTTCACTGCTTAGTTTTGGTTTCACATCCTTTTCCCCTTCCTGTACTCTCTCAGAAAGGATCTCATGTCCAAAGAACAGTACTCTCCAAGTGAGGGAGATGGCTGCTTTCTTAAAGAGCTTGGCAAACATCTGAGAACTGTTCCCTCCTGTTTAAAGACCCCTTGTTTCCTTGCACTGAGCCCAGCCCAGACCATGAGCCCATTTGTTCAGCTGGGATGAAGATGCTGATTTTACTGCCACAGAGAGACAAGCCCCACCCAGTTTTGCTTTTTACATGGAATGCATGACAAAGCTGGAGGAAATGAACAGGAAAGTTCACAGAGGGTTGTGGTCCATACTTTCTTATTCACGAAACAAAAGAATAAAAGAAGAAGCAGGACATGCCTTTGAGGTACATTAACCCTGTCCATTGGCTGTCCCTTGGTGTAACCAGTTAGAGTAGCTACTCCTCCAACAGGGAGACCTAGAAATGGGATGGAAAGAGGGATGAAAGTGCCCTCAATTAATAGTAGAGGAGTAAACAAGAGGACTGAGGGAAGAAGTTGCTTCCCTAACAGGGAGGATATAGCCCCAGGCACACAGCCTAGCCCATGGGAGGGCCTTCCCAAAGGGTAAATTGTTACTATTAGTGATGGCTTTGCCATATTGAGTTGATGTCCATGCTGTAACCACAGAGCTCTGCTGAGATGAAATTCCCTCCTTAGTGTGCTTTTGTGGACCCCTTTACTGAGAATGGCCCACAGAAGCACACTGAGGAGGAAATTTCATCTCAGCAGAGCTCTGTGGTTATAGCATGGACGTCAACTCAGTGTGGCAAAGCCATCACTAGTAATAACCCTAATAATGTTAATAATGGCCCTCTTGGTCACCCTCATTAAAACTAGAATAATTTCTGTCCCTCATTTGCCCATGTGTCTGGAAAACCAATGGATATGCCTTCCCTATTTAAAATATGACTATTGAAATTTGTGTGCTTTAAAATTTACGGTGAATTTCCTCATATGTCACTTGCACCTCATAACAGCCTTATCAAGCGTAGACGGTATGAGTGTAAAGATAAGGAAGCTGGTGTCGAAATGGCTTGAGCACCATGCCAAGTTACTACAGTGAGTAAATCACCAAGGCAGGACAGAAGTCTTTGGACTACACATCCCATGCTCCTTTTTGTAATCCACAATGCTTCTTCTGCCTCCTGTCTGTAACCTGGTAACAAGACTGGTCACTTTTCTTGATGAGAGGCATCATGTGTAGACCCTTCTGTTTTCTAGAGGAGGAAAATGGCTTTCAGCTTGTGGTGAAGGTTCTCAGAAAAATAGGAACCAAAAATGTCTTCAAGCCCAGTACAGGTGCCAAAAGAGTTTGGCAAGTGAGTTTACCGCTGCTGAGTCAGGCCCTGGTCCCCTTCTCCCGGGATTTGGATCAATGTTGCAATGACTCTGGCAGCTCTGTGCATTTCCCTTGGCCTCTAAGGCATTCCAGTGATGATGATGGCTTGTCAGGGTCATGGGCCCAGTACAAAGCAAGGCTATTTGTGGCTTATCGAAAACATAACTGGAGCCACCTGCATGTGAGTCTGGCTGCTTGGCCTCTGGGGCCTGCAACTCAGCTGAAATAAAATGTTCATATATCACTCTGTATAGTACGTATCAAAAGTCATATCTTTTTCTTTAAGTTTGCAAGTAATTGGAAAATCAAGTTGTCAACTCCCTTGCCATGTTGGATGACACTACTCAGTTTCTTATTCCGTCCTCTGGGCCTGGAACATCCCTCTTCTCTCTTTGTTTCTGTAAATCCTGCTTGCCTGCAAGACCCTACTTTCTCCATGGAGTCTCCTTGCCAGAATGCCTGTGATCTGGTTGTTCGTTGCTCAAGCTGATGCTTTATTAAATATCCCCTTGCAGTGTTTCATGATTGCTTTATGCACAGTTATTCTGGCTGGATTCTTTGGAGCCAGACACTGGATCTGCCTTATCTTTCCCCTTTCTGTAAGTGCCTGGGTGTGCTGAGCACAAGTGAATGCTGACAGATTCATCTGATGAAAAAGTGGAGATCTGGGAATCTGGAGATGTGGTTTTGTTATCCACGATGAATCCCTTCACCTCTCTGGTTGCAGTCTTTATCTGTAAAATGAGAGTTGAACTGGATGATCTGTAGAGTTTATGCCAAATCCAAAATTCTAGGAGTACTTATAGATTAATCATAGAGATTCTCATTGCTTTTACCTGTCTGTATGCATTCTCCATATTGCAACCTGTTAAGCTGTCTTTGTCTTATCACCTGCACCTATGATTTGGCTGCATGTAGCTTAAAAGGAATATTATCTTCCTATCTCAGAGACAAGTTACAGAGGAGAATGAGGGAATAGTGAGTAGTTTTAGAAGCAGATGTCTTTCAGTCCTGGGTTCAAATCACAGTCCTGTCATTTACTAGTGTGATCTTAATCAAGTTACCTTATTAAATACTACTTTTCTCATCAGAAGTATAGAGTTGATAATATTGGTATCGCAGGGTGATTGAGGAATAAGTGAGATAAAGCATGTGTGGTGTATACACAATGTAAGTGCTCAATAAATAGTGGTGGCAATAATAATTGTAATTGGGAAGCAAAAGAGTGTGTCTTCTTATCCATCGGTGAGCATTTTCTGATTTGTAAACTATTGGTTGTATTTTAAGACAATGCGTTTATCATTTTAATAAGCAGCGTAATGATTTGAAGAAAATCATTTTGGTTCTAATAAGAACACTAACAGTACTAATTATGCACATGATAGCATTTTAACAGAGCTCCATAATTTATGGAATTGGGAGAGACTTACAAAAACATGGGTTGACTCTCTGGAGTCTCAGATTTCTGGTGAGTGATTCAAACGGGCTACTTTTGCTTCCTGCCAGTGCAAATAAATCAAGTGTAAACCTTTACTTTTTAACCAAATTGTGGAAAATGGAACAGGTTTAATGATAAGGAACTGTCTTAATGGGGCACTGTATTCTTGAGGTGATTGGCTAAGGAGAGACTCTCCGATTTATCCCTGAACTACCAAAAGTAACAGACCTGCTCTCCAATTTGCTGCCCCCCCAACCCAGCTGCTCTGGATTTAAGTAAATGAAGTTTCTCAAGTCTTAAAGTTGGAAGGTAGCTCAGTGATCTAAGCAATGAGGCCTTAAAAAAGACTTTGGGTGTAAATCAAAAATTTCTAACTGCCTTGCTCTGAGATGTCAGGAAGGTCACTTATTGACTTTGGATACCTTAATCTTACCAACTACAAAAATGGTATGATGCATGATGAACATAACCTGGCTTTAGAGAGTGTTAGTGAGGAAATAACGTGTTAGATGATCTTTTTCTGCCTAAATGAAAAAAAAAATGTATATTGAGTATTATCTTTCAAGTAACTTGGACAAAGTCCAGGGATTGTGTGTGTGTGTGTGTGTGTGTGTGTGTGTGCCTGAAGTTCAAGTATTTGTAAAGGTTTCCAGCACACAGTATCTTTAAGAAACAGAGAAAAGAGTTTTATCAAAATAATGTTTTTCATCAGTGGCAGGTGAGCAAGATTTAGGACTTTCAGATCTCCCATGTCTTATCTTGACAATTTATGTTTTAACTGAGTTTCAACATTGGCTCTCAGGGTCAGAAACAATTCCAGAAGATAAAGGAGAACGAGGAAGCCAATTTTTAATAAATGTTCAGAGAGTAAAAAGAAATAATCAAAATGGTATACATTGCAGAGGGCACATGGTCTATGAAGAAATAGCTTTGGGTAAAACAGAACAGGACGAAGCTTCAAAGTGTCTTCTGCCTGTTAGTCCCATTAGTGTTCTAGTGATTTCTCAGAGATTGATTATCTCTGGGGAACTGTGTTACATCAACCCTCAAACTGTTTTTCCAAACCCATTAGGCCCAGCAAACATTCTGCACTGTTGGGATAATGGGCTTTTGTGCCATATTTACCCATATTCCTTCAGCTTGTTTCCCATCCTCCCCAGACCCAGTCAGGGGCAGAAAGATGCCTCCATTCATAGTAGTTTGTGGGATTCCCACTCATAACCCTTTGAGTGGGCAAAAGAAACTCAGAATGGAGAGGCAGCATCTGCCCAGGTTATCTTTAGGTTGGCTAGCCAATTCTTCAAGTGGCTTTTGATGTTTATTTAGATTTTCATGGGGAGATACACTGTCCCCATTCAAAATGCCCCTTTTTATTAGAAATATATAGAATATATTAGAAGTATATAGTATATATTAGAAGTACATACTTAAGGAGCATCAAAAGTGAGGGGAAAAATAGCATCTCTTGAAGTCTCTTTCTTTGTCTAGTTTGGTGGGCAAAGGAGTTTGCCAATTGCTAACTTTATAAATAACCTCACAGTTTCAGTTTTGTCATATGTAAAATGGCAATAATAATAATGCATCCTTCCTAGGCGAGTTAGGAGAATTAAATGGGTTAGTTATTTGGTAAATGCTTAGCACTGTGCCTGCCTGACATCATAGAAGGCACGCAATAAAAGTTAGCTAAAGTTATGTTAATTTTCAAAGGGTAAGAATTAATAGGCATATTGTAAATTGATATTAAGAAGGAATAAGATGCATATTTGGGAAAAGTGGGGGTCCAGGAGAGTAGCTAACAGCATTTTGAATGTGGGAATATGCAGGATGTGAGCACATCTTTGTACTTAAGGTCTACATCCTCCTTGCCACAGAAACTACTTACATCAGACATAGCAAGAGAAAAAGTATAGTGTGAGCATAGTACAAAGGGGCTACCCATAAGTCTATGATACTCAACCTTTTAATATCATCCTCAGTCACTTCATTCATTGATCCCAATTTATCACCCAACTTGTGCTATACATTGATGTTATAGATAAAAACAATCCACTCTTTACCCTTAAGAAAGCTGAGGGAGGAGATGAGCAAGTAACCAGACAATTAGACAAGTTCTTGAATGATTAGGAAGAATGAGGTGTACTAGGAAGGCTTCTTGGAGGAGTTGATAACTGAGATTAGATGAGTAAGAGTTATTTAGCAATAGGATAAGAGATTTTCAGGTAGAGGTTCCTGTATGTGCAGAGGCATGGATGACAGAGCACAGTGTATGCTATATCCTGTCTGCTAATTTCAACATCTGAGTCATCTCGTGGCTCTTCTCCATTGATTGCCTGTTCTCTTAAGTAAGGAATTTTGAATTATGTGTCTAGCAATTTTGGATTATTTTCTGGACATTGTCAGTGATACATTGTAGAGCCTATGGATTCTATTTGTTCCTCTCAAGAATGTTAATTTTTTTTATTTTAGCAGGTATTGAATATTTTTTAAATTTACGTCCAAATTAGTTAGCATATAGTGCAACAATGATTTCAGGAGTAGATTCCTTGATGCCCCTTACCCATTTAGCCCATCCCCCCTCCCACAACCCCTCCAGTAACCCTCTGTTTGTTCTCCATATTTAAGAGTCTTTTATGTTTTGTCCCCCTCCCTGTTTTTCTATTATTTTTGCTTCCCTTCCCTTATGTTCATCTGTTCTGTGTCTTAAAGTGCTCATATGAGTGAAGTCATATGATATTTGTCTTTCTCTGACTGGCTAATTTCTCTTAGCATAATACCATCTAGTTCTGTACACGTAGTTGCAAATGGCAAGATTTCATTCTCTTTGATTGCCGAGTAATACTCCATTGAATACATACACCACATCTTATTTATCCATTCATCCATCGATGAACATTTGGGCTCTTTCCATACTTTGGCTATTGTTGATAGTGCTGCTATATACACTGGGGTGCACGTGCCCCTTCGAAACAGCATACCTGTATCCCTTGGATAAATACCCAGTAGTGCAATTGCTGAGTCATAGGGTAGTTCTATTTTTAATTTTTTGAGGAACCTTCATACTGTTTTCCAGAGTGGCTGCACCAATTTGCATTCCCACCAGCAGTGCAAAAGAGATCCTCTTTCTCTGCATCCTCGTTAACATCTGTTGTTGCCGGAGTTGTTAATGGTAGCCATTCTGAAAGGTGTGAGGTGGAATCTCATTGTGGTTTTGATTTGTATTTACTTGATGATGAGTGAGTGATGTTGAGCATCTTTTCATGTGTCAGTTGGCCCTCTGGATGTCTTCTTTGCAGAAGTGTCTATTCATGTCTTTTGCCCATGTCTTCACTGGATTATTTGTTTTTTGGGTGTTGAGTTTGATAAGTTCTTTATAGATTTTGGATACTAAGACTTTATCTAATATATCATTTGCATTTGTCATCTTCTCCCATTATGTCGGTTGCCTTTTAGTTTTGCTGATTGTTTCCTTTGCCATGCAGAAGTTTTTGTTTTGATGAGGTCCCAATAGTTCATTTTTGCTTTTGTTTCCCTTGCCTCCAGAGATGTGTTGAGTAAAAAGTTGCTGCAGCCAAGATCAAAGAGGTTTTTTCCTGCTTTCTCCTCTAGGATTTTGATGGCTTCCTGTCTTACATTTAGGTCTTTTATCCATTTTGAGTTTATTTTTGTGTATGGTGTAAGAAAGTGGTCCAGGTTCATTCTTCTGCACGATGCTGTCGTTTTCCCAGCACCACTTGCCAAAGAGACTGTCTTTATTCCATTAGGTGTTCTTTCCTACTTTGTCAAAGATTAGTTGGCCATACATTTGTGGGTCCATTTCTGGGTTCTCTATTCTGTTCCATTGATCTGAGTGTCTGTTTTTGTGCCAGTACCATACTGTCTTGATGATTACAGCTTTGTAATATGGCTTGAAGTCTGGGATTGTGATGCCTCCTGCTTTGGTTTTCTTTTTCAAGACTGCTTTGGCTATTTGGGGTCTTTTCTGATTCCATACAAGTTTTAGGATTGTTTGTTCTAGCTCTGTGAAGAATGCTGGTGTTATTTTGATAGGGATCACCTTGAATATATAGATTGTTTTGGACAGTATTGACATTTTAACAATTTAGCAGGTATTGAATTTGACTGAACTCAAACATCAAACTCCACTTTCTCTGTAGTGGGCAGAAACTTAAATCTCTGATCGGTTCTATTAAACTTAGCTGGGTTGTTTAGAATCTGTCCCATGCATGTATAGCTTAAGAGTCAGCTAGAGATTTGGATGGAATTTATATATAGAATTTAGAGTTCCATTCTGAGGCTCTCTCCTTTTTGGTATTTCTTCTCTCATTTTTCAGCTGCCTCAACTCCATCTTCTGATTCTGCAGGTATCTATCTAGTTTGTAGCCACTTCACAGGGTGCTTATTGGGGCCCCCCCTCAAGCAAAAAGTTGCAAAGACCAGAAAACTTGTCCAGTGCTCCCTTTACCCAGTTTCTGCCTGCTTTTGGTTGCCCTCTAGTGCACACAAATAGTTATTTTTGATATTTTATTAGATAATAGTTATGCAGAAAGGATTGGTCCAATATAAGCTACTTAACATATTGGAAGCAAAACATTCACATGGATATTTCAAGAACTTCAAGCTGTTCAGTATGGTTGGAAGGGAGTGTGTGTGTGTGTGTGTGTGTGTGTGTGTGTGTGTGTGTGTATTGTAGGGGACTGGAAGGATATATAGCTTGGAGAAAGGCAGAGGCCAGGTCATCAAGAGCCTTGTGTGTAACACTCAGGAATTTGAGCTTTAGCCTGAAGAATGTGATGAAGAGCTTTAATTAGAAGAGTAAAATGATCAGAATTGTGTCTCAGGAACATGGCTTGACATCTGTTTGAAGGATGAGCCAGAAGAGGTAGGAAGATAGTTAGGAGGCTAATGGGTAAAACAGAGTTCAGTTTTCTCCTTTGCAAGATGAGGGGTTGAGCTAGCTGATCATTAATGTCTTTTAGCTTTAATATTATGATTTTCCCACTAATGTCCTTATTTGGCCTTCCTGGAGCTGGGGGTTCCTGTAAGGCTGTGTTTTGCAGAGCACTATACACAGCCCTGTGATCCCAGACTTTAGATGATGCCAACAGAGAAAAATATACTTGGTGGTGTTCTTTGGTTTATGAATACATTAAGGCAATGGGGGCACAAAGCAACACACACAAATGTACCATAGGTGGTTAACAACCTTTGAATTTCTCTGTCTCTCTCTTACCTCCTGCATCACAACAGGCATTTGGTTATTCCATGTTATCTTAAATGACCTACTATTAACCTGAATTTGACTTTTTAAGTTCTCAAAGAGAAGGAAATGGGCCTATTAGGAACCCTGGGACATATTGCAGTTGGGGTGCCCAGATTGGGAACAGTGGGAATATACCCTATCATAGTTTTCTGAGAGCCTCCGGAAATGCTGATAGCAGTATGATGGACATACTGGATTTTATCCTTTCCTGGTTCTGGCCTAATAGGAAAGTGAGGCTTCCCTGAGCCTCAGAATGTTCTGCATCTTCTAAAGCCTCTTGGAGAGCAAAGAGCTCTTTTGTGTCAGATTGTGATGGCATGCTGAAAAGCAACATCAGCCCTTGCTCAGGAGGGCAGTCCAGAGTCCAGTAGGCTACCTTCATCATGACACAGTTTTATGTGCTTTGCCTTAGTAGGAGCTCAGGCCTTTTAGTTCTTAAAGCTGGCTGAGTATACTATCCTTGGTAAATCAATCCTACATTCAGTACAAGAAACACCAGGCTTTAGGAGTTATAGAGGCAACAATGTAATTCTTGGATGGTGTTTCTTACATGAAACTGTAAACAAGGCTTTCTTCTTAGGATTTCAAGACCTGGTACAGAGATTCGTGAATTACCTTCCTGACTTTTTACTTTGAGGAATGCCATTTTAGTCAGAGTTGACTAAATGATAAAATCATTTAGAGCCTATATGGCTCTAAAATTTTTCTATGATCTGTTTCCAGCCTGGAGTGTATGAGTGTATTAGCTCACTTATTTACTAGGCACCTGGGGTTGACCTGGGGAAATTCTAGTGATTAAGATGCAGTCCTTGTCCTCAGAGAGACCCTAGGCTAAGTATCTGACATGGCCCCTCCTTGACTGCTTGGCTTTCTACCCTGCAAACTGAGCTTATGAACATGGTGTGCCTTTCCATGGTGGTTCTCTCTTTTCTATCACACTATGGCCACTGAATTGGATTTGGTGAAAATATCAGGAAGTGAAATAATGTGCTTGTGGCATAGATGTTCAAATTTGGCCACACTTGACATTTTGCCAACTTCTATTATATCTATTATGGTATAATCTGGCCAGTGTTTGGATTTGAGGGTGCTGTGGGGCTCACTCCAAGTTCATCTCCTATTTCTCTGCCTCTGTGCCTAAGTTTCTGCCATTGGTGTAACTCATCACATTATCATGGGCTATCCCATGGGTTATCATGGATGAAGGCATATTCTACTGGAAGAAGTTGATTGGGGAAGCACTTGACTTATTTATGATGTTCCATCTGAGATCTGTGGATGGCAGCAGTGGGAGGTGGGGATGAGTTTCAGGGGTTGAGAGAAAGTGAGTCAAAAGAGCGTGGAATAGGCAGAAATAGGAATTCTCCCCTGTTGCAGTTTTGGCAGGTTCTCGGCATATATATAATTTTTTTTTAACTTTTATCTCAAGCATATAATAGATGATCAGACAATGAAATCTCAGGCTCAGCCTTGGCTGGCAGTTAGATCTGTGAATCTCAGCCCCTATTTAAGTCTAGTCAGGACTGAGTCATTACAGGGTGCCTTGCATATTCACATAGTGGGATTTTTGCTCAGTCTCATTCATTTTAATGTGGCTTCAGCATAACCAGGTCTATGAGGAATGAGGTATCCTTCCCAATATGGGGATAAGCCCTCTGCTCTGAGGTACCTGCTGATTTAGATCAGACCCTGTTTTTAGAGGGAAAAGTCTATTTTAGAATAGGAGGGACCGAGGAGCTCAGCCATGACCTAAGGGAAGAGAGGGACTGAGCTATCCTACCCCTTCATGTATGGTTGACTCAGCCAAGTTTGACTGCAAGAATGGGTCTTGGCCCAGGATGGAGAGTATCCATTAATGAGGCAAGTGGCTTCAAGAAGATCAAAATAATTAGTCAGTTTTCACTGCTGCAGTGAGTCACCATCTTGAAGACATTATGTTCCAACTTAAGGGTTAGGAAGCTGAGGTAGAAGACGCCTAGTTCCTCCTCCCCGGGGAATGCCAAGTGTGTCTGAGGGCTGGTGGAGAACGGATGAGGATCCAGTTCTTTTCTGCTGCCTGCGCTTTTGCTTCCTTCTTGCCTTCAGTGGGAAGGAATGTGAGAGGGACAGTGCATTCGAGTCTGAGGTGAGTTGGAACGGACTCATTAGGGGCAGATGAGTGGTCTAGCAGAAAGCAGTGTATCTAACACTGCTACCCAGGACCCTGGGGACTAGAGAGATCTCACCAGGCCTGCAGGGGTTCCTGAGTGGCATATTGGTAGGCCTGGCTTTCCAAACCTCACTGTGTGAGAGGGATAAATATTCCCCTTGGAGGCAGGGAGAAGGGCTGATGGTGTCTGCATCTGGAATTCTCCATCTGTGTGACTCATGCAGCCCGTAGAATGCCCTGTAGCAGGGAGAGACAGCTCGCACCCTGTGGTTACTTTACAGTACATGGCTTTCCAAGTACTGGGTTGGATTACTGAGAAGTCTTTTCCCTGGGGCATCCCCATATAGGTGAGGTGGATGTCAGTCTGGAAAGCTGATTCACATATTCTCTAAAAGTCAGGCAGGAGCAGCATGACCTGTCAGGGTAATAAATTCTATAGCTGTGTGGCCAGAGCTAGAAGTGTGTCCACAGAACAGAAATTCCCTTGGAACTGAGCAGGATGTCTCCCTTAGAGACTGAACCCTTGATCTTTATTTTCAAGAGTCCCCCACTGCAGCTGACTTGCAAATGAGAGGCTGAGACAAGAGACGGCTAGGCTTAGGGCATAACATCACCTCTGTAGGAAGGAGGAGTCAAAGTGTACATTCCCCTCCCATCACAGAGTGATGGGCACCCTGCACAGAAAGTCTGTCAAGAAGAGTCTAGTAGGAGAACTCAGACAGATGGGGCTCTGTTAGGTTCTGCCACTTTCTGGATAAGTGACCTTCGGGACACCACTTAAACTCTTTGAACTGTCTTTCTACCCCTCCCTCTGTCCCTCCTTTCCTTTTGAGTGCCTACTAGGGGTTATAAGTGCTCAAAATGCAGTGGGAAGTAATATAACAAGGCTGATGCTCTATAAGAGAGTGACAGAAATGAGGTAAACAACTAAATAAGTAAGACTATTTTAAATCCTGGTAAGTGCTTTGAAAAAAAAAAGTGATGGGGTGGATGGTGCAGTGGAGGGGGGTGTGGCTACTTCTGGGAGGTAGCATGGAAGGCCTTCCTAAGGTAATGCTCTTTGGGCCTTTTATTAATAGGCCTGAGAGAAAGGCCATTAAAAAAAGAAGGAACAGGAAACACAGTGGCCCTGAGATGGGAAGGCCCGTAGGTAGATGGCCATGATGCCCTAAGTGGGCACAGAGCCTGGTCTCTGAATCCCAATGTGAAGGAAAGCTTATCTGGAATTACTGTGAGCAAGAAATAAACTTACATTGTGTTCAGCCACCTACATGTTGGTGTGTATTATAGCAATTAGTGCCACCCTAACGAATACAGTATAAACCATTGCATCTAGTGGTGCAGAGGGCCTGAAGCAAATGTGGAACTTGAACACAGAAAGGAAAGTCAATTATCACCTCAGCAACAGGAGGGTGTTCACCTCTCTCTCCTTGTAGTCTGAGCCAGAGGCTCTGTCTTGCTGTAATGTCAGTTCAAAAGGCAGCATTTCCAGACTCTTGTCACGTCACCGGGAGCCCTTGGTCCTCTAATTAAGCAGTAATGTGCTTGTCCAGTAAATACCATATGGTTGCAATGAATCAAGACCAAATTATCATAGCTTTAAAAATTAATATTATTAATGTTGATAATAAAATCTTACAATTTTATGTCATGTTTTTCTTCTGGAGAGCTCAATATGCAACTATTAAAATATATGTCCAAATATCATACCAACTGTGCCTTAGGAAGAGGTGAAGACCCACAGAAAAGTTGGAAAGATGACTTCATACTTTAAAATAAGGCTCACTTCTTTCACCTATCTCTGACCCCATAAAGATAGCTAATCTTTTCTAGCAATAAACCAGAATAGTGTGATAGAATTAGGAAAATGGGATTATCTTCATGTCACGGTAAGGAGATGAAGCACAAATAAGGGGCTGGAGTGAATTAGATACTACAAAATGTCAAGATGGGAGAAACTAGAGTAGACTTGCCCTCATGAACCTGGACTATCGAGAGAGGATATGGGATGGGGTCAGGGAGCATGGGAAGGAGAACTGGCCAGCTTTGGCCAGTGCCTTACTGGCCTGGAAGTGGCAGGTGACTGCAGAATTGATGAGGAGCCAAGGGAGGGATTTATCAGGAAGCACTGAGTTCTGAATGGTGGGCATACTTGAGGGCAGGAGACTAGCCTCTATCTAAGAGGGAGAACAGGGCTTACCCTAAGGGAGGTTAAATGATGGATTGATAATGTGCCCAGGGAGTTCTCTTACTTATGAGTGACAAAAGTTTAAGAGTTTCTGTGTTTGGCTCTAACCCAGATCCATTTCTTCACTGAACTCAGAGATGCCATGGGATTACCCAGGGGAGTTGGGGGAAAGTAGGCATTTACATCTGAGGGGGTAGTTAAGAAAGAGTTATGAGCCACAGGACTCAAACAAGTTGCTAAGGACACCATGGAGACCATTACTTGGTCAGTTCTCCATTTCTAGGAAGGCCCATAACCATAAACCAAAATTCATTAGTCTCTTATTCAACAGGAATTAATTAATTGGCTATATGTGCTTCTCCTACCCTGGAGGAGCTTATAATTAAGATGATCATACAATGTATTAGCCAAACAAAGACACATTTGAGAAAGAAAGGGGACACTATTAATAATTATATGGGGACAACAGGCACACACAAAGGTGGCTCAGGAAAACTGGGATATATGGAGACCCGACTTCTGAGATATCACTCCATTCACACCGAGGTACAGTGAGATGCATGTTCCATGAGCAGTGCATGTTTCCACCCATGTCCTCATCTTCTGCCAAGAATGGGACTCCTTTCCTGCCTGCCTGAGCCCATTCTTCTTACTGT
Organism: Lynx canadensis; assembly: GCF_007474595.2. Lineage (NCBI taxonomy): Eukaryota > Metazoa > Chordata > Mammalia > Carnivora > Felidae > Lynx > Lynx canadensis. The sequence goes on along the minus strand of NC_044309.1, from coordinate 35,509,477 downwards.
CAAGACTCAGCTGAAGCCCTCCCCCCTCCCTCCACCACTCTAGCCACTGACTAGGTTTGTGACTTTGGACAAATTACTTAACCAGTACTCAAATTCTGTCAGTAAAATGGGGATAACAAGAATACCTGTTTTGCAGGGTTGTGGTGAAGATGAATGAGTTAATATAGATTTACACTAGAATGCTGCCTGACATAAAGTAAGCACCACATACATACTGGTTACTATTATGATTGGCTTTGTGACAGCAGATAACTTACCCAATGTCTCTGCACTTTAGTTTCCTCATCTGGGAAACAGGGACAGGAATACCTACCTTTTATGGACTTGGAATTCAATAAAATATAGCCCCCCTCTTCCTTAGAATAAGCAGCAGACATCGTCCACAGATTTATTGCATAATATATTTAGATGTGGTTAAAGAACATTTACTGAATGGACAGGGGGGTTGCCCAAGAGGAAGGAAGCAAATAGGGAGAGGGATGTGTGGCCTTCATGGAAAGGGTAGGCAGGAACCCAGATAAGCGGATTGCTAATCTTCTTAGCACCCCCAGGCAAGAAAGAAGACTCTAGAAGTCACGAGATGGGCTGGCCTTTTTCTCAGGATAAAAACCAGAGAAGCTTTCTTTAAACTAGAGAGGCAAGGCACATAGCTACATCCAAAGTCAGAAAATGACCAGCTTTTTTGCTTCTAGTATTTGACCTCCATTCAGAACTGATGGGAGGCACAGAACTATTCTAAGTACTTTGAATTATTATTTATTTACTTCATTAAGTTCATCTATAAAACAGCAACTTATATTTTTTAGAAATGGCTTTATCATGGAAAATTTCAAACATAATCAGAGACTTGTATAATCATTTCCCATGTATCCATCTCTCAGCTTCAGCTCCATAGTTATCAACACCTGTCAAGTTAGTTTTCTTGTTTCCCTCAAGACATTTTATCTCAGATATTTGAAAGCAAATTCATCATCATATATACAGATGGTCCTTGACTTATGATGATTTGACTTGTAATTTTTCGACTTTACAATGGTACAGTAGTAGAATCAGTAGAAACCATACATCAAACTTTGAATTTGGATCTTTTCCCAGGCTAGCAATATGCAGTACTATACTCTCCCATGATGCCTGGTGGTGGCCATGAGCCACAGCTCCCAGTCAGCCCTGTGATCACAGGGCCAGTAACTGATACATTTACAACCATTCTATACCCATGAAAACATGCTGTTTTTCACTTTCAGTACAGTGTTCAATATATTACATGATATATTCATTATTTTATTTTATTTTATTATTTTTTTTTCAACGTTTTTATTTATTTTCGGGACAGAGAGAGACAGAGCACGAACGGGGGAGGGGCAGAGAGAGAGGGAGACACAGAATCGGAAACAGGCTCCAGGCCCTGAGCCATCAGCCCAGAGCCTGACGCGGGGCTCGAACTCACGGACCGCGAGATTGTGACCTGGCTGAAGTCGGACGCTTAACCGACTGCGCCACCCAGGCACCCCATCATTATTTTATTTTAAAATAGGCTTTGCATTAGATAATTTTGCCCAACCATAGGCTAGCGGACATGTCCTGAGCAAGGTGGGCTAGGCTAAGCTATGATGTTTGATAGGTTAGGTATAGCAAATACATTTTCAACTTATGATATTTTCAGCATACAGGTTTATTAGGACATAACCCCATCATAAGTTGAGGAAGATCTGTAATTTCCTCTAAATACTTCAGTGTGTATCTTCTACAGATAAAGACTTAAAAAACCCCAAATATCTGAATCACCCCAGACAACAATAACACCAACAAAACTCAGTAAATCCTTAATAACATCTGATACTCAGTTCATATTTAAATTTTCCTTATTATCTAAAAAAAAAAAAACCTTTTGCCATTTGGTTTGAATCAAGATCCTAATAAGGTCCACACATTACATTGACTTGTATGTCCTAAATCTCTTTTTATTAACGATTGCCCCCTCTCCTCTTTTGAATGTCATTTGTTTGTTGAAGAAACTGGGTCAGCTGTCCTGCAGAATGTCCCACATTTTGATTTGGCTGACTACTTCCTCATTTTGTCATTTAATTTGTTCCTTTACCCTCCTATTTCTTGTAACCTAGAAGCTAGATTCACGCTCCATTTGTTTTGGAGGGAAGGTCAAGGGTATTCTTGTTGGGGCTATGCACTTCCTGTTGTAGTACATCAGCATCACTTGTAGTGATTCTAGGACTTTTGAGGGGGCTCAGGAATTGATTGTCAGACTGTTCTCTCTATTACAGAGCTCCCCATCAACTTTTCACATTGTGATTTTAGCATCCAGTGATGACCGTTGCCCATACCTGTTATTCACTAGGACTTGTAAAATGCCCATTTTTTATTCCATCACTCCTTTGCACTTACTAGCTGGAAGTCTTTTATAAAGAACTACACTCCCTCATCATTTATTTGGTTTTCCTGAAATACAGTTTGATAGAAAAAGCAGGACAAGTGCTTTCCTATCATTTGTCAACTTTTGGAATAATGAGTTGGTGCCCTAGCAAAGGATAGATCTTTCATGAATTAATTAAACAACTATTTATTGAGTTGCTGTTGTATGTTAAGCATTGTTATAACTCCTGATGTGAACAATTTTTTGTTCAGCAGTGAACAAAACGGACACGACTCTGCTTTCTTGGAACTTACATTCTGGTGGGAGAAGACAAATAATAACCAAGCCAGTAAGTTGATATATTGTGTTAGGTGATGACAAGGGATATGGAGAAAAATAAAGCAGGGCAGGGGTATAGGGAGTGCTGGAGGGAGTGGGAGTTGGGTTTGCAATTTTAAATAAGGTCAGGAAGGCTCATGAGAAGGTGACATTTAAACAAAAACCTGAAGAGGGTGAAAGCATGAGCCATATACATTGTCGGAGAGGAGCATTCCAGGCAGAGGGTCTTAAGGTGGGGACCGTGCCTACAGTGTTTGAGGAATAACAAAGAGGCCAGTGTGGCTGGTGTGAGTGAATGAAGGGGAAGTCAGTAAGAGACGAGGTCAGAAAGGTGGGAGAGGGGGCTGACCAAGTAGGGCCTAGTAGACATTGGATTTCCCCTTGAATGAACTAAGCAGCCACTGAAGGGTTTTTTTTTTTTTTTTTTTTCCACGTTTTTATTTATTTTTGGGACAGACAGAGACAGAGCATGAACGGGGGAGGGGCAGAGAGAGAGGGAGACACAGAATCGGAAACAGGCTCCAGGCTCCGAGCCATCAGCCCAGAGCCTGACGCGGGGCTCGAACCCACAGACCGTGAGATCGTGACCTGGCTGAAGTCGGACGCTTAACCGACTGCGCCACCCAGGCGCCCCGCCACTGAAGGGTTTTGAGCAGAGGCATATGATGTGACTCCTGATGGAGTAGTCAGGTAAGGGTGGAACCGAGTTTAGATTTAAAAGTAGAAAGCTTCTTTTCTTGCCGGCTAGTACTGGCAAGGTGGACAGAAGGTGTTTCATCTGTTTGGAGGGGAATTCTGCATCTGGTTAGTAGTTGGACTATAGGAAATACTGTCTCTTAATCTATCCTTTTAAGTTCCTAGGTTTAACATTTTCCTTGGCACTGTTGAGCACTTCATAACATAAAATTCCAGGGCAGAAACCTTCCTCTTTCACCCTCCACACAGAATGACTATATGTCCATCATCCCAGAGAAATCGAATTCCATCTTACTCTAAAATTATGATACAGGGGAAAATGCCACCACTTGACCCATCTCCTTTTGTTCTTGGTTACAAGTCTGTCAGCACATTTTCACCATCTCTAAAGAATTGGTGTTGGCTAACCAGTGGGGATTCCTGGTGATTCTAGAGGTAGGTCAGTGTTTGTGGCGGCAGAGACCATCCATCTGTCCAGGGGTTACCACTTTAAGCATGGTGAGGGGCACCCTTTTCCTTCCAGAATTTCCCAGTCAGCTTGGAGCACACCTTTTCATCCATGCCGCCTTCTCAGCATCCAGAGAGCCTTTTTGTGGACGAGCATCTGTCTTTGCCTGTAACTCCTGCCTGTCATAGGCTGTTAGGAATTTATGGGTGCTTAGCAACCAGGAGAGGATACAATACAAGCAGCCTGAATACAATACAAGCTATGCCTGTCAAGTAGCTGTTCCCTCTCTCATCTTCTGCTCTGGGTTTGTATGTGAAATAAAAGAAGAGACAGAGACACTCAATGTCAACTTAAACAGTGGCTTTTTTTTAATTAAAAAAATTTTAAATGGAATCTAGTTCAAGCACACCTTGCCTCAAAGAAAGCTTGCAAGCATCTCTTCTCATCATTCTGTGTCATCATTCCAGGTGGTTCTCTGTAACCTTCTGAGGTTTTTTCCCCACAGGCCTACTTCTTGGTAGGTACACCAAGGGAAACAAGGGGGTGGGAGGAGGCCAGGCCTCTCCACAATGCAAGGTTCTTCTCAAGCTGCAGGTTCTGAAGAGGATAAAGAAGGACATAATGAGGGGAGAAAATTTTCCAAAGAAGGGACATCATAACTTAGAATGGTCTCTGTGCCTCTTATTGAAAGGAAAATTGCTGGCTAGGGGAGTGGCAAAATATTTCAAATGAATGACCATCCTTGGTAGTGGCCAATACACAGCAATGTGACAGGACCAGGAGGCTTCAAGAGGAGCCAGGAGGCTTGTGGGAAGGGAGGGGAATGCTACAGAGCTTGCTGTCTGCAAGGGGTCATACACTGTTAGCTGCAATTCTTAAAAATACCTGTAGGAGGCATGAACCTTCCTTTTTGCACAGATGAACCTAACTCAGAATTGCTGCTGCATGTGAGGTTATGTGCTGCAGACAGTCCAAGTCTACATAAGGCTTGACAAAGGATCTAAGTGATTGCCTTGTAGTGTCAAGGCATCCGTGTCTGAAGAGCTGGATGCTAAGACCTAGAGTTTGGCCCCCTTCCAAGGTTGTCATAAAAGGCTCCTGGAAAATGCCCTTCTTTCCTGACTCCTGGGCAGACTCTGCCACTTTCTTCATGACCTGGTTCCCACCAGGGAGTTTTTGGGGCTGCGTGAGTACCAGAGTTTTGGACCTATGGGTGTGTTCTTTTTTTTTCAGATGAATTGCACATCCCCTGAGAGGAAAACAAAAAGGTAGAAGTAAGGGGAGTCTTTTTGTGGTGAGAACAACATAATGCTTATTTAATTCATTAAACAAGCATTAAAACGAATGTTTGAAAACTTGAAATCCAAAGTCTTTTTTTATAATCTGAGTGTCCTCTTGTATCTCCAGTTGTTCATGGTCTTTACAGGCATGGGGGCACAGCACAGAAGTTAGAGAGTGATGTATTGCCAAAGATGAAGCATTCCCTGGGCCTACCGATGATGGTAGGTTTTAGTGAACTCATGGTTTTGGCCAGATTTTTGACCCAGTGAGCTGTCTGATGAAGGGAAAGTACACAAACTTATTAGTGAAGTCAGCACCTTGGACCCATAGACTCTTTAAGGTTAGCAGGACCTCTGAGGTCATCTAGCCCATTGCCCCATTGAATGCTTGATTAGTAATTGATGCAAAAACTCCAGGTTCTGCATTCCAAAGGTTGACCCAGGCCCATATTATTGGTTTAGAATATTATCATAATTAATGGAATGCTGCTAGAATATTGGCTTCAGACCTGAATTCACAAATTGGAAGAGATTCAGCAGTAAAAATATCCAGAGGAAGCAACAGACATTAGTAAAGTTAGAAAGTAGACACAGTGAGAAAAGAGTAAGTTCAGTAGGTTCAGAAGGAACAATCAAAGTTTCAGAATAATGATCACAAATAAGTATTCAGTAGTTAAATAAAAATACCCTTGGTCCACACTTACTTGATGTGAACCTTCTTTCAGGAGGAGTTCTTGCCTTCCTGCCTTTGGTTTCTTCACCCTCTGAACCACTGGACACACAACTACTGGAGTCATCTGCTGAGAGTCTTCTTCCTCTGCATTTGTTCTCTCCAAGAATGAAACTTCCATGGGTTCTCTTTGTCTAATTGGAGAAAGTTAGAGCTTTTTACACTTGCCTTTCAAGGCTCCACCCTTCTTTCTCCACCCTTTGATATAAGCTTTTGTTTGGGGCAGATGGGTTCACCCACTGCCTCCTGAGCAGGCCTTACTCTGAGTCTTTGCTCATGCTTGTTAGAATGGGGAGCATATCTTATAGTTCCTGTAACTTCCATTATTACCTACCGTGAGGTTGAGTACATAGTAGATGTATGAATGAATAAATGAAGCCTACATTCTACATAAACAAACATACAGGTATAAGCACACACCCATATGTCTGTCTGCATGCACAGAAACACCCCCTACTCCTAAGCACAGATGGAGATAGCCCCTAGCACCCCTCTTTTCTGGCACCTGGCAAAGGGCGAGGGGCCTAGAGAAGTATAAACATCAACCAGAGGGGATAGCAGTAAGATACAGAAGCTCCAGTTCTTGTTTCTCTCTGGAGCCAGCATCTGCTAGGAAGCCCAGCAGGTCTGAGTACTGGCAAGCCTGGCATGGAGCCCTTCTCCTTTCAGAGGAAGCAAAATGTCCTGGCAGGATGAGTCAGTGGGAGAATGGAACCAGAGAGTGAGTCACTTTGGGAGGAGAGGCTAAAGGATCTTCTCTGCTCAAAGATATTTTAGTCTTGGTAGGTTTTTCCCATTTCTCTTGTTTAGATATAAGTTTGGGACATGTGATTGCGGTGGGTAAGTTCTCAGATGTAATACAGAAAACTTCCCCTTGACTGTCTGGAGTGCTGCGTACTGGAACACTTTTGCAGTAAAGTGAGAGGTTAAGAGGGCTGGCTTTGGAGCCAGGCAAGCTGGGTCCTAATCACAGCACATCCCAGAAGCAGCTAGGGACCTTGAGTGGGTGCTTGAGTCCCTTGAAGCCTACTTTTTATCATTTTTTAAAATAAGGGTTTTTGCGAGTGTCAAATGAGATCACGTATTCACTTATTCCACAAGTATTTGGCTGTCTAATGTGTGTCTGGCACATTGCTGGATGCAGAGTACATGGAAGTGAATGCTGCAGATTTGGACCCTGCCCTCTGGGGTCCAAGACACTGGCTGGGAGAGCCACCATGAGGAGAGCCATTTGTGTAGTACCTGTAGACAGGAAGTTCTCAGCCAAGACAGTGATTACAACGATCATTACTATTTCTTCAGTTTCCTCTAAACCAGCTCATATTTTTGCATCTCAGTTTCTTCTATAAAATGTGGAGCTGAATTAAAATAATCTCAAAGGGGAATACCCCCATCCTCTAGCCTTAAGTTGACGTTTTGGAGCTCATGCTTGTTATTTGGAGAGTCTGTAAAATACAAATGAGAGGCAGCTGGAGGGAGCAACATCTAGGCCTTTAGTGTGGGATGGAATTAAGATCAACATGATCACAATAGACTGGTATGGTCACAATAGACTGGTATGGTGACCTGAAGCAAACAGGAAGACATTGGAGTCTGATATTTAGGCTCCCAAACTCAATTGTTCAAAGACATAGTGAAGGAGAGCAGACTTGAGAATAGAGCACATGAAAACAGTCCAGGTATTTCATCTTAAATGATGGGGGCTGCTAAAACTATAGTGCAATCCCAAGCTGCATTTGTAGGTGGGGAGTGCTTAGTGTTTAGGCTAGGGGAAGAAAAAGAAGACCAATAATAGCTCAGACTTTGGAGTTATTGTAGGCCAAGAGACCTACATATATGATATTATTTAATTATAGCTTGTCGAATCCCCACAGTAACCCCACAGAGTCAACAATACTATTGTTATTATCACTTTATAGATGGGAACACTGAAACCTAAGTAATGGATTAAAAGGGATACTGCTCATGGCCCATAATGAATAGCTGTAGGACCAGGCAAGAAGATGTATTTTCAGGGGGTCATGTAGAGAGGGAGTGAACTGACTGTGGGTTACTTGTTAGTGTAGAACTCCAACAGTGGGTGGATGCTGTGGGTTCAGTCAAGAGCTATTTAGAAATAGAACATGTCAAGAGGTTGTGAGTTCTCCATCCTTAAAAGCATTCATGCAGAGGCTGGAGGACAGTCAGTGATGATGGAGAGGGAGTTTTGGCACTGGAAGGGACTGGCCAGATGACATGTGAATTTCTGTCTGTGGAAAAGTAATGATGAGGGAACCCATGTAATCTTTAATAACATGCCCAACAAGAACAACTATAAAGTGTGAGCAATGAGGTAATACTGGGAAAGTGCACACAAGCATGGGTATTACCCACGTGGAAACATGGGTCCAGTGACAGGATCTGTGCACCCTGGGGGCAGAGGTTCTTATGGGTTTCCTCTTCCCCGTGCCTTCCCCAAGTCTTTCTCTGTACAAGACTCTTTCTTCTTCTCTCCTACAGCACCTGAAATTGAAACTCACTCATATCTGTGGAGGTTTCAAAGCCCTTTGCCTATTGGTGAACCATGTGGGGGTCATTGTTATCATATCGAGGGCACAAAATCCAAGGTCATTCTGGGGAAGTGGCTTCTCTAGTGGAATTTTTATAGGGAGAAGTGGTCACCTCATCTGTATACCCTCTCCTTTTCTTTGTTTAATTTATTTGGGAAATACTTGTCTCATGTCTACTACTGGCTGGAATTGTGCTAGGGATGGAGACTCAAAGGTGACTAAGGTGTGTTGTTGTGTTTTCTCTGTGCAGGGACACAGGGAAGTAAGCAAACAGATGACACTGCACCATGAGTGTTGGGATAAAGGTGCACCCAGGGTCCTGGGGCAGCATGTGGGAGGGGAATTTACCCAGATGTCACCTGGCTGGACTTGATGGTGTCATCCTTATAAAATTTCAGACAGGGATTGGTTTTAGTCCTCATCCTGCCACATGCCATATGGTGGGCAAATTTCTTAACCATTTAGAGCCCTTGTCTCTCCACCTATTAAATGGGGATAATATTACTTCCTTCAATTCATTTCTGTGAAAATCTAGTTAAATGAGTTAATTTAGGGAAACCAATTTAGCGTAGTGTCTGGCCCAATAAAGGAAATTTCCTTGCCTTTCCTGACCTTGGTGGGGGTGAAGGGTGGGCACAGAGATGCTGAACTTGATGTCCACGAGTCCTTAAGACAGTGGTTCCCAAACTCTTGGTCATAGATTGGTGCCCAGCTGAATATCATAATCACAGGAATGGTTTCTTTAGTACAAGTGTTGGGGTGCTTTCTCTGGAGATTCTGTTTTGGGGAGTGTAGGAAGGGGCTGCACCAGAATTTGAGAAGTTGCCCAAGTGATCCTGAAGCATAGGTAGATTTGGAGACCTACTGAAAATATATTCAAAAGTATGAGTGTGCATGCACACACGTACCTATGTGCATTTTTCCAGAGAAAGGCCCCCTTGTTTTCACCAGATTCTCAAAGTGCTTCATAATCCCACAAAAATTAAGAATAGCTCTTGTGTGCTGTGTGCTCGCTGGCACAGACGATGGTCTGGAGAATATGGGCTTAGGACATGAACTGGCCTCTAAGTCTAGCACTGCTGGGCTCTCCTCCTCCCCTCACTCTAGAGATTCCTGGGGAAATAGGAACAGGTGCTTGGTCACCTGACTCTGGCAGGTGGGTAAGTGGGGCATCTCATCATGCTGACTCCAGAGGTTCCTGAGATAGTTGTAACTGGCCTGAAAAGTTGACATGGAAATCGTTTCCGTCTGGTTCCTGTAAACGTGAAATCTGTTATGAATTACATCCTTCTGAGTGAAAGAGGGATAGAGGTTTGTGGTGTGTGTGCAGGAGAGGCAGCCTCTGCATGGTCTGAAAGCTTTTGCAATTTTTCCTAATTGGTCCAATCTTTGTCAGCAATGAGTCTCCTTTTTTCTTTTCTCCATCCCATCCTCCATTGCCTGTAATGTCTGACTTCCTGGCAAGGCAAACAGGCACCAGAACTGGGATGTTGTGATTCCGGAGGATTTTCAGGTGTGTGATGGTAAAAACAGGCAGGAAGGGAATGTTGGCTCTGTGTTTGGCAGCTAAGGAGACTTGTTTTTCAACATGCCTTGTGAGGTTAGGAGACTTGGACTTTTTTCCTTGTTTTCTGTATTCTCGGTAAGTCTCCTAAGATGCTCTATGAACTGTGCTGTGAACTCTGACTTCCCCTATGATGTCCTCAAGTTTACCACTGAAGGGACAGAAGTTCGCAACTGTTTCCGGTCGCCATGGGTGTTACCTTGGTAACTTGAACTAAGTTCATGTTAGTTTGTAGTCTTTGGTGTCAACTTTAGGGTACCCATTCCTTTGTTGTCTCCTGTCAGAGCTAACACAGACCAGGTAAGAATGTGATTTTGCCTCATATAGAACCCCCTACCATGCAGTTATATCTAGAATATGAAATAGTCAGTGAGTGCCATGAGTGTCTTTCTGTGTGGTTGTTAGTCTGTTCGTTCATTCCTTCAACCCTTACCTCTTGCTTGTCTGCCACATGCCAGGTGCAGTCACCAACACTGGAAGTATCGTGAGGACCAATGCTCAGTCCTGCTTTTCTGGAACTCACCTTTTGGTGAGAAGGACAGGAGAATAGGCGGCATGATAGAGCAGACAGAGAATCTTGTTTTCTAGGATGCTTTCTTCCTTGTTAGCTTGGTGGCTTCCTCTTCCTCACAAAATACTCCTAACACTAGGATCTTAAAGATGAATAATAATGGAAATAACTTAAGATACTTCCCCTTCCATGGGCATTTGCCTTTAAACTGGAGTTAAAATCTTATGTAAAGGGATGTGGAGCTAAATTTTGGGGTAGGCTCTGTGGGAAGACCTGGAATCTCCCTCTGAAGTGGCTAATGCTGCCTGGCTGGCTGTAGCTCATTCACCATGCCTGTCGCCAAGCTGTGTGAAGGTACAGATGTCTCCACTGACACCCTCCAAGTTGTCTCTCTTGTGTTTCTACTTCTCTGCTTTGTATCACTCCCACTTTACCACCGGTGAATCCCTCTCTGTTTTCATGTGTGGCTGGCAGGTGCAGTCGAGATACCAGGAGGAAGGAATCAAGCAGCTGAGGAGGGGCCAGGCTGTTCTTCCTCCCGCCCACAGTACCTGCTCTGCACCCAATCCTTCCCCCCCACCACACTGTCTACCCTGCATACCCCCGTGCCTTCAGAGCTTTGCCCAGACCTCTGAGGCCTGCATGAGTGTCTGTCTACAGGGCTGTCTCTCAGCTAGTCCTCTGGCTCTTATCTCCTGCCTTGCTTGTATACCCCTGGGCAGAAGCTGCCATGTATCCTTGGCCACCTTTTCTCATGGACCATGTCTTTTTTGCCCTGTCCCTGAGACCAGCCTAGACTTCCCAAAACATGATAGCCATCTTTGTGGCCCTTGTGTGAAGAGAGCCCAACAAACGCTTGTGGCCTGACTGATTGGCTTTCCAGCCAGGCCATCAGTTGTTTCCTGGCCACAGTCTGGCTCCTCTTTTGAGTGCCTTCCCCTGCCCCCCACTCTAAGGAGGCAGTGGCCAGATTCACGTCAGCAGCTGCTCCCACTGTGGGCTGTGGTTTTGGTGAGCCGCTTTTTAGGCCTCTCATCTTTATGGGAAGCCTGCCCAGCCCCGGCCTGATTAGAATTGGATGGTGGCAATAAAGGTTTCCCTTCCCTCCAGTGGGGCTGAGTGTGTAGCCTTGAATGGCTGGAGTTAGCCACACATGATAGCGGGTTTCCTTCCCGGGCCTCTAGTCACTGTCTTCAACTGTGCGGTGGGTCTACTTGGCTCAGGTCACCCAGACAGGACTGAAGTCAGGCTCTTGCTGTGTTGGGTAGGGCCTGGGTAACTAGGTGAGGTTAGGTGCCCACCCCTTGATCTCCTTTGGAATGGAACTTCTGAAGGAGAGCCAGGCAGTTGTGCAGTGGGTCCTGAAGCAACAGCAGGCCATGGGGAGGATGGCCACGGATGGAGTGAGGGCACCTTTCAGTGACAGAAGGTACCTTCTGCCCAAACAGAAGTTGAATTTATTTATTTATTTATTTATTTACTTACTTACTTACTTACTTACTTTTAAAGGAAGGAAGGAAAAGATGAAGAACTTTAGAGGTCAGAGTCTGAGACAGCCCAAGGTGGAGACAAAAGGAGTGCCAGGGAAGAACATACACTGAGACACAGAGAGACAGTGAGTGGCAGATTGGCAGAGAGAGAGGCAGGAAGACCACAGGGAGAGAAGTACTGAGAGAGAGAGAGACCGAGGAAGAGGGAGAGGGAAGCCTAGAAGAAGCAGTGGTGACATTGCTTATGGATTTACTGATCCCTGACTTGTTCACAACTTCTGCTGGGAGTCTCTAAAGTACAGTCTTAATGTAGGTATCCATTTAATAATAATAGGATTTCTTGAGCAATTGCTGTGTGCCAAGTACTGTGCTAAGACATTTTGTAAATGTAACCTCCTTTAATTTTTATGACAATCCCATGAGGGGACTTTCATTATCTCATTTTATACAAGAGGAACAGGTGCTCAGAATAGGGAACATGGCAAGCAAGGAAAAGAGCCAGGACTCTGACCTGAGGTGTGTGGAACCCCAATGTGTATCACTGTAAAATATGTGACACTTCTTTCTCTTCTGGGAGCTGCACCATCCATTTTATCCCATGTGGTCCTCTTTTCACAAACAGCCCACCCCTTTTTCATCTCCTACCTCTGCCATCACTCTCTGCTTTCTTGCTGCCAGCAGTCAAGCCCACAGACTCACCGTGAAAGCGTATTTTACCTTAGAGCCTTTCCCATGCAGTGATTCTGTGAGCAGATATTATTTTCTACATCCTGTAGAAGGGGAAAGTGGCTCAATGAGATCCAATGACTGCCTAGGGTTGCACCACACAACTGTTAGGTGGTGGAGCCAGGATGCAAATCCAGTGTCAGAATTCAAATCCAGCACCCTCCTAACCTCACTGGCCACCTCTCTGAGGAGCCATGTTCTTCATAGCAGCCACTCCATCTTGAGCCAGAGGATAGGCCATGGAACCAGGAAGTGGTTTGCATTTGGAACTGAGATGGGGTTGGTTGTGGGTAGAGAGACACTGAGGCAATGAGTGGGCCCATAGAAACTTCTCCCTGGGAGCTGCAGCCTCTCCCCAAGGCAGAGCATCTGAGTAATGGCTTAGTGTTGACCGCTGGCCATTTTCAGAAAGTCTGCCCTCCAACAGAGTAGAGGGCTGATACGTCAGGTAAGTGTGAGGAAACCTACTGTTTGGGGGGCATGTGTTAGTGACTGGCAGACCTGACATCAGGGAAACATGGAGACAGCCAGGTGTGGCAAAGGGATCAGGAGCAGTGTCCACAGAGAGTAGGATACCTGCCTTGAAGTGTTCCATTTACCTTCTTTAAAGGGAAATGACCACGAAAGCAAAGGCAGATCTCCCACTGGTGCTCCCACATGGTTGCAGCTAAAGTCCTGAGGCTCTAAGGTCCTTGACATGTTGTCCTGATGTCAGAGTCGGGTCTGCTGACCCCTCAGAGGGGTTAAGTTGTCCCACCTGCACCCTCGCTACCCTCCTGTAGCAAGGAGGGTATCTGTGGAGCCACCCCGGCCCTATCTCCTTGAAACACTGCCTTGGGCCTCCAGAAATAGCAGCTGTCAGAGAGAAGCAAATACCCAACAGAACAAGCAGCCTGTGTGTGAGTCTTTTCACTCAGAATTAAAACAGAAACCAAAAAAAATTGTTATCAACACAATACCTAGGGGCCATGTGATAGAATAACTGTCGTCTTCCTGGGGTTGTGTAAAACTTTCCAAGGCCCACGGCCCTCTGATGTTTGGTAACTCTACCCATCAGCATATCGGACATCTTCAAATATATCCACAAATCACATCAAGTAGAATATGTTTGCTGTAACAAAGTTAGAAACAATGGTTGTGTTTTTATAATGTTGAGTTTTATTAAGAATAAATTATTCACTTTGGTCTTGTGATATAGACTTTATTATATTGATAGATAACTCTTATGTGTTGAGCTGCATTTGACTAGTTGACACAATGTTAAGTGTTATGGACATTGAGTTACATATGCATTTTGATTTTGTACTTTTCCTCTCTATTTTGGACTCAATCTAGTTTTTTAAAAAATTTTTGAGTGTTTTTCTGGGGTAATGAAAAGCTTGTAGGGCATAGGCATTGAGTCTCTTGTGCCCAGTGTATAATCTCTTCTATCCCTTCCCACCTCACCCTCCAGCCCCAGAGTGAGAGAGAAAGAAAGAGACTTCCTCAATGAATTGATATTCACTTTCTGGCCTAAATTATACTAGGTTCTCAGGTCCTCCAGTCTCCTCTTGGTGTTGTTTTTATAACTATAAAATATAAGAAGTGTTCTTTGAGAAATGTGGAAAATTTCTAAGTGTCCCAAACAGATGATATTAAATCAGTTACCACAGATCCTTTGGCAGAAGGGAGGATATAAATTCTAAATGTGATTGTGTCAACCAGCTCAGATTTTCAGAAGTGAAGAGTAAAGATGTGGGGAGGGCTGGTTCTTCCAGAGCCTCTGACTGCGACCTTTGTGTGGCTCTGGTGTAATGTAGATGATGGATTTTCCCTCTTGCTCCAAAAAAGAGACTTGTGCTGGATGTAGCCATGATGGAGGTGCCTCACAGGCACTGTGTGCAAATATTGTGCCTGAGGGGAGCAGAGTGAAGAACTGACTTGGGTGACAAGAGGCAGAATTTTAAAAAGGAGAGGAAAGCTGGGGAAAACCCCTCTAGGGCCAGGGACCTGGCTCATCCAAGACATTCAGGTAGGGTCCGGGCTATGGAAGCAGGAAGACACTCTGCCATGTGGGGACACCATGGCTTCCTCTTTAGGGACTGAAGCTGGGCTCTGGCTATGCTTCCCAAGATGGGGGCACCAGGTCTAGCTTCCAAAGGGCCACTTCTAGGAGGGGCCTGTTACTCATCTGGAAAACTCTATCAGCACCTTGAGTGGGAACCTGTAGGGGCGAGGGAGAGGGGGGAGCATTTGGCTATCCTCAACCACAGTGATTTACCTGACATAAGAAAAACTAAAATGAAGCATCATGAATTGTGACAGGCCCCGTTAATGCGACACACTCATTAAGAGCTCTGATAACTAGTGATATTTAAAGAAGGGGAAAAAACCCTCGTAAAAAGACATGAAGGGATTTACTACAGGAAAAGAAAATATAGATCCCTTGAGATGACTGATACAAGAGAACAAAGAAGGTCATGAAAGTGGCTGCCTTTGATCAAGGTGAGAGCCAGAATCTTCAAGGTTGGCACAGGTACTTCTGAAACCCAGGAGAAGCATCTTTTGGGTCATGCCTGGTGTTTCTCCATTAAGCAAGTAGTACATTCAACCAGAACTTGCTCTTTGTTAATGGAGTGGAATCCCCTTTCTACACTAAAAATGAGATTATGTAAAATCTAAAATTTATTTGAAAGAGGGAGGGCTTTTTTGTGTGCCTGATGCATTACCATAAAATGACACTGTCTTACTCCTTATTGCCTAATTAGTAATATTGTACTTCTGTGTGAAATGGTGTGTTTAAACATTGCCAATCGATTTAAACAAAAGAATTCAAAATACTGTAGGATGGAGCACAGTGAAACATTCCTGCCAGCCAGTGTTCTCCCAGGGTAAGGTTTTTGTCATTTCAAGGTATGCCTGTGCAACAGGAACATAGCAGAAGAGGGAAGTTTCCTTCAGTTTCCCAGTCCTCACCGTGTTTTCTGACCTTTCCATTTCCTTCATCCAGGGCTTAGCTGGTCCTAGGGCTGTAAAAAGTTTTAGGGTCTTATAGACTTAGCTGGATATTGGGCTTAGTGGGATCTATCATTCATTTTCTCATTCATTATACACTTAGTGAAGACATATATAAACTATGGGTTCTAGGTATTAAAGACATAGAATGAGGATAATAGAGTTCCTTTCCTTTAGGAGGTCAGCCCAGTGGGAAAACAGATGTTCTTGTGGAAAATTGAAATATACCCTGGTCAGCAAAGAGGATGGTAGAGAGATGAGCAGATTTCATGGCAACCTTGAGAAAGAGTGTAGTAGAATAGCCTGCCTGCTGTAACAAATAACCCCCAACTCTTGGTGGCTTAACAGGATAAAGGTTTATTTCTTCTATCACAGTCCAACTTAGATTGGCAGGGTCGTGATAGGGGACATTCAGGGATTCAGGGTTCTTCTGTTTAGAGGCTGTGCCATCCCTTGGGCCTGGAAATTTTCCTTTGGAGCCCCTGAATCTGGGCTGACAGATAAGAGATAATAAGGGGCATGGAGGGTTGTACCCGAAGTTTTAAGGTCCAGGCCTAGAGGTGGGGCTCATCATTTCCTACATGTTCCATTGGCTAGAAAGCAATTCATAGCCCTGCCCCCTGCAGGGGAGTCTGGGAAATATGGTCTGGCTTTGTGCTCATGTGGAAGAGGAGCAGGTTTGGTGAACATTAGTGCCACATTCACTGCAAGGAGCAACTGCTGCCCACCCCCCCCCGCCCCCCGCCCCGGGAAGTCAGAGCAGCTCCATGAAAAGTGAGTACTGAGGGTGGGTGGAGTTTGCCACATAAAGATGTTGAGTGTTGGTGCCAGGCCAGGAGGGAGTAGGGGTGTGAGAAGAGTACCTCAAGGAACGGAAGTGGAAATAACTTGGATTTGTCTTCAGATAGAGCTGGATTTAAACATTGGCCTACAACTAGCAATGGTGTGACCTTGAGCCTGGTCCCTGTGTGTCCCAGGTGTCAGCTTCAGCTCTTCATCCCATGCCCTCTCCCAGATTGTGGGCATTAGGGACTTGCCTTCTACAGTCCCTGCTGGCTCCAGTGTCAACCACAGTCACTTTCTCTGAGTATGCCCTTCTCCCTGCTCTGGACAAACCCTGACATGGACCTGTTCCCTGCTTTGAGTTATACACACACACACACACACACACACACACACACACACACACACACTCACACACACAGACACTCCAGTCCCACACAAGGTTTTTATGAGTATATCAGCCTGTACTCAGGTTTTGGGAAGCTAAAGGGAGTTCACATCATTGTAATGTAAATATTGAATGTTTGAAGTTTCTGTGCTTAGTCCTTCCGACATTTTTGCCTACCCAGGCCTTACAGTTTTAATGTATTTCTTGCCCTTTCTATTTCTCCCCCTCTACTGCCCCCAAACTACTTGAACATACTCTCCTCATTTTTATTATGCAGAGCAGTTCAGCTCTATATAGTCCCTAAACTTAGCTCAGAGCTTTCCTCTGCACATCCACTGATGTGCTTTCCCACACAAGGGGCCATATCCACTGATGTGCCTTCCCACATGATGGGCCATCTGATGGGGATCTGACCCCATCTTCTTGGATGAGGGAAAAGGGGTGGTAGAGAGACTCATTTTTCCATTGCTTCAAAGGCAGAAGCAGATGGTGTCAATTTTTGTTTTAAGTAACTTTTTCTTTCTTTTATATACAATTTCACTAAGGATCAGATGGGAATGTTGCCACCCAAATTGCAAGGTTGTTGTGAGAAATAAGATAATATATGAAAATGTGTAATATGGTGCCTGGCACATAGCAGATCCTCAATTAAAATGCAGCTGTCACTCCTCTCCCGCCCACCCTCAGAGTCACAGGGTATTAAAAGGCACAGTGCTGTGTGGTCAGTGACACTGACCTAGATGGGTCAAGGGGACAGTGTGTGATGGGGAGTCGTGAGAGCTGGAGCTGCAGAGGGGGAGTGGGGCCAAACAATTTCATGCCGTGCTTTTATCCAAGGAGATGGGCCTTTGTCCTCTGCATTCAGAATTCAGAACTTAGCACATTAGATATAAATGGGAGGAGAACCTTTTAAAATAGCCGTCTGTTTGAGCAGAAGTCTTTTTACTGAGATTCAAGATGTGGCTCCAAGTAGGTTTAAATTTGCAGAGCACATGCAGAAGCTGGTTCGTTGCTCTAGGATGCCACACCTGCAGTTAGGGCAGACATAGTGTGTCCTCCCACGTGAGCTGCAGCTTATTGGCCCTGTCTGGAAGACCCGGCTGAAACTTGTTACCCTGAGGAGCTGGTTTGCATGACAGATCCTGCAGGGAAATGGCTGGCAGAGCTGGAGGGTTCACGTACTCTCCCAGCAGCCTGCTCTTTGTGAGAGCCCCGTGCCTTTACTTCTCCTTGAGAGGTAGAGGAAGAGAGGCCCAGGCAAGCTAAGCAGCTGACACAGTCAGGCATGTGCTGCAAGGATCAAAACCCTTTCTCCTGCCACTCCCCCAGTCTCCCAGAGCTAAGAGGGGCCCTGGCCCATCCAGCAGAGGGTCTTCTCCTGCAGCAGTCTCTTGACAAGTCTTCGGGGCCATCCAACCTCTGCCCCAACACCTCTAGGAGTGGAAATCCATTTGGGGATATCTGTAATCCTGAAAAAGGGTTTTCTTAGAGCTGTCTTCCTTTATCTTTTACCTGTTGCACTTCATTTTGCCATCTGGAAGGGAAAAAGGTATTCTCCCTTCCTTAGGAAATCCTTGTTGATACCAAAGACAGCTCCCATGTGTCTCTTGGTTGTCCCTTAGGCTAACAATCCTCTTCACTGCACCCTTTCCCTGTAGTCCTGGCCACCTCATCTGAACTCTGCTGTTTGCCTTTGACCCACAGTTCCTCAGCTCTACCTGGCCACAGGGATGAGAGACTGTTGCTTCCCCTTAGGACAGCGTAGCCTGAGATTATATACTGCCTTCCTCCTCCTCCCTCCTCCGTTTTGTCCTCCCCCTCCCTCCTCCTCATCCTCCCTCTCTCTCTCCTCTTTCCCCATCTTTCCTCCTCCCCCTCCCTCCTCCTCTCCTTCATTCTCCCCCTCCCTTTTCCTTTCCTCTTCTTTCCTCCCTCCTCCTTCCTTCCTCCTCCTCCTCCCTTCTTCTCTCCTCTCCCTCCTCCTTGTTCTCCTCTCACTCCTCATCCCCCTCCCTCCTCCTTCCACATCACATTGTTTACTTGTGTTGAAATTTTAGGCAACTGGAATTCCTCAGTCATTTTTCATGTGTAGTGGTAAGTTTTGTTTCTCTCTTTCTGTCCATGGACAGTTCCTTCTTTTGGAGATTTCCTGGTAAATGTTTTTCCTTGACACACTTGGCCCCTTTTGGGGCTTCTTTGCTTGTTCCCCCCCCCCATTCCTGCTCTGTGATATTCTTATTTTCTTTCCCACTATGAATGCTGTGTTTCAGTGACTGGAGGAGTTTTTGGCCTATTTGATGAACTTCTTATGCTCCCTTATGCTCCCTGTGAACACTTATGCTCCCTTTGGTTCTATCCCATTTTCCCATGCAGGAACGCTCATTCCCTAAGTCCTGACCATCCATTGAACACCTATGGTAGGTGTCACTGGGTTTCTTGCCCTCATAGGAGCACAGTGTTCATCAGGTTCTATCCTGCAGCCTACACTGGCATATCTGAAAATTCCATCATTGTAGAAGTAGGAATACTTTCCAAACAAAGGTCCTGTGAGGACACTTGGGGACACTGTATTCCCAAGAGCAAACACTGACTACAATGTCTTTTTGGCTATCATGGGATCTGGTAGAAAACTTTCAAGTTACCAAAATAGAGAATGTGTTCTAATGTCTTGCAAATGAACCAAATACACTTCCCTTAATGGGAGAAGAGATGTGTGTGTTTTTTTTATCACTGATAATAATAGCAGAGATGACAGTAATAGTTATTACTTGCCTGGCACTGTGCTCTGTGTTCTACACACCTTTGTCATTTAGTCCATACAGCAACTAATGAGGAGTGAGTGTGCATATCTCAAAGCCTGGAGGGGTCATCAGACCTGCCCTGATCACACGGCTAGAGAGCAGAGCAGTGGAGCCAGAGCTCCCTGTAACCAGCAAGTCATGTTTCCCACAGGACAGTTGGGATCATGGCTGTGCCAGTGTTGCTGCCACTTGGGGGTGAGTCTCTGGGCCTTAGTGTCTCCCGTGGTAAAGATGGGATCAGATTAGATGTGCTTAACAGTGCTATCAGCTATATATGTCTATGATTTGATATCTCCGTTATTTCAGAGACAGCTTCCTTTGGGAAACATTGTTGTCACAAGAAAAGAAAATTGCCTTCTGTCAAAATGTTTTCTAGTCTCGGACACAGTGAATGGGGTTAGCACCAGAGGTAGAAAGCCATTACTACAGGAAGCAGGGTGGAGATGAGGCTTAGGATGGGTGGATGGGCCAGCATCCTAAACTGAATAGGGACATAATTCTTCGGGAGCCACAAAATTATGCATCTGATTCTGTCCCCTGCAATTCAAGCCTGCTAGAGGTAGTGAATGTCAGACTGGTGAGGATCTTCCCCTCGGCCTCAGACTCAGAAATTCATATGTCAGGTCAGGAAGGGGACCCCAGCACCATTTAGCACCCCCTTCATTTTATGTCAGCATACGTGGAACTCTCAGCCCTTAGAGGACAGAGACCTCTGAGGCCATATGTTCCAAACTCCCAAAGAATCTCTGACAGAGGAGACTTTAGATCAGGGGGCCTCACACTCTGTGCCCCCTCAGGGGTACCATCCCTGATAAGTACATCTTCAAGAGCCAGCCTTGGTAGAGCAGGGCTTCCTTTTGGAATATGGAACTTGTAAGACTCTTTCAGCCTCTCTTCCAGTAGTTTATCTGTCAGGCTGGTTAGTAGGACAAGGAGTCCGGAACCCTCCTGTTGTTTCAGGAAGCTCCTCTTGTCCATCTATCCTGAATACCTGTGATTTGCCAGCTCACTCTACAGTTCTTAGTGGGAATTAATGAATCCGGGATTCTTTGCTACTTCTCAGGTGATAAATTGTGATGAAGTATAGTCAAGATCTCCTAGCCTAAATGTAATGAAAGCCTAAATGAAGTACCATTGGTAAGATATTTTGAGTCATACACACAAAAATAATTTATTGGCAATCCCCAAATTTTGAACTGTTCTTTTATTCATTGTTAGCTTGGTGTTTTAAACTTAGAAAATTTTAAATGGCATTTAGATTTCTGGGCTGGCCTGTTTAACCCATAATACAGCTGAAACACTCTATAGTTACCATGAATCACAGTGGAAAATAATATTTTTGTAAATGAGTAGTATAGAATTGCAGTTAGACTCCCTCTATATCAAACTACTTTTGGAAAGCCGTCAGCAGTTTCCAGCCAGAAGAGAAACACATTTAACACTGAAGTGTAAAAGCAGGATGTCCAATTAATCTTTACTCTGATAAGAGGGAAGTGAGGAAGAACCGAGAGTTTACTGGGTATTTACATGGTCCAGGCAAGCAGCAAGGAGAGCAGTGTGGTTCAGGGTTCTTGAGGCTGTGGTAGGTGTAGCCCTTATGGTCTCCTGTAAACATTTCTTCCTGGGTATTTTTTTTCTAAAATTTTTAGTTTTATTTATTTATTTTGAGAGAGAGAGAGAGAGAGAGAGAGACATGAACCAGTAGGGAAGGGGCAGAGAGAGAGAGGGGGACAGAGGATCTGAAGGAGGCTCTGCGCTGATAATGGAGAGACTGATGTGGGCCTCGAAGCCACGAACCATTAGATCATGACCTGAGCCACCAGGGTGCCCCCTGAGTATTTTAAATATCACCTAGCCCAGCAGATCCAGAGCTGATAGGAACAAGGTGGGCAGCAGGAAGGGAAGACTCCAGGGCTTCTATAGTTTTGAGCAGGATAAAACCTGTTAGCAGCCTGCCTTCTGGTTCAGAATGGATGGGCTGGGCTTGCCCAGTGAAACATATTCTGGTCCTTTTTAGGTCAGCAGTCCCATGGCCAGCAGTATATCCAGAGCTGGCTTTTTACCAGGCACAGCCTGGCCCAAAGCACCCCTTCCTTCAGGGGCACCATCTTGCTCTTCTAAGATGGGAGATGGGAGCTAAAGCTGTCAGAACAAGGAGACTGCAGCAAGGTACCTCACTACAGCCCAGAACGCCTACCCTATGCCCTTAGGAAATTTAAATCCTACCACTCTTTCGGCTGCTCTTCTCTATCAAGACATGTAAATCGAGATTCCCAATTTAAGAATTTATCCCTTCTTCCCTGGGTGGATTTCTTCCCCACCCTCTACCTCTGTCTCTCCCTTTCGTTCCCTTCTCTCTCCACTCTACGCCTCCTCCCTCGCCCTCTCTCTTTCCTCCCAGTCCCTCTTTCCCTCTTTTTCCTCCTCTCTCCATCTCTCTCTGTCCTCCCTCTCCCCCTCTCCAGCTTCCCTGCTTCTTGACTTTACTAAAGCTACTCACTGACCATTGGAAATGCCCAATTAAATCCTGAGTGCTGTGTGACTTAAATTCAAATTGTACCCCAGGAATTCTGACACAGTCTGTGTTTCCCATTGATTTAAAAAATTAAGACTCAGTGATATAATGTAATTCATTATTATGTAATAAAAGCCTATTATGGATTGTAATTTTTCAGTGACTAACTCAATTTTACTTATTAGTGTTCATTTAAATCTTAGCTTATTATATGTTCAATACTACAAGTATTAGAACCATTTTTCTTCAAAAATCAGCCATTTGGATTTTTTCATCAGTTTAGACAAGACTTTCCTCCTCCTTCTTCCTCCAAAAACATTCAGGTAGGTGAGATTTTCCTACACTCAAATCAGTGATTGAATAGGACCAAACTGGAGGATGATTAAATTTGGAACCAGAAGCACCAAACTGAAATGAATTTTATTAATTTCAAAATCTGACATTTTTGAGGACCCTTTAATAGAACCAGGGCTTCTGTAAATAACCACCCAGTGAATCAGTTCCGTGCAGAAACAAACCTGTATCTTGAAATGCAACTTTAGATCATTTTCAAACCAAGCTGCAATTTCATTAGGAAGGTTCCCCTGATTTACATTTTCTGGGTTTAGTAAATTCAATTCAAATTTATTTCCTCCTAAATGAATTTTTACTACCGGAAGGCCCTTGTATGGAAATGATCTTCTATCATTATGTGGTTTGCCTGCCCCTGAGGGTGAGATGGCCTTGATATTGGGGTGGCAGCCAGGGCTTGGAGAGGACTGGAGTTACCTTTCAAGGCTGCGTGTGTACACACACACACACACACACACACACACACACACACACGGCTGAAACAGGAGTAAAGGACACGCTCAAGAAGGAAGGTGCTTGTGTTTGTGCCTGCGTTCTTTAGGACAAAATATTCAGATCTGGCCGTTCTGCTGAAAGCATCTTTGAAGGCAGCAGGGGCCAGGACCTGGGGATCTGCCTGCCTGTTTTCCTGCCCACCTGGCTCTCTCCCCACCTCTGCCTCCCCTGGAGAAGTGGCTTCTGAGGAGGTATGCCGCCAGAAGAGCGCCTGATCTCTGTTGAACCAGAGGCCTCCCCTCAGAGGCTATGTGGATGTGTTCCTCAGGCATAAGAATGACTCACCATGTAATGATTCCCTACAACTCTGTATACTGTAGGCCCCACACGTGTGGGGGAGTGGTACTCTCAGTGTCGCACAGTGGCATTGAGTTCCTCCATTACCAAACTGTGAAGACTTCAGTTTTTTTTTTATTTTTTTTTTCAACGTTTATTTTTTATTTTTGGGACAGAGAGAGACAGAGCATGAACGGGGGAGGGGCAGAGAGAGAGGGAGACACAGAATCGGAAACAGGCTCCAGGCTCCGAGCCATCAGCCCAGAGCCTGACGCGGGGCTCGAACTCACGGACCGCGAGATCGTGACCTGGCTGAAGTCGGACGCTTAACCGACTGCACCACCCAGGCGCCCCTGTGAAGACTTCAGTTTTAAAAAACAGCAATTGAATCATGTTTGGTAGAAAAGGTAAATTCTGCAGTGTCTTTGATAGAAACTCCTCATTTTCTACCCTGCAGCTCTCAGGTTGCACCAGGGGGAGGAAGTCAGAGGTGGGAGGTGGGAAGGTCAGATGAGGGATCCTGGTATTAAGGGAAGAGGACGGAGGACCTGCCTACTAAGCCCTGTGTCCAGGGTTGCTGTGGCAGGCATTCATTTTGACAAGGCCAACAAGAGGTGACATACAGAGCAGCATATTTATTCCATGTGATTCTTAGTCTTCAAGGTGAGGGATGCATTTTGATGTTCTGTTAATTGTTTTCAATCATGTATTATAGTGTATTATCCAAAAATCTTTTCTAAACTTTTCCTGAAGCAAATGTAAGCTCTTGTAAGTTAGGTATTAGTTGCGTAAAGTCATTTCTCCTGAAGCTTGTGAGTTTTTCCCTTTTGACCTTCAACAAGTGGCTCCACATTGTTCTATCACTCCATCCTGCCCATCGTCTCCTGAGGGGCTTAGAGGCATGCATCCTCCCGATCCTTTGTGCTCTGACATCTTTGGTGTGGCAGCTCTGTCCTCAGAGACCTCCCCCGAAATCGTAAGATGGCTCTACCCATTTCACACATCCCAGGCAGAAGCAGCAATGTCCAGGCCACAGGAGGCATCTTCCCCCTGAGTGTGTCTTAAGAATGAGGACGCTTCCCCCAGAAGTGTCCAATACACTCCACCATTTCTCCTGGCCAGGAATTGGTCAAATGTCCCTTTAGCAAGGAGAATGGGATTTCCTGACTGGTTTAGATGAATTAGGACTTACCTCCAACACTGGGATTGTGGTATCACAACCAACCAGAATCTAGGCTTTGCCAGCCAGTGAGCAGGAGTGATAGCTTTTAGGCAGGCAGTGATACTGATTTCATCATTGGTCTTCTTGGCAGGGACTTAGAGGGTACCCACCACCTGTTTGTTTATTCATTTTAAGAGTTCAGCTTTAAAAATTTTTTTTTTAATTCTTATTTATTATTGAAAGACAGGGAGAGACAGAGCATGAGCATGGGAGGAGCAGAGAGAGGGGGAGATACAGAATCTGAAGCAGGCTCCAGGCTCTGAGCTGTCAGCACAGAGCCTGATGTGGGGCTTGAATTTACAAAATCCGAAATCATGACCTGAGCTGAAGTCAGACACTTAACCGACTGAACCACCCAGGTGCCCCTAAGAGTTCAGCTTTTTATTGAACATGTTATAAAAGAGGTTTAGTCAGAAAGACCAAAGCCCATGTCATCATCAAACTTCAGATTCTTCTTTCTTTGCTTCTGCCTTCTTCTCAGCTGGGGCAGCAGTGGTAGAGCGGTCAGGGCCTCTGCTGGTGCCGTGCCAGCTGCTGGGACAGGTCCACCAGCCCCTACCATGCAGACAAGGCTCCTGATATTGACATCGGCCAGAGCCTTTGCAGACAGGACTGGCCACAAAGGTTTAACACTTAACACCTGCTGCTTTCATGAGGACATTGATCTTATCCTCCATTTCTGTCACCTCATTGTCATGCAGAATGAGGGCGCTGAGTAGATGCAGGTGAGCTCCAAGATGGAGGCCATGGTGTGGGCGCGTGCTAGTCTCAGGGTGAAGTGGGGGACCCACCTCAGCACGGCCTCAGCTTCCTCAGAAGCACTGAACACCTTAGCGGCAGCTGCTGAAAAGTGATACTGACCATTTACGTTTTTCTAGTCTTTTGTCACGTGCAAAAGTATGTTTTTTTTCTCTTTAAGTTGTAATGATTAGAGAAATTATTCAGTGCTGACCTCGGGCCTCTGTTTCTTCTTGCCTGAACTGGACAATGTGGATTTTAGAGTTGGAAGCCCTCTAAGAACATGCAACTCACAAGCACCTGGGTGGCTCAGTCAGTGAAGTGTCCGACTTCAGCTCAGGTCATGATCTTGTGGCTTGTGCTTTCGAACCCCACATTGGGCTCTATGCTGACAGCTCAGAGCCTGGACCCTGCTTCAGATTCTGTGTCTCCTTCTATCTCTGTCCCTCCCCTGCTCATGCTCTGTCTCTCTCTTCTCTCTTTCAAAAATAAATGTTTAAAAAAACCATGCAGCTCAATCTTTCATTTTACAAATAGGGACACTGAGGCTCATGCTGCTAGGGACTTGCCTGGTGGGTGTCTCATAGCTGGTTTAGCTGAGCATGCCTGTGATGGCTTGTCTCTCATTTCATGTTTTTTTTTTCTACTTTCACTATGCTCCAGCCTCTTTCTGTCCATGTAATCAATGCTATTGTGCACTTTTAAGCTTTTCTCTCTGTTAAAACCTGTGCGAGAACCGAAGAACTAGAGAGCAGTCATTTATAGCTCAGCATGAATATTAGATACTTCATATTTTAAGTCTGCTCTTGAATCATTTAAAGACATTTCAAGCATTTATTAACGGAATGAGAATTATTTTGGGGGTAGGAGACCGTTACTTCTCTTCCCGGTCTTTCAGAATGAAACTGGTACCTCGTCTGCCTTCTTGCTCCTCGAAGGCACAACCATCTCAGGAGCTACAGCAGAGAAGAGAAAGGGACCTTGCTTCACATGAGGAAAGTGTCCTGCTGAACACCATCCTTAGACCCTTCATTTAATCTAAAAATGTTTTGTGTGTAAAGTACAAGCTCTGTTGTCTTCTGTAAGCAGAGGGTGAGGTGGGTGAGGTGAGGCTCATGGATAAAGGGCCATAGGTCCTTAGAATGCTCCGGGTCCCAGAGATGAAGACATCTGTCTGACAAAGTCCCCCATGTCTCACAGTCCAAGACAGACTTCTCTTCTCCATAAACAGATGCTTTTAAGTGCCTGATCATAGAAGCCTAGGAAGTGGCTGTTTGTACTACCAAAGTTTTTTTTTTTTTTTTTCTATGCAGATAAAATCATCATGGGGATCCTATGAAAGGAGTATGTCAAGTATGTACCTGGAGTATTTCCCCTGGAGTATTTAGAAAATGACTTGATTTCTACACTGAGTAGTTTAAAGTGAGACATACATAGTCTTTCCCTTAAAGTGACATGCCTCTGAACTATTAGGTCAGAGACCTAGTTAGGCTATTAGGTCAGAGAAGCAACAGGCTAGTACCAAGAAGGTGGTGTAGGATATTATGTCTGCAGTCCTGTCTCTGAGCTGTCCTCCCCCGTTGCCACCAAGTGCCATGGTTACTGCCTTGTCTTCTTCCCCTCAGGGTAGCTCTTGCTCAGTGCTGAGGCCATTCTTTGTTAGGGTCTGTGTCACCCACTGCAGGGTGTTTAGAAGCCTTGGCTTTCACCCCCACTTAAGTCCCCACCCAGGTATGGTGACACCTGGAAGGACCTCTGCTCACCTCGAACCACCTCCTAAGGGGACATAATGCTCCTGGTTGAGAAGGTCCATTCAACACAGAACCAACTAGAAAGTTAGAATTCTGGGGCCTGACTTAGTCATATGTCTAAGCCTGTCTCTTCCTCTGTTTTTAGGGCAGTTTTCTGAATCTAGAGAAGGAGGACATTTCTTTCTGCTCACCTGGCTGCTGACATTATAGCTTCAGTCAGCGAACAAATGAAATAAACATTGATTATCATCCCCCCCTTCTCTCCACACACCCATGGGGCGTTCACTCATGCATTATGGATGCATTTTCACACCAAAGAGATTGCTAAACAGAACCAAAGGGGGTAGCGTGGGGTACTGTGACTGGAAGACCTTCACAGCAGGTCTTCTTCTTACCAAATCTCAGGGCCCAGGGCCCCAGGCTCTGTTCTTCAATGCCCAAGGGGGCATGTGACGTCTGCACAACCACCACTTCAAAGCGGGATGCAGGGTTAGGGATGCTTGGCAGTTTCTTGGACATCAGACAGCACTTGCAAAACAAATTTGGTGAGTTATGAATGAATCAGAACCAGACGAGTTAGTTACATTTCTCTCAGAATGCATATTTAAAACTTCTTACACACACACACACACACACACACACACCAAAGAACATTCATCCCTTCCCAGGGGAGGGGGTGTTGGTCACATGTACTGGAGGGTTTGCAAAGCCAGTGTAGTTTTCCAACCCATGACATATCTGCATTCTCATCCCTTCCCTTTTTCTGGGCACCAGTCTTCCTGGTAGGAGGTTATCCATTTGGGCCCCTTTAAAGGACTGGGTGAAACCAGGTGACAGCCTTCTGCAAATTCAACTGGGAAACCTCTGTATGTAGAAGTTCAAGGTACCCTCCCACCACCACCCTGAGAGGCTGGGTTCTCACAGTTCCGACATGGAGATAGACTTGTGGAGGCGGGGTTTGGGAGGTGGCAGGTCTTGGTGCTTACAAGGAGGAAGCCGACAACCCAGAGGTGCTCACTCTTAATTTGGCTTTCTCTTTCTTATCCTTCTATTTAGGTCTCATTAAATGTCACTTCATTTGACAAGTCTTCCCTAAGCTCCTATTCTAAATCCTCTTTCCTGTTATAACCTTTTATCTTGCCCTGTATTGCCCTTTTATCTTGCTCTTGTCTCTTGTAGAACTTAAAACAATTTGTAATTACATTTATTTGTATGATTGTTGGTCACCCCAGTAGATCATAAGCTGGGTGAGGTTGAGAACCTTATTTATCTTCTCGCCATTGTCATATCCCAGTTCTTAGCCTATTGCTGGCATGTAAGAAATAGTTGTCAGATGAGTAAATGGTGATGGTAGACTCCTCTTGGGTTGATGTTTTTGAATAAGGGGGGAGGCAGAGGGTCTGGTGTACATGGTCTGTGTTGGGGATTAACCTTGATTTGGGGATACTCAGGGAGGCAGGAGGGCGAGTTGGGCAAACCTGGGGCTGCTCCATGTAAATCGAGTCTGAGCCTCCTGGTAGTCTACTTGAGATTTGGTGCTTCCACTGGAGCTCCATGAGATGTAAAATCCAAACCTTGGGATGACATCCAGAGGGAAGAAGGCCAGTTAACAACTTATATAATGTAGATTGGTGATTTCAGAAGCACAGGGCAGTGTTTTCAAAAATAAAATAAGACACTAAGGGTTGGGGGAATGGCAGAACATGGGAGTTGAGTCTGCTTCTGACCTGGGAGGAGGTGCTATGCAATGGTGGAAAGAGCTCAGACTTTGGAGTTAAGCCTGCATTTGATTCTAGATTTCACCACCGACTAGTTGTGTGGCTCTTAGCCAAGTTGTTTATCTAGTCTGTGTGAAACTTGGTATTTTTATCTGTAAAATGGGCCTAGTGATAGCTCCTGTTCTGCATTGTCATGAATATAGAGATGACATGTATGTCTACCTCACACTTTGTGTCCAGTGAGTGTTGATTCTTAGTTCTTTTTCTCTTTTGAAGAGTCAACATGGAAGATTTAAGATTTTTCCTTCTCTCCAACCTAATCTCGTCCCATTTATTTAGTCATTTACCAGTCCTTAGGTATATAGTGCTCACATGCAATGTACTCATCATTGTGTTAAGGGTGGTAAAGATTCAGAAGAAATGCAGGTTTCTCCTGCAGAATGTCTCCCATGTTAACATATTCCTAGGAGAATATAGCTTAGTTTTCAATAGTCCTGTTTCATATTTTATACACAGCTCTGAATAAAATGATTTTTCAGTTGATATTTATACAGGAAATATATCACCCAAACTCACTGTACATTTTGAAAAAAAGTCTCCAATTATGTTTCTAATACAACTGGTAGAGCATGAGAAACAATTGTAGGTGATTTGTAGAGCCCACAGAGTATCAGTAAAGGAGATGTGCTTTGGGGATATTTTGGGGGCTAAGTAAGGCCATGTGACTACACTAAAGGAACATTCATCCTCTTCTCAGGGGAGGAGTCTTGGTCACATATATGTGTTGGAGGATTTGCAAAGCCAATTTAATAAATAGTGAGGTAGACCAGACTGCTTTTCCAACCCATAATACATCCGCAACACACTCTTCCCCCTTTTCCTGACCGCCAACCTTCCTAGAAGGAGGTCATCCATTTGGGCCCATTTCAAGGTCTGGGAGAAACCAGGTGACAGGCTTCTGCACATTCAACTGAGAGATCAGGAAGTGCTATTTTAAACACTTTACATCCTAATGTGATAGTTTATATGATAGTTATGTGCTGTACTTTGCTTACATTTTAGGAAATACATTATAATATATTTTGGTTTGGGGTTGATGTAATGCAACACATTATAATTT
Source organism: Lynx canadensis (assembly GCF_007474595.2). Lineage (NCBI taxonomy): Eukaryota > Metazoa > Chordata > Mammalia > Carnivora > Felidae > Lynx > Lynx canadensis. Next base: position 35,479,624 of record NC_044309.1, on the reverse strand, counting down.
TTCCTATTTAAAATAATGGGAAATAGGTTAGCATTTCCCACTGAACATACGATTTTCAGAAACAGATTACCAAAATGTGCTTTTTCCCACGTGGTCCTTATCTTCAAAGAATGTATAGTCTAGTTGGGGTGATAAAACAAACAACAAGAATTGAACTTTCTTATAAGGAACATAACATAAGATGACATACAGTTCAATTAGGTGTTGGGGTATGCATTATGGTCTGTTGATTTCATAGGGATTAGAAAAAGCAGAATCACTTGGGTGGGGGGAAATTCCAGAGAGGTTTCATGGAGGGGACTATACCTGCAGGGACTTTAAGAATGGCAAGGCCTGGTTAGGATGGAAATCAACTTATAAGCCATGGCTGTTTGAATGTCAGGCTTGAGAAGTTTCTTCCAGTGAACATTCCTTAAACACCTATAATGCACCAAGTACTGTGTTAAGTATGAAGTGATAAGGCAGAAAACATAAAACATTGTATTATACCTGCCTCAAATCTCTTCATGTCTAAGAGTAATCAGAAGACATGTACATTGAAAACACACAACATAATTCAAATGAAAAAGTTACAACATGCTGAAAGAGAGGGATAGTGACAAGAGGGGAGATGACATACACCTGAGAAGTCACCATGGCTTTGGCTAGGATAGGTATGTTAGCTGAGATGGTCTTAAGGGAAGACTATGACTAGGGCTGCACATGTTATTAACAACTGGTCCTGCAGCACTTATCAGAATGGATACCACTGGCCAGGAGAGCTGGTGTAGGGTTCTGGAGCCTTCTGTCCTGCCTGGCATAAACCCTCTATTTAGTGGGTTCAAGGGAGGATCCAGGGGACCTGAGGAAGGGGGCCTGGGTGGTACAGGGAATTTGGGAAACTCAGGGAAATGGCCATTTACCGACCAATATGAAAGTGTCTTAATATGTAATGATCAGTTTGTACTTATCATACCTAGTAGCTGAAGATTAGACCAAATTAGAACCCCTGGGGTGAGTAAACCAATGAAGTCAGGTTATCTAACTTCTTCTCACCCCACCCCAGAACAACGTGTTTACCCCGTAACAAATGCCTTGTTTTTGGTTTGGTTTGGTTTGAGGTTCCACCTGGTTTAACCTGAGGATCTAACTTAGGGCCTGAGTACCTGCCCCCCCGCCCGCACCAATAGAAATAATGGAGAAACGTCGTTCCTTTTCTAACTACTCTGAGCGTTTGAGTTAACTCTAATCCAAGGGCACCCACCCCCTGGCCCCTTCCTCAGATCCCTGGACATCCCCTGAACCCAGTAAATAGAAGATCTATGTCTAGCAGGGCAGAGGGCTCCAGAGCCCCGGGCCAGCTCTCCTGGTCCATTCTGACAGGTGGGTGATTTTTAAATATTACTCCCTGGCCCTCATGCCTTCCAGTAAGAAGCAACGAATCATACTATACCTCACTAAAGTCTTGGTTTGGGGTGATGTGTTTATTGTTAGAACTGTTTTCATAAAAACAATAATCAAACACCTTTAAAAATTTTGTAAGCATCCACTTTATATATCAATATGGTTTAAAAAAAAAAAAAAACAAATACCACAGTCCTCATGAACAAACAAACAAGACAGTTGGAAGTGGTCTGTCGATGGTTGTAATAATAAGGAATTCACTGGGAGGAGTCATCATGTGCCTGATATTTGATGGCTCTGGGAAGACAAATGGTGTTCCATCTGTGTGCATACTTGTATTCAAGAGAAAGAGACACAGAGAGTGAGACAGAGACAGAGAGACGTGTGTCTGTGCCGCTGTGTATTTTGGGCAGTGTTTCATAAGATTCTTAACTGGCTTGTACCACCATACACACAGTGTTCTATTAGCAATTGTTTGGCCAAGAATAAAGAATTCCTAATTATATTTTAGAAATACAGTTTAAGGAGCTGAAGTTTAAAATAACTGTCTTGAGCTTCAGAAAATTCATCTCTGGAAACCATCCAGGGAAGGATATTTGTACTTTCCAAGGGGGTGGGGGGGGGTCTGGTGGGGCAAAGAGCAAGTCAGATTTTTCTTACATTTCAGGCAGTGGCTTCCTGAAAGGTTACTCATACATTTCTTTAAAACACTAATTGCTTGCTTTCTCAAGAGCCAAGACGCATCCAGTCCTCCAACCAAATTCTCACCTAAAATCAGAAGGCTTAAAATCCAGTTATTTTAAGTGCTGCGTACTCTTAAAAATATGTGTCTGGTTATGTTGTATATAAGCAGCTCATATCAGAGATGCAGCAAGTCAAGCTGTATAAAATTTAGTAACACATGCCAGAGAGGAGACAGAGGGAGAAGAGAGAGGGGAGAGAGAGAGAGAGAGAGAGAGAGAGAGAGTAGAGAGGGGCGGGGAGGGGGAGAGACTGACTGATATCCTACCATTTCCTCCAGGAGAGGCTCGCATTTTACTTTCAACCCGTTTCTAAAAATGGTAAATGCACAGTAAGAAAACAAGTTTATCTGTTGCAGGAAGGAAGGAAGGGCAGGGAGAGGAATCTAATCTTCAACTTGGTGTGATTTTATTTTTATCCAACTGCTTTTGCAACCGAACATCTGGGGGGAGCGGCTAGTGCAGAGTTGGGGTCTCCCTAGGTTTCAACAGCTTCATTAGGGTCATCATTCGAGATTCATTTCACCAGGACCATGGTGCAAAATATGAAGTCTTTGCAAAGACGGGAGTTGGGGGTGGGGTAGGACAAAGTAGGGACGTTTGCAAGAGTGTACCAAGTGAAATGGTGATGGTATTGCTCATAATGACAGCTTTAGGATTTCTGCTGTCTACCCTTGAGGGCTTCAGGTAGCTTGTGTTGTTTCCCTTTCCCATGAGGAAGCCCAGGATTGGTGGGAGTGCCTCGATTCTGAAGTCCAGGGTAATGATCGAGATCTAGTTGATTCAAGGTTAGAGGTGGATTTCAACCCAGTTCTTGCAGGGCTGGCAATGACATTTGGCTCTAGTGCAAATGACCTCAAAGGCAGTAACAGGCAAGTGTGATCCCCGTTAGGCTTGTGGTGGCTCAGAGAACTGGGCCCAAGTTTCTAAACTGGGAAGCATGCCAGTAATGCAAGTGTATTAGGGGAAAGAGCATTAGGTTAATTTTTTTATTCGTTGATTCAGTGATTCGACGTCTATTTCTTGGTCACCTATGAGGTGCCCAGCGCAATGCCATAGGCTGTACTCAGGGTGCAGTGAAGCTGGCTGCTGTGTCACCACCATCTCTTCAGTAACTCCTCTCCATTGGAATCTGTGGCTATAACTGGGTATTTTGTGCCATAGAGAAGGAGAAAAGGATGTGGATGGGTAATGAGGACAAGCTGGGATTTTATGTATCAAGATGGTTGTGTAGTGATGGTAAGAGCTGTCTCTTGGGTCCCTTTTAGCAGAAAGGAACATAAAGCTTTCAAAAGAACCCTATTTTCCAGTTAGTGTCAGGACTGACTTTTCCATTTGTTTTGTGGTCAAGTGAAGGCCCTGCTGAAAACCCAGGGGTCCAGGTGGACATTGGCATGCAGGGGCCCTCAGCTTCAGCTCTGGGAACAATAAATCAGGCAGATCTTGCTGAATAAGAGCCCTCTCCAGGCTGTGATGTCAGAGACACATATCACTTGGGATTCTGCAGTTAATGGACTGCTATCCCACTTCCTTACACTTGTAGAAATCATGCTCCAGTAGCATTGTTGGACTCGTCTGGGTTGTGCCTGGTTGTGCCTATGTCATATCAGGCATTGTGAATACACGGCCCCTCTAGTAAAAGTCTGGGGTGTCTGACTTTGGAAGAGAAGGAATGTGTCCATGAACTTTAGCTTGTCTAGAAACAATGCTAAAAGCAGATTTGATGGCTACTGTTGCTGTCTTTTTGTAAGAATATGAACTGCTGTGGAGTCTTGTTGAAATACAGCAGTCATGTGCATCTCTATAACTTATTCAGTAGGACCCTACCTGCTGATTCTCATTCTCTCAAGAGCATAAATTAAGTCATACAGCTCTGGCCTTGCTGGGAGGTTGGGATGGGGAGTGAGATGATCAATGGGGCTTGCTCTCAAATCCCCAGTTGTTCTGCTCCTACTTTTCCTTGTCATTCTCTCTGTTTACGTTATTTGCACAAGCTTGGGGGACCAGAGGCAAGAACTGGCATTTGGATTAATGGCTAGATACTCCAGAACAGTCAAAGAACCAAGAAATAATGTTTATGTTCTGTTCTGGGTTATATATTTTTATGGGCTGATGGCGAAAGAAATAATGATTTTAGTTTCTTAAGTACGCACTTCTTGCACTAATATTAAAATTAGCTGCTGTTTGCATTTGCTGAGTGCATATTAACCATGGTAGAGGGAGAGTGTGGTGAGTCAAGGGTGAGTCTGTTGGAAGCAAAGAAACCACGAATTCCACTATTGCTGCTGGCTTCACTCAAAGTAGAGATTCAAATTAGCACATACTATCTGAATTAAATAAATCATACTGTAAAGAAATTAGACGGGTCTATATTTGAGGAAACCTTATTATAATGACTTATAAAGGAAATTATTGCCAACAAAATTTTGGGTTTTAATTTATCTGATCTGCTTAAAGCATGACACACCTGTCTATGTGATAAATCAATTTTTTGAGAATAGAGACCTGGATAGAGAGTAGTACTTAGCTCTTAAAATACAGAGCTTAGAATTGTAGAAAGAGAGGTATTTTATCTAGGTCAAGTATTATTACTGTTGATATCTTCGCCATTTACCCAGAATGCTGTCTCTGCCGTGTGTTTGAGGCAGCACCCAGCTCCTTCCCAGCTCCCTCTTTCCCCTGGTGTGTCTGTTGTGTGCTGGCTGTGTGTCTGGGACAACCGCAGGTGCTAAGGTTATGAGGGTGAGTGGTTAGATGTGATTTCTGCCTTTGTGCAGCTTAGGGTCTGATGGGAGAAATGAACAAAGGAAACAGATAACCACTGGACACGTGCATTTTCTCTTCTGATATCAGAGTCAGCCCTGAAGACCCTGAAAATAATTTCACTGCCTGTCCCTTGGAGATGTTTATAAATTGCTCAATGATTTTTATCATTATGCTCTTTTACCTTTTGGAATTAGTATCATGATGGCTCTTCTGGTGGTATCACAGTTCTAAAGGAAACTGTGAACCACTCATGCTGCCCAGCCCAGGCTCCTGACTTCCACAGTCACCTCTGGGGCTGAGGCTTGGCTAAGTAGTTTCCAAGAGAAAAGTGGTCAGTTAGGACAGGGCACCTGCCTCTTCCTGTTCCTTCTGAGCCAAGGAATGGGGTAAGTATCTGACAGCCTGGAGTGGGCCCAGCTTCAGTCTGGAGTCAAGGCTGACCACCTAAGTGGGGAAAATGCCTCCTGGCTTTTGCACTGCTGCTCTCTCTCCGGTGCCGCTTGTTAGCCAGCCTTCAGGTTTTAGCCCTCACCTGTTTTTAGGAGGCCCCCTCCTGCCGCCTCAGAGGGGAGCTCCTTGCCCTTGGTGCTGGGCTGGGAGCAGCAGTGGGGGCTGGCTGGGGAGAAGGGCTGGGCTGAGGCGGAGGCGAGATTATTGCCTGTTACACATGGACATCTAGACGGGGGAAGAAACATAACGGCTTTATTTTTAGGCTTTGCTAATTCTCACTCTTCTCCTAGTTCGCTGCTACCTGGCAACAGCTTATTGTCATGGCAACGCCAATGTTAATGAGTGAAGCTCTCTGTGTGTCTGTTTTACCCAGTGCTCTGTGACAGACAGTCTGTGGAGCTATCTTTCTGGCCATCGGAGGCTAAACGCTAGACTCCCTTCTCTTCCGAAGGCCTCCCAGGCCCTGTCCGTGAAGGAGAGGAATGGAGGCAGCTGCCGAGGGATTTCTGGTTTTGCTTACACATTCCTAACGTATTCTGTGTTTACAGATGGGCCTGCCGGCTTCACACACTGCCCCTCCCCCGCCTGGGCCACCCCCTCTCGACATGTTTCACTGGCAGCCATGAGCTTTTGAACAATAACCAGTTTTCTCATGTTCCAGGCACCTCGGGATTTTTATGCAGGTTTTCTGGCACCTTCTCTGCACTTGGTCAGCAAGGCTCTGAATCCTGGGTCCTGAAGAGGGGGGAGGTGGTTGCAGGTCTCAGAGGGAACCTAGGGCTTACATCTGTGAGTGATAGCCCGCATCCCCCTGCCCTCAGACTGAGAAGCAGTAATGCCACCATACAGTGTTGTCTTGGTTTCCCTGACATCTGTTGATAGAGGTTGCCATCTATGGCCTTGCAATCATATGTGAGGGAGAGCAGCAGAGCCAGCAGCCTCTTCGTGCCTCAGTTTTTCCATCTCTAGGCTGCGCCCATCTGAAACCTTGACAGTCCTCCATGTTAGCCTGCTGAGCAGTGATGCATGTGAAGTGTTCTGGGGTTCCCTCACCAGTCCTATCATGTATGTGGCTTCCAGAACCTCTCTGTGCCTCAGTTCCCCCACTCATAAATTAAGGAGAGTAATCAGGTAAATATGGGTCAAATTGCTTAAAGCAGTGTCTGGCATAAAATAATGGTTCAATCAATATTAGTTATTACTGTGTCTGGGCATTATTTACTCCACACACCAATCTTGTGAAATAAGTACTGTTCATATTCTCAGATTGCAAAGAAGGAAACTGAGGCATGGAGAGGTGGAACAACTGCCTTGGGGTGACTGGAAGTGAGAGACTTCAGTTGGGAGGCTTGGGCCACTGAGCTTGGAGGGGCTTACCCTCCATGCCCCTCAGGGTCGCAGTCCTCACAGCTGTGGAGAGCTGCTCCCTTCTCCTAAGGGTGGCCTTGGGGCCTCGTGAATGTGCATGAGCACTTTGCACTCCTTGGATAGAAGATGCTATGTGAACCAGAGAGTTACGAACTTTCACCAGTGTCATCTACAGGGAGGTGGCTCTTAGTTGTTTTGTATGGCTTATCTTGAGGTTGGCACTGCAAGGCTCTGTAATAAGCGATGGAATCAGGATGCTTGGAGACCCCTCCCCATGGCCCCAGACTGTTCTCAGGACACAGGGTCCTTGGCAACTGTCTCTCCATTGAGCTATGAAGCACATCACCACTCATGTACTCCCACTAGCTCATCCAAAGTTTTCAGCTCCTTGCACAGCTTTATTTTTTCCCCAAACTTCTTGTAAGTAAATTATTCTATGTATTTTTTAAAAAATAGCAGATTCACATAGTACAAAATAAAGAATACATGAAAGGGTATACTGTGAAAAGTCTCTCTTCTTCTTTGCTCCTCACCTCCAGGGCCTGTCCTGGTAGGAGACCTACACATCAGAGAACATATACACATATATTGTTTTCTCATTCGCCCCTGATGTGAACACTTATACATTCTGTCCTGCATTGCTTTTTTTCCCACCTAACTGTACCTGGGAAATTGCTCTTTATCAGTACACAATTAATGAGAAGTGGCCTCAATCATTTTCAACAGACAACTCAAAAATTTTATTGGGTTTTATTCTAGGTCAATAAATTTGTGAATAATTGTGATGAAAACTTAAGAAAGCCTAAACACCAGCAATAAGTTAATAGAAACAGTTTTCTATTATTGAGTATCACCAGGATAATAATACCAGGATTCTTTTTAATCCCTTAGCCATTTTTTAACCTGTGTAAAGCTGAAATCCAAAGTTGCAGAGCTAAAAATGAGCCTGAGTCTGTCTGCGTCCACATCCCTGTGCCCTTTCTGTCACACTGTTCTCCTTTTCCTATGTAAATATGCTCAAAAATGGATCTCAGCCCTGGGCCACAGAAGCTAACTTCCTCAGAGTGACCAGTGTACTTTTTTTGTTTTTAATGTTTTTATTTATTTTTGAGAGAGACCAAGACAGAATATGAGTGAACCCACTCATATTCCCTCAGAGAGAGAGGGAGACACAGAATCCGAAGCAGGCTCCAGGCTCTGAGCTGTCAGCACAGAGCCCGACACAAGGCTCGAACTCAGGAGCTGTGAGATCATGACCTGAGCCAAAGTTGGACGCTTAACCGACTGAGCCACCCAGGTGCCCCGTGACCAGTGTACTTTAATTTAGCGATGGCATTGCTGAATAGTCCTCCCGCCCACCCGCCTTTCCTCCTCCTGCAGGCCCGGCCATAATCCATAGGCAGACACTTCTGATTGGCAAACATAATTTATTGATGCATGAGGTTCATTTGAACTCCATCTCTTCTCTTCTGTGCTTCTGTTTCTTTACCTGTAAATTGTGCAGAACTGTCTCACCCCTGCCTAAAAGAGATACTGAAGAGGTGATCAAAATAATGTTAAGTGTCTCCCCTCCTCTCTCCTGATGTTGCAGTGGGGTGTCCTCTGGGTCTGGGCTTAAGCACCTTGTGAGTGGGAAGTCAGGAGGAAGGGGGCATGAAAACCTGGAGGCAACTTGGGAGTGTGTAAGTGCTGATGCTTAGTACGTGCTCCGCAAGGACCGGCTGCACAAGATAGCCAGATCCACATGTGGCTGTGTATTTTGGGTTCACTGGTCAGAGATATGTCAGAGACATGCCCGTCTGAGGTCCCTGGCTTCAGCGTTCATCTGCTATTTGGAGGTGTCCTGTTGTATTATTCAGGGCTTCAGTCTTCATTTTCCTTACCCCTCACACTGCCTCTCCCTTCCTTTCTGTGAGCTTGCTCGCTTCTTAGGATAGGTTCCGGTCATCTATCGTGGTGCTGAGTTCTCTGCTAACCTTATTGCTCATGACTTTGTGGGACTGGCATTGCTGAGAGGGCACAGACAAGTTCAGAGCTGGGCTTGCTCACCCCGGCCACACCCAAGCAGGTCCTGTCCCCTGGGTAGAGTGCCCTCTTCCTGCTTTCTAGGCCTGGCTACATCATGTCCATCCCCCTCTCCCTCCACTGGGGCTACCCCACATTCTGTGGACTCTCTGCAGCTCCCTGGACTCCTCCAGCTCACCCTCTCTCCTCTCCTTTGAACTCCTGCTGTGGGTCCTGGCCTCCAGCACAGCTTGGCATTCTGTTACATTAACATCTCATGTGGATGGAGAACTAGTCCTTGGGAACGTGAAGCTGCTGCTGTGACTGTAGCATGGATGTCTTCCAATATCCTGTTTGGAGGGCTCTCCCCAAAAAGGCAGAGGAGCCCCAAGGTAAGGTGAAGGGCCTTAGAGTCCCAGGTCTGCCTACTGAGAGAGGAGAGCCCTGTGGGAGAGAGCGGAGAGAGAGACCGTCCCAGAGTATGTCCTGCTGCGGCCACTTGCATGTCCACCTTTGCTTGTGAAGCTTCTGACAGAGATGTTTAGAACTCAACTTGTTGATGAAGTCACGATGCTCCCCTTTTAGCGACACCCTCTGTTGTCAAGAACTCGGAGATCAGAGAGCACAGCAGCAGAGAGATGCATTCTGGAGTGCTGGTTACAGAGGGGAAACGATCAAATATAGAACTGGACAAAGCCACACTGACTGTCCTCAGGACACACCAAAGGAAGTACCTGGGAGTCCTGGGTGAGAATGGGGGAGGCCGGGACCTGGGGGTGTTTTAGGGTCAGAGGAATGTGAGCATGACCCAGGTCCTCTGTCTCCTGCAGTGAGTCCAGGGAGCCAGCCTCCTCTGCAGCCTCCTTCCAAGCCTGGAGAGTGGAGGTGTCTGTCTGTCTGTCTGTCTGTCTGTCTGTCTCTCTCTCTCTCTCTCTCTCTCTTCCTGCCCTTGCTGCCTTAAAAGGACTAAATTATAATTTCCTTAAGGACTGAGTAGGCCCAGAAATACCTTCTTACCTGCTTACTCATATTAACATTCCTGCCAAGAAAGAGGCAGGTTCTTATTGCACAATTAGAGATAAAAGGTTTGCACTGGAGGAGGCAGTGCTCTGCAGTGAGCATTTCTCATTCAGACATAATCAGGCAAACACCTAGGGTAGTTGACTAGCCAGTAAACCCTTTTTACTTTTGATGGGAGAAAAGGTGTTATTTACAGGGTAGACATTTTGTAAATAAAGAGAAGGGGCCCCCAAAGAAGAGAGAAGAGAGTTAATAGCAGTGATTCTCACCCCTGCAGAATAATAGGGGAGAGGCAAGGTTTAAAAAAATCTAATTTGTCTTCCTCAACTCAGAGATTGGGATTCAGATGTCTTCAGTTGGGCCTGGACATCAGTATTTTTATAAAGTCTTTTTTTAAAGTTTATATATTTTTGAAAGAGAAAGAGAGCATGAGCAGGGAGGGGCAGAGTGAGGGAGACACAAACTCTGAAGCAGGCTCCAGGCTGTCAGCACTGAGCCTGATGCAGGGCTTGAACCCACGAACCATTGAGATCATGACCTGAACTGAAGTCAGACGCTTAACTGACTGAGCCACCCAGGTGCTCCTGGACATCAGTATTTTTAAAAAGCATCCCCAGGTGATTCTAATGTACAGTCAGGGTTGAAAACCATTGGTTTAAAAGTGTTTAAAGACAGAAGGCAAAATGTGCAGACCCCAGCATAGAATTTGCTCCATTTCCCAGGCTAGGACCCACAGAAGACATATCCTGATTTTAATGGACAGTGGCACATTCCGAAAAAAATACTTCAGGATTTTAAGAAGCTTGGGTGTTTCTAAAAAACTATTTGTATGCCTATGTTTTGTGGCAGCGTTATTCACAATAGTCAAAAGTTGAAACAACCCAAGTGTCCACGAACAATTGAGTGGGTAAACAAAATGTGGTGTGCACCTGCAATACAAAAGAAGGAGATTCTGACATGCTATAGCATGGATGGACCTTGAAGACATTACACGAGGTGAAATAAGCCCAGACACAGAAGGACAAATACTTATGTGGAGGACCTAGGAGAAGCAAATTCACAGAGACAGGAAGTAGAACAGTGGTTTTCAGGGGCTGGGGAGGGAAACTGGGCAGTTATTGTTTAATGGGTATTGGGTTTCTGTTTTGCTAGATGAAAAGTTTTCTAGAGATGGATGGTGGTAGTGACAGTTGCATAGTAATGTGAACATGTTTTAATGGTTCTGAACTGTACACTTGGGAATGGTTAAGTGTCGGGGGGGAGTCACCTGGGTGGCTCAGTCCGTTAAGCATCTGACTCTTGGTTTTCACTGAAGTCATGATCTCATGGTTTGTGAATTCGAGCACCACATCAGGCTCTGTGCTGATGGTGCGGAGCCTGCTTGGGATTCTCTCTCTCTCCCTCTCTCTCTGCCCCTCATGCTCTCTCTCTCTCTCTTTCTCTCTCTCAAAATAAATAAATTAAAAAAATTAAAAAGAGAAATGGTCAAGATGCTAAATTTTATGTGTATTTTACCACAGTTTAAAATTTTTAATTTCAGATTAAGTTAAATTAGTTCTTAAAAATAAGAACTGTTTAATATTTTGGAAAAACAGAAATTTATAAAGAAGAAAATTTTAAAATCACCACTTGGTACTTTGATGTGTTCTTTTTCCTACATGTGTGTAAATGGGCATGTGCGCACACACGCACACACAAACACACACACACACACACTTTGGATGCTACTTGATAGATGCTTTGCAACTTGTGTTTTCATTTGGACTTGCTCTGATTTACCACACGCTTATTAGAGATGGCTCCGTTTTGGAGGAGGGCTAAGTGAGGCAACACAGCACAGTCAGGTCTGGAGTTGAAAATGGACTGGATTCACATTGCAGTTGTGACATTCAGGATCTTGGTGATCTTGGGCCTAATTGTGAGCCACAGTTCCTTGTTTGAGGGCTGTTTCGGGAATTAAAGAGATGCCAAGTACTCTCTCAGGCCCCTGGGAAGAGGGAAGGATCACTTTAAGCCTCCACTGATGACACACTTGTTAGAGGCATCTACTTGGTACTTGTCTTCCTCTAAACTTCCCAGATGGGGATGGGAAAGCCTTCACCAGAGATTTAGGAAATCACTGTGGCTGCCACCTGGTGCTGTGACCCTGGGAGCATCATGTCCTTTCTGGGTCTAGTTGCTGCATCTGTAAAGTGAGCATGTTGGTTTTTGGCTCTCGAGGTTCCCCTCACTCCACCTGTTCTGGCAGCCTTTGCTCCCCCATAACCTTTCAGTTCCTGATGCACAGCTCTCAGTTGGTATGCAGTAATGTTTATCCACTGTGAGATTCCCAGTCTGCTTGGTTCTCCTGATGTTGTGTTAGGGTAAACATCAACAATGCACAATGACATGCAACAACATTCCAGATGGGAGCCACTCCCTCCATCAAGGGCAGACTGCTTCATGGCAAATTCATTTGCTTTTTCTAGGATGTTAAATTTCCAGTGATGCAGTATTGTGGTCATGAGGAGCCTGGAGAGGCTCTGCTGGGAAGAGAGGTATGTTTTCCCCTAAAGACAGGGCCTGAGGGCAGAGGGCCAAACTGCCCCCTTTATGACTTCTAAAGCTCTTGAACAAGGGCAGAGGAAACAGATGGATTGTCAAGACTGTGGAAAGAAGTTCTAAGTCCAGCTCAGAGCTGAGCACATCTCCCAGCTGCCAAATGGAAGGTCTCTATGTGGCAATGCTGGGAAGGAAAATTGAGTTAGGCTGACTTGCTCCAAATAAAATGCTATATTTAATTTCACTCTGGGAAACATTTGATGTCTGGACTACTGCAATATGTGAAATATATTTAAGAAGATCTGTTTTGTTACAACAGAAAAAAAAAAAAAAAGGAGGGCAGAGAGGTCCTATATCAGCTGTAGGTTGAACATACAGGAATCTGGTCATTTCAATTTGGTTTTTAATCCTCCAGCAGCTACTGACCATAGGTTGACTAGTCAGTATCTAGCAACCTGAACATCGTTGTATGAGTTGTATATGTCTCAATATTTCAGTCTGGGAAATGCCTTTCAAGTAGAACAAGACACTCGGTATGGGACGGAAGCTGTCAGTCTTAAAACTGGTGATGTGCATTTGTGTGCGTGACATATGGGAGGAAAGGTTGAGTTTAAACCTGTGCCAGATTGAACCAATCCTACAAATATGTGTCTATTTGTTTTAAAAGTCAGTCTGGTGGAATCTTGTTTCTAAAATTGCTGTGCCGTGCATGCCCTTTGTGATTGCCAGGAGCACTGTGGTTTTGGACACTTCTCCTCTAGAAGAGTGCCCTTGTGCCTTGGTGGGCTATGCAGAGAATTCAAGAAAGAGCCCACAGAACTACTTTACTTTCCACATTGTCCCTGTCCCTGTTTCCATGTGCCTCTGGCCTCACTCTACTTTTCTTTTTTGGTGTGATGTCAGAAGAAGCTGCTCTCCCTCATCTGCCCTCATTTGATGTCCGCTCAGAGGACCTAGCTGAGGCAGAGAGACCAACAAACAATGCTTCTTACTCAATTCAGGAAACTCCTGTCTTACATTTTATCTGGCCAACTAGGAACTAAGCATTTTGTTGTTCATTTATTGAAAAAAAAATACAGAATCAAGTATTTTCAAGGATTCTGTCACTCTCTAGAGTTGTAAATAGAAGTTGTCAAATACATCTCATGTCCAGTGTTTCCATCAGACTTCTAGAGGGAGAGCTCTGGCCTTTTTCCCTGAAGTTGGCTTGGCTTTATCCCTTCACGATGATTCAGATTAGAGAGGGAAACTAATCTTTTAAAATGACTGTGAAGGTTTTTCTTTGGGGTACCTGAAACACTGTAAACATTTTCTTTCACACACACCATGGGCTTTATTGTATCTGAGGCGCTGTCTCAGGCAGGACCCTGGAAGAGAGAGGAAGCACATGCTGTGTGGCCTGTTGACCCAGGGCCAAAGGGAGCCCAGGAGAATGGCTGTCCTTGAGGAGGACTCTGACGCTGGATAAACTCCAGACATTGACCTGACAGGGGAATCATACAGGGAAAGCTGTTCTCAACTGTAGAAAGGGTTTCTTGCTCTTCAGAGGTGGAAGGAAATGGCTCTTTGCTTCTTGCATCCAGCATTAGCACAAACTTGTGGAAAGGGTGAAGGACTGGGAATCTGGGCACCCTGGTTCTCAAACTGTGCCATGGGCAACTGGGGACATTGTGTAAAAAGCACATACCAGATAGGCATGTGTTGGAATCCTGATGTAATCCATTTGTGATCTCCATGAAGCTGGGTTTCCTGACCTGTAGGAGTGGGGATAGCAATGCTTCAGAGAGTCGCCTGGAGGCTCATATGTGGTCACACATGTCAAATGCCAGGTGCAGTGCTGGCTCCCTGGTCGGGGCTCAGCAGTAGGCAGTTGGTAAAGCATCGCCTCTGCCCACCCAGGAGTTCAGCAGTGCTGACGTGGGTGAGAGTCTCACATGCATGTCCATAGCTGCTATTGTAATCTAGAGATCTAATGTAAACACTTTTTATATTTTTGTTTTTAATAATATGTCAGGTCTTCAAATTGTGAAAAACAGTTGTATTGCCCTATCTATATCTTGCTAACCTGGACAATTTAAATATCTCTAGAATATGAGAGAAGACACTTCTGGGTGTTTTCTTATATGTTGTAACTTCTTATGGTAAATTCCCCCCACCCCCCGCTTTTTTTTTGAGATTAGTTTTAAAGGATGTAGATTTTTATTTTCCAATGCAGAAGGGCCTTGTTCTGATGCCTGCTTAGATTCTGCTAGGTCTGTCTGATGTGAGGTGAGGCATCACAGCCTGAGCTTTGGGGTCTGCCGTTACCCACCAGTCTTGACTTGCTGTTGTTTATGGTATCTCTTGTCTTTTCCCCCCTCTTTTCTGGAAGGCAGTAGGTGGTATGTCTTACATTAGATTTAGCCACCATATTATGCTTGGTTAGGGCAGCACTAAAATGACTTTTCTGTGCATTCATTTACTCAACAAATATTTACTGAGAATGTATGATTCTCAGGCACACTGAGGGGCATAAGAGTTTACATTTTCTGTACATGTGGGGGGAGGGAAGGGGGAAGAGACAAAATATAGTAGTAGGCAAATCAATAAGAGATCTTAATTAATATGAATAATGTGGTTGGTGCTGTGGACAAGGAATCTAAGAGAAGCAAAGTGATGGGATATCATGATTATAGGGAGGGAGTCATTTTAAGTTGGTGGCCAGGGAAGACCCCTCTGGGGCTAGGATGACAAATAGGAGCTAGGCTTGCTAAGAAAGAGAGAAAGAGCCTTTGGGAGAGAGAACAGCAAGTGTAAAGGTTGCAGGACAAACTTGGTGTGTGTCAGAAACAGAAGAGCATCCGTAGTAGGAAGCATGACAGGTTTTTTACTTTTGAAAGGTTGTCTGCCTAGGCAAATGGATTGGGGGTGGGTGGGCAGTATGAGAGACCAGTTGGGAAGGATGGAGGCTGGTACATTGGGGTGAATGGGACATGCTGTGGAGGCAGAGCTGCTGGGAAGTGGAAATGGTTACAGTCACTTTGGAGGTGGTTTGTTCAAAGCCTTAGAATCTTCATTCCTTTTGGTTCAAGAATTCTGTAGGCTTTTGCCCTGTGGAAGTAATCAGAAATACACAAAGACTATTTACAAGTATTTCATTGTAGTCTTGCTCATAATAGAGTCAAACATGAAATAATTGAATTCCTCTCTGTTATTCCTCAATTTCTAGAGGACTGGTTGACTATGTTAGGATGCATCCATGTGATGGAGCACCATGTAGCTCTTCAGATGGTGATATGGAGGATATTTAATGGCTTGGGAAGAGGTTGATGGATATCTAAATGGAAATATATAGAATGTCATCCATAATATCTCACTTTCATAACACATAAACTCTATTTACATCTCATGTAATTATAGATAGGATGTACTATAACCTGGGAAGTCTAATAGGGTGTACATTAGAGTGTTAACGACAAGCCATTTCAGGAAGTGAAATTACAAATGATTCATTTTCTGAATAATTATGATTCTTACCGATGGTCTATGATAAACATTTTGAAATAAAAAATAAGGGTTATTTAAAAAGTTATGGGGGTCTTACCATGTCTGATTATAAATTGGAATAGTGAATAAATCAGTGAAATAATGGTTCTTCCATATACCCTACCATTCCTAGGGTATGGTTTGTCTTCAGAAAGTTTGTATCAAGAAAAATGTTGAATTTGAGTCAGAAAAATGGAGTCAGAGACCCAGGTCTGCCATAGACCGGCTTTGGATCTTGGACACTACACTTAGCGTCTAGCACACAGACCCTTGACTTATTCAGTTTGCAAATGGGAATGAACGATGGTAATAATGAAAATAGCAATGATGTTTTGATGGAGTTGTTTTGAGGATTAAATGACAGGGATGAGAAAATATCTTCTAGGATGAAAAAAACAATGTAAATATTAATATTCCAGGGCCCAAGTCTTCACACACAGACTTGATTGTCGGCACAAATATATTTGGGGGTGGATCATTTGTGGCGTACTGTAATGCACATCTCATGCAGTAAAGGGCCACACTTTCACTAAGTGTTAGGCCAGCTTGCTTCTGGTCCCATGCCCTTAAAAAAGCAAACAATCTGAACTTAAGGTACAATTAGCTTGTCCTGAGCGGCAGGCAGCTCTCAAGTGAGGAGTGCTTTCTCATTCACTGGAAAGCTGTAAATGAGATGCCATCTCAGCAGCCGCTGCACCCAGAGCCCCTTTGATATATTACTCAGCTGTTGTGTTACATAAACCTATTGGAAATGAACCTGCAAAGGAGTTGAGCAGAGGGAGGTACCAGTGAGAATAAGGATGAAGGAGAAATGCACTGTCTCTCTGTTTAAAGGAGACATTTGCTTTTTAATGGACCCTGGACACTGGGATCTGAAATATCATGGCCCTGATGTAATGGAATGGATATGCATGGAAACATTGATGAACGACTAACAGGCACTTGATTTTTAAATTCTTAAATTGGTCAAGGCCAGGAATGTCCTGCCTGGCTCTGTAAGACTCATAGTGTATTAGATGGTGTTGTCCATATTAGGATGTCTTATTGGAGAGTTACCCCTCCGGGAAGAAGTTGTATGTGAGTCCCTTACAGCACAAGAGTTTGAGCCTCTGTTTTCAGCTTGTGATTTCTGGAAAAAGGGAAATGAAGCAGCCAAGCCTGACCAATTGCTGAGGTTTATTTCTTTGGGGACTCCTAGCCTCTTTGAGGTGTAGAAAGTACAGCATACACATCCATTACGATAAAGGATAACTGTTGCTGAGTTGAATTGCTACATTGGAAAGAATACTGGTGCCCAGCAGTGCCTTCTGACTTTAAGAAAAGATCCCTAACCTTGCCATTTCAAATGAGGACCCTGGGAGCTGCCAGTTAGGTGTGCCAGTAGTGCATTCCTTCTGATTGAACATTCACCATCCTTCCCGTAGTGGATGACCCTACCATCCACATGTTCAATTATGTGGGAAGGATAATGGCAACAATAACAACTACAACTCCATTCAGATATCTACAACTCCATTCAGATTATGATGCAGCCTATAAAAGATGTACACATAAAATCCTCTGGGAGTTTAAAGAAGGGACAGAATACTTCTGTTTGGAGATATCAGGAGAAAAGCAATTTGAATGTAATATCTGAGATGTTGATTACAAATGGTAGGGACCGTGACGGGTGGAGAGGTGAGAATTAATTGCCGGCTGGCCTTGCTTGTTGGATTTTATAAACTGAACCTGCTGCCTTCTGGTTGATTCTTGCAACTAACCCCATGCTCCTGGTTAGTTCCACTTTGTAATTCTACTTCACAATGATGTTCAGAATTGGAAATGGAGTTTTTATTATAATAAACATCGTTGGTCTCAAGAGACCTGTATGAAAAAGTAGGATTTCCAGTCTCCTACTCGCTATTACCTGTATGTGCATGAGTCACATATCTTTATCTTTATTCTGGAACTCTTTCCTGCACCTCTAATCCACCTGGCTAAGCATCTAAACTTGGTTATCCGAGCATTCTCTTAGGCTTAAGTCTAAAACAGAATGTACTACCTTCCCTTCCCCCACTTTCCTTTCACCACAAGCTCTCAACTTCCCAGCCACCTGTCCTAATACCTCATAGCAGTAGCAAGAATGGCCAGTTACATTGAATTTTAATATGAAGGGAAGGATAGAGTCTTGTATTAAAAGGTGAGTTTGGAGGTCGAGATCTTTTGTTGGCTCACTTTGGGATCTTGGGCAATAGCATAACTTGCCATCAATTTCCTGATGAAGAAAAGGCAACTTGGCTTCCTTTGTATAAGCAAATAGAAAAGTGTCAGAGATAATTAAATTGTAAAGCACCTTGGGGTCCTGAGATGGGAGGTTCACATGTAAACACCACTATGCCATTGCCATTGTTGGCACACGGGGATGAAAATGTATTTTTGCTTACAGAGTGATTTTCTGAGGTTTGGTTGAAAGGGACAACATGTACCTGAGCCAACTATTAGGACTATTTTTCTTCTAGCACAATTTATCAAGTGCTTTTTGTCACACCCAAATTTTGTAGGAGTGGAGAACTTTTATGTTTAAGGTTGTGGCTTTTTAGAATGAATGAAAAACCAATAGCACTCCAAACTGAAGAATGTGAAGATTGTCAAGCTTCCATTTCTGATTTGCTTTCTGTTCTCGTACAAGTCACCTCACCTTTCTGCTTTTTGTTTCTCCATCTGTGAGACACTGCTCACTTCACCAGGATATCTTCAATATGAATAAGATAATGTGTGGAACCCTTTCAGCTGCTGCATCATTAAAAAGCATTTATTCAGCACTTATGTCATGTTGCACAAAGAGAATTATAACGACCACATTCCTTCCTTGCCTGCTAGATTATATTCTAATATCTTCTTAAAAAGGCAGAAACTAGGTAGCTAAGGAGAGTAATAATTCAATTGCTATCTTTGTGTTATAGGATACAAATAACAGTAGCCTAAATAATAAGAACTGAGCGGGAAGAAATCTGGTTATCAAGGTGGAGCTCACATGAAAAATCTAGAGATAAAATGGGAAGTTCTCACCTATCTGGAACTAAGTCCCACAGGAACCTTGTTTTGTGTAAATGAAATTGCCAAACATCACCTCTGGGACCTGAGCAAGGAGACCTTAGTAAGAGGGGCGGGAGGTTAGGGTACAGGAAAAGTGCTCCAGAGAATTTTGTTTGAGATTGTGGGTAATTAGGTTTCTGTAACTGTTTCTTCTTTCCCAGTACAACAGAGACTTGTGTTAAGGCTTAACATCTGGAAAGAGAGGCTGTTCTAGGGTAGTAGGCAACCACCATTTCACTTTCTGAACATCGTGGTCATTGCATTGTGGGTCTTCATGAGAATGAAATCCCAGTCAAGCTGGACATGGGTGAAGCCCTAGGGAGCAGGGCAGCCATACAAGAGCAATCACCAAATCATCTGAGTATGAATCATCCTGAGGAACTTTCACAAGACTGTATGCATCTTACTTCCCCATCAGTTAAACAACTTTGAAAGATTGGCCTTTGGGAGAAGAATGCCACTTACTTCCCCAATACTGGGAGAAGGAAGTGGAGATGTCTAGTTACTTACTAAATCTCTGCTGCTTCTTAGAGAAGCTAAACTCCCAGGTATGTAGTGCTCTCACTTTCTCTCTCTGTCTCTGTCTTGTTCTCTCTCTCTCTGTCAGCTCTCTCTCTCTCTCTCTCTCTCTCACACACACACACACACACACACACACACACACACACACGGTTTTCTTCCTAGAGGGGTGGTAAGATCTGTCAAAATTAATTAAATTATCTGTTACTTTTGTTTCTCTTCATAGTTTACAGCATCTTTTCACTGGTGTGATCTCATTTGACACCGAAAGCTAGCTCTCATCGTGGGTGGGACTATTACTGATGGCTGCCATTGTACGTTAGAGGAAACTCAGACTCAGAGGTTAAATGACTTGGCTAAGGTCCCCACGTAGATCTAAGACAGAGGCAAGGTCTTTGAACTCTGCATTCATTCTGAACACCTTGTCATTCTCTCTGGAGATATCAGCATTCTAGAGGCACCTGTATTTAAAGACTACCTGTCAATGACAGAATTTCCATACAAACTTTTCAAGACCCATATACATATCTGGATTTCCTCTCAATATCTCACATTTTAAAACTACTATTTGTCACCATAGCCTGCAGTATGGTTAAAACCTGGCTTGCTATTGTTAATAATTATGCAGTGTCTTTGTTTCCTCCAAGGAGACTCAGAATGGAAGCTAGCAGGCTGGGAACTTGTCCTTCACTGTGCTTGGGTCGTTAACAGCTATTAAACACATGGAGCTTGACTCCCATCGCCCTTTAGTTCTCAGGCTCCCTCCCTGTTGTTTTTTCAGCAAGAGCTTCAAGTATTCTATTGGTATTAGGAGAGTTCTTGAAAAACATCCTATGGTGGTACAAATTTTTTTCTAAGGAAGGCATCCTATAAGCAGTAAATCTGAACAGCAGCACCTGGATCCCTGACCAGGTGGAAGGTGCTAAACTTGCCTAAGGCTTAAACATATACCTGTCCTGGGCCCAATTGCAGATATTGGTTTTTTTTTTTTCATTTCATAATGCTTTATTATTTGCCTGGAAACCACTGCGCTTAAGATTTAGTGTATTTGGGTTCTTTATAGGAGACAGAAAGATAACTACATGTACATAAAATCTCAGAGAGAATATGAAAAAAGCTCATCAAAGGAGAAACTAATTCCAATCCAGTGGCCTTCTTTTTTTTTAATATGAAATTTATTGTCAAATTGGTTTCCATATAACACCCAGTGCTCATCCCAACAGGTGCCCTCCTCAATACCCATCATCCACCCTCCCTCCCTCCCACCCCCCATCAACCCTCAGATTGTTCTCAGTTTTTAAGAGTCTCTTATGGTTTGGCTCCCTCCCTCTCTAACTATTTTTTTCCTTCCCCTCCCCCATAGTCTCTGTTAAGTTTCTCAGGATCCACATTAAGAGTGAAAACATATGGTATCTGTCTTTCTCCGTATGACTTATTTCATTTAGTATAACACTCTCCAGTTCCATCCACGTTGCTACAAAAGGCCATATTTCATTCTTTCTCATTGCCTTGTAGTATTCCATTGTGTATATAAACCACAATTTCTTTATCCATTCATCAGTTGATGGCTAAAATGAACAAATCAGGAGACGATAGATGCTGGAGAGGATGTGGAGAAATGAGAACCCTCTTGCACTGTTGGTGGGAATACAAACTGGTGCAGCCACTCTGGAAAACAGTGTGGAGGTTCCTCAAAAAAATTAAAAATATATCTACCCTATGACCCAGCAATAGCACTGCTAGGAATTTACCCAAGGGATACAGGAGTGCTGATGCATAGGGGCACTTGTACCCCAATGTTTATAGCAGCACTTTCAACAATAGCCAAATTATGCAGATATTGTTGTTATGCTGACACTGTGGCCCATGTGTAGGGAGGTGATCCTAGCTAAGTGTTCACTTCTGGGTGGACCACTGTGTTTTTCTCTGTGTCCTGGCCTCCTCTTTTTAGCTAATCACCCTCCTCTCTGAAATTCTCTCTCCCTGACTTTGCCCAGGATCTCCTTCCAGAGCCCCTTCTCCCTTTCACTAAGTCCAACTTTCTGGAAAAATGATTCTTGTACTTTAGTATCCATCTTTCCTGAGGACATTTAGCATTTCAGACTCTCTGTGGGAATCAGAGACTCTGCCCAGCTAAAGGAATCTCCCAGGTGGGTAGTGTAGTCTGGTGATGTGCATCCGGGGCTTTGGGGTCAGACGGACCTGAGTTTGAATCCTAAACTCTTTTGATTGATACAACAGCTCCATAAAATAGGTACTGCTCAATCTGTGTCTTACAGAGGAAATAGCTCAGGAGTTAACTTACTTGCCTAGAGCTTGAACTCAAGTTTGCCCCACTCCAAAGTCCATGATATGAACCACTCTGCCCTACTCCCCTTTCTCAGCCTGAGCTGGCAAAGTGGTCCTTGTGTTCTCCCCACTCTGCCTTAGCTCATGGGAATGATAAAACAATACAAGAGTTAAGTCTGAGTTTCTGTTTCCTAAGAATCTAGTTGACATGCCATGTGTAAAGATGTAGGGGCTCAGTTATGGAGTTTGGAGGTAAAGGAGATTGGAAAGGAGGGAAGCACAGTCGAGATTTTGAGCCTCTACAGGTGAGTTTTCAGCTCTCCTCCAGGTGCACTCATTCCATCTTCCACCTTTGTCATTGTGTCAGCAAGGTCCCCTGGGTGAGGAGACTGTGGGTGCCTGGGATGAGCAGTGCTGCACTTTGCCTGTCTGTGATTTTCTTCCTTGAGGATAAATGCAGCAGGATGCCTCTCCCATCTGACTTGAGTCAGATGTGCCCTAGTTGCCAAGGAAAGAGGAAAATTTGCATTTCTAACAGTGAGTAATTGAGACTGACTATGTGCCAGGAACTATACTATACATGTAGGTCCTAGAAAAACAGAGACAGGGAAGACGGTCCCATGACCTCCAGGAGGCTCAATCTGGTAGGAAAGACAGCTGATGTACTGGCCAGTTATCATTAACAGGCTAGAGTTGTGAAGGGCATGAGAACAAGACACAGTGTTGATTAGGGGAGAGCATGGGATTTGGAGTTCTGAAGGGCGTATCCAGCTTTGTCTTTTCCTTGCTGACCCACTTAGGCAAGTTCAGTTTCCTCATCTTTATAATGTGCATCAGTATATTTTTTCTTGTAGGCTCATTGAAAGGATTAATAAGATACCCATGGGAAGTGCATGTGCTTCATGGGGACCTCATCCAGTGCCTGGGAGGTAGTTGGTGGTCAATAAAGTAGTAGCTATACTATGCATATATAGGAATAGATGCATATGTGTTTGTATATATGTATACATATTTTTAAACTCTTTCTTTCCTTTATTCAACAAGTATTTATTGAGTACCTGTTCTAGACACCAGAGAGTTAGCAGTAAATAGAACAGCTCTTCCTGCCCACGGGAGCTTAGGTTTTAGTAGGGAGAGACAGTAAATTAAATAAATAAATAAATAAATAAATAAATAAAATACATGGTATTAGATGGTGACAAGTGCTATGGAGAAAAGTAAAACAAGAAAATAGGGGTGTGGATGTGGGTGGAGGTTTAAATTATTAATAAAATGATTAGGGAAGGTTCCTAAGGGGATATTTGAGGGAACTAGCCAGGTGGACATTTGGGAGAAAAGCATTCCAGGCAGAGGGAATTGGGAGAGCAAATATTTAGAGGTGAGAGCAGCCTGGCGTGCTCAGGGAAGGGCAAAGAGGCCAGCACATGTGGAGTGGCATGAACTAGGAGGAGCTCTAGTTGAGGATGGGACAGAGGGCTCACTAGAGGAAAGATGGAGCAGGACTTTGTAGGCCATGGTAAGGACATTACCTCTTACCTGGAACAAGACAGAGCCTTTAGAAGTGTTGAGCTAGACAGCAACATGGTCTGACTGTGTTATAATAGGATGACTGTGGTTGCCATGTGGAGAAATCACGTATGGGGGAAGGATACCATGCATGCATGCATGTGTGTGTGTGTGCACATGTGTGTCTCAGCATTAAATCAGAGAACCTTGATGTAAGTAGAGAATGTGATTGCCCTGTGTTACAAGGACAAATGAGAATGGATAGTGGAGGAGATGGAGGAGGAGGCCTGGAGAAATATGGTTCATATTGTGGGTTTGGCGCTTCCTTGTTATTTGTCTGAATGGTTTCCCATCGCTGTGGGCTGGAGACACTATAGCAGGAAGTGAGGGACTGTGGGCCTCTCCACCAGTCTCAGGCTGGGTCTTGAACATGTCCAGATTGTGGGTGAATGGACATTGTGGGGAAAGGCATGATGCACCCATGCATGTCAGATATCAGAGCAAGCCAAGATCTGAGGGTATGCTGAGGGCAAGGCAGGGACCCTTTCACTGTGGCTTTCCTGTGTGCCGGACAAGGAGGAAGGGTGTCCTCAAGCAGAGTGGGGGGATGGAGTGAGAGCCTAGAAGCACAGTCCCCGAGAAGTGAGAAATTACGTGTGTGTCTGTGGATTGCTCCAACTTCCCAAGAAGACTCTGAGGACTTGAGAGCTGATAATATGACCTAAAATGTCCCAAAGGCTAAGAGAGGAGCAGGTGAGAGTAGTGAGTGAAGTTACACAGCACCCACCCTGGCCATTGGTAGCTTCAGGAACCAGCAAGTGTGTGCACTACTGACTTGTCCTCTCTCTCTCCTGATTGCTCAAGGGGACCTATGCTTTTCTGGAGCAAAGAGGACTTTACAACTAGAGTTTTCTCTTTTGATTTTGTGGGGTATTTTTCCTCATGGTCAGTCACAAAGCCATAAATACATTTCCTCAAGACAAGAAGAAACAACTAACTCTTGTGTAGTGCTCATTTTGTGCTAAGTACTGTTCTGAGTGCTTGATTTGCAATAACTCCTTTAATCATCAGAACGGTTCTGTGAGGTAGGTAGCATTTTTATCCCCATTTTGCATAAGAAGAAACTGATGTTCAAGACCTTGCCCAAAGACCCACAGTTAGTAAGTGCTGGCCATTATTGGAACACATGTTTCTGACTCCAAAAGCCTTATCTCTTTTCCCTTTATCAATCTGGTAATTATTTGTTATTTACCATGTGGAATTAGTTTTTGGAAACAACTTGTACAGATATACACAAAGGAACTATGTGGTCACAAAGGGGAAAAGCAGCTGCATAAGTCCTTTTACTTTCCCATATCTGTGCAGGGTTCCTGCTTGGCAGCTGGCAATTTCCACCTCTTGTTTGTGTTGTAATTTATTACATGTATGTCATCCTCCTTCCTGAGGCTGGAAACTCATTGAGACCACAGTCCATGTGGAATTCATTGTCATATTTACTATAGGATCTCAGCCAATGCATAAAACATAGTAGGTCCTCAGTAAATATGAAATAATTTCTAAAGTTGAATAAGTGCATTTGGTAACCAATTCTTAAGCCATCCATTTCTGAAAATAATGAAAAGGGGGACATTTAAATACGTGAGTGATAAGACATTCATTACAGTT
Source organism: Lynx canadensis (assembly GCF_007474595.2). Lineage (NCBI taxonomy): Eukaryota > Metazoa > Chordata > Mammalia > Carnivora > Felidae > Lynx > Lynx canadensis. The sequence goes on along the minus strand of NC_044309.1, from coordinate 35,454,773 downwards.
AAATGGTGCTTTTATGATTTGCAAAACCTTCTATACAGTTTATCTCATTTCACCACCACCCCCTCACCACCAACCCTTGTAAAGGTGGTGGGGCACATGTTATTTTCCCAATTTAATTATGAGAAAACCGAGGTTAGTGTCAACAAGTGATCTACCCAGGGTTGCACACGGGGCTATTTTGTATTTGTTCTTTGTTTTTAAAATCAGAGCAGAATCAGAACCATCATCTCCTGACTTTCTATTTTGTGAGTGACACATACCTACTAAGTACAAAGCTTGAACATAGGACCTAATGATACTCATTATGCATGAACAACAGGGTGTTTTGATTCCTCTCTTTCTGGCAGGTTGCAAACAATTTAGTAGAGTACTACTCAAAATGTGGGCCCCAGCTGCTAGAGACAAGTTAACCAGTTACCAAGCTATGGTGAGATCACGAGCTTGTGGCAGAATGTGAATCAACTACGTCATAAACACTGCTTAGTTTACCTGACTTTTTTTCTCCTCTTTTTACATTTTTCTTTTAAATACTTTTAGGCTTACATAAAAGTTGAAAAATAGTACAGAGAGTGTGCATAGATCCTTCACCCAGCTTCTCTTATGTTTATATCTTGCATCACTGTAATATAATGATTAAAGCTAACAAATTGCCATTAGTACAATACTTTCAATTAAACTTTAGATTTCCTTTTGATTTCACCAGTTTTTCCACCTATGCTTTGTTTCTGGTCCAGGATCGAATACAGAACCCCACCTGGCATTTAGTCAGCAATCTCCTTAGTTTTCCCCCAATATGTGCTTGTCCCTTGGTCTTGCCTTGTTTTTTTCCATGACTTTGACACTTTTGAAGAGTACAGGGCAGTTATATTGGAGAATGCTTCTTAATCTGAGTTTGTCTGTTTCCCCATGATTTGATGTAATGCATTTTGCATACTGAATACATGCATCACTTCTGAATATCATATAAGTAATGTGCCCTTTGCATTCTATCATAATAGAAGCAGAAGATGTTAGAATGTCTTTTTGCTGGTGCTGTTGACCTTCACCTTCATCACTTGGTGAAGGAGGTGTCTGTGGAGTTTCTCCACCGTAAAGCTGCTATTTCCCCATTTCTAAGTAATACGTATCCTGTGGGAGATATTTTGAGACTGTTCAAATTCTGTTGCTTCTCAAACTTATGCTTATAATTTTAGCATACATAGTAGATCTTGCCTGCAACATTTATTGCTGTGGCATTAGCCTAATTTTTCTATTGTCTTCTTTCCCTCTACATTTATTAATTGGCATTCTTCTATTAGGAAGAGCTGTCCCTTCTTCCCCATTTCTTTCTTTATTCAATTATTAATTTATGTCACTGTCATATTTATTTTATTCTATGAGTCACAACCTAATACTACACATATTTATTTTATTGTTCAAATTGATCTAGCTTTGGTCATTTAGAGCTCTTCTGGGTCAGCTCCTATAGCCTTCAACATGCCCACAGTCCTCAAGCATTTTCTTGCTTTTGGACCACAAGATACTCCAAGATCATCTTGAATTTTTCCTTCCCCAACCCTGAAATGAAACACTTCCCCCAAGGAGCCCTGGTTTATTTCATTGGAGAATATCTAAAAACCAAGATTTGGGCACTAGGCGTGCTCATTGCTATCAACTTTTTTTATATCAATATTTCCTTGATGAAGGAAGCTTCACATTTTGAAAGTGAGTCAATGAGCTCCTTATCTTGTCATGAGCCACTAACAATTTGTGACCCTGCCACTTTGAGTCTCAGTGGTCTTAAAGATCTGTAACCATGCACATGTCACCCATCTGGTGGTAATTTTAAATTCCATTGAATTAAAGTCATGAATCAATGTTATTCTTTCACTCATGCACGAAGCAAGTATGTGTTGAGCACACAGTACGTGTCAGGCCTTGTGGGTGCTGGGCTCACCATGGTGCATTAAGTTCTCCTGAGGAACTTTTAATACAGTGTCTTCTATTAAATGTAGGAGACAATACTCTTTTTTGGTCACTGCACAGTATGAGAACTCATTTAAGATTATTCAGCATTCTAAAACCTAGGGGATTCAGCCTAGGGGATTTTTAATTTTGATTTTGGATCCAGAAATTGTGAGAATATGAACAGGCTGTTCCCTAGCACTGTAGCACTTGGTATCATTAAAAACCTTTGCCCATGACTTGATTCTGACATATGGGTGGTTGAGTCTTTTAGGCCTTATGCAAGGAGGCTGGAGACAGATACTTTGACTTGAAAAGACTTTTGGTGTTTAATTGCTCACTCTAATCATTGTGTGAAAGAGTCTGCTGGCAGGAAGGAGTAAAGGCTTGTGGCAAAAATAGGGCTCCGTCTTCAGTGCTTCCCTCTCCCATGGAGGCTGGGAGATGGAATAAGAGTACTCCTCTTCAAACTAGCCTCAAACCCCAAAAGGATCCCTTCAGCAAAAGTGTGTTTTCAAAGATTCTGTTGCTTGACTTTAATATACTCCACCTGTACATCAAGTTGGATCTAGGCTCAGATTGAAGAAGATAAACAGTGATGTCACTTAAGGTCACTTGGACATGATTATCCCCACTCCCACTGTATCCTATACTTCCCATCTGGTTTAATACAATCTGGCATTATTTCAGTGCTTCCCACTTTGGCTTGTTATTAGTACTTCTTTTAACTGTTTGAGCACAAATGGACTAAGAATCCCTTTCACAGCTCAGAAAGTGTTTCTGGCAAAGAGGATTCTGCTGGTTGGACAATATAATCCTATCAAACAAGTCAATTGTCTGGAAGCATCTGTTGGTCTCTTTTACTTTTGGAAAAGATGGAAATGCTGAAAACTGATGCTAAGGGGTGTTCTCTCTATATTAGTCCTTTCTGGCATCCATTAAATTATGAGTATTTTGTGTTACTGAACACATGTGTGTTTTTGGCATGCAAAATATACACACAATGGCCAATTTATTGCCTGTTCTTGGGAGGAGAGGAACAGTGGAGCTGTGGTAAGTCGATTGCCATGCACTCTGGTTAGAAATGGGAGGACAATAGGATCAACTGTGTTTGCCTTGAAAAGTAGCATAGGCATCTGAAAATCCATTTGCCAGATGTGTCAAAGATGGGTAATTGGGTATACGTTTCTCAGCATATAATGCCATTCATTTAATGTGGCCAGTTCTCCAACCTTTAACTTGGTAGTTGACCAGTGGCTGGATTATGAACATGAAATCTTTAGTGCCTATCTCACTGTGTTGGTGCTTTTCACAGAAATTGTGTGTGTGTGTGTGTGTGTGTGTGTGTGTGTGTGTGTGTGTGTGTTAATACATGAAATCCAGTTTAGAGAAAAACTTTGTATGCCCCATCCTGCTTGCAATGCAGTGGTCTGCCCTTGAGAATTTTAAATGAGCTGACCTACATAGCTTAACTATTTCAATTAAAAGTAGCAGAGAGTGTAGATTGGCAAGAGGTGGAGGACAGCAAGGGAAAAATCCCTCCCAGGAGCTTTGGTTCAGGCAAAGCAGTGGAAGAGACAAGAGATTCTGGGTATGAATCATAAATGATAGCCATCATGGATGCTTTGACACCCTGCTATGAGTGAAGTCCTTGTGAAGGTAGTTCCTTAGTATCCCTTGCTATGGACCTGTATTTGGTCTTCATGGGATTGAGGCAAGCCAAGTCTCTCCCAGGGAAGAATTTTGATGTTATTCCTTAATTTTCCAAACATCCACTCTTGTATTGTCAGCTGTCTCTACAGTTGATTCTCTGAAGGGCTGGTGCTCTCCCCATCTCTCCAAGCCTTGTCTCAAGGAAAGATGTGGAGAGGAAATGCTCTATATGGTACAGAGTAGCCATTCTTGAATTCTTATTTTCCATTTCTTCCCTACTGCTCAGAATTCTGACTCCACAAAAATTCCTAATTAACTCAGTTGCTCTACAGCGACAAGCTAACATCTGGAGCTACCAAGTCAGGAAAGCCATTCGGCCCAGATCCAGCACGGATTTTCTCCCCTTCGCACCCAGCTCAGCAGTTGGGCACTGTACCAACCCTGACATTGTGGGATGAAGATGCCAAGGGCTGGAGCAACTCAGGGCTAATTGTTTCACCCAGAAAATCATGGGTTAGATATTTTCAAATTGCTGGCCTATTTTGAACAGTTTTTTGTTTTGGGGTTTGTCTTGTTTTAGGGGGTTTTATTGTTGTTATTTTGGTAGGAGATCAGAGATCATACAGTCCCTGGAGGGGGATCTGCCCTACATATTGCCTGTATGATACTCCTACTAGATGGGGGAGATGGGGGTTAACTTAGGGCTATGACCAGGCAAAGGTGTAGTACTCTTCAAATCTATCTATATGGCTCCTCAGGAGCCATATGAAATAAAATGATGAACAACAACTTGTCTCTATCAGGCTGGATGGAGGCAGTTAGGTGCACAGGAGATGTAGAAGCCACTGCTAGTTTGCTTTTTTCAGTTCCAGTTCACATTTGTGGTACCGTCTATCTGCTTATCATATATAGTGCTTATTATGGGACTGGCACTATTCTGTTATACATAATAGTGGACCTGATAAAGTAGGTACTAATTTTGTTCCCGTTTTACAGGTGAGAACTCTTAGGCATTGAGAAGTTAATAAATTTGCTCACAAACATTTGCTTCTGAAGCTAGGGTCAGAGATCAGGCAGTGTGGCCTTAGAGTTCAGCCTGCTATACCAAAGACACACTGTCAGTAATGTAGGTTCCATTTCAACCCAGCCCCAAGGGTTTTCAGAGAAAAATCCACAGTGCTTCTTGGGTCAAGGTCAGTGTGGCTCAAACTTAAATTTGCATATGAATTGACTGGAGATCTTTGTAAAATGTAGATTCTGATTCAGCAGTTCTGGGGTGTGGCCAGTTCCAACAAGCTCCCAGGTGGTGTCAATGTGGCTAATTCGTGGTCCACACATCCAGTTGCAAAGCCTTAGTAGGCTATTCTATGATTTTCACTATCAGATTGCACTTAACTGGCTGTGGAAGAAACCCTTGCATTTAAGTAGAGGACTCATTAACACCAATATGAATTTAATGAGTGATCAATTGGAAAAGAAAAGAACTATAGAAGCAGGGAGTAATCAATTTCTGTTAAAAAAAACTAATTTTCATAGGACTTTAATAGAAAATGGAAAGATAATGTTCTCCTTTTCTGTGTATTAGCCAAGGATCTTTCTTTTGTTCTTGGGCTTACCTCAGTACTTCTGGGCTAGTTTAAATCCTCATTTTTTTCTGAGTCACCATTACATACAGTTCTCCTAGCCACACCCCAGCAATGTACAAGGGATCAGACACAAAGTTAGATCCCATCACAAAGGCAGAGTCACCATGGTAACCACATCCTTTGAATCTTGAGTGTGCCCAGGAACCTGAGCAGAGCTGATAGTTGAACCAAGTTGTTCTCCTGAGAGATGGGGAGGAACAGAGCCCTGCCTACACTAGGCTGCTATATCTTCATCCCTACAACCAGAGGTGTCCACTTGCTGTGAAGAGTCTAGACACTCAGAACATCCTCCCCTCCCTGTAATCTTGAAGTTAGTCTCCAGGGTGTTTTCTGACCCTAACTGCCCTAACACCATGAGAATATTTCAGTGCCTTGGGATACTCTTGTTCTTCTGGTTTGAGTTTTGGTGGATAACCACATCTGAGTCTTGCTGTGTTAATATGTCGATATTTTGGTTTATCTGCTTACTGGTGGTGTGGGGCATATGGCAAATCCAGTAGTGAATGGGCCTGGGCAGATGTGACCCCACCACATGGTGGCCTCATGGGGAATCTTAACTCCAGTGTATGGAATCAGTGAAAAGTGTAGCTTTCTAGATCAGGTTTTTATTTTATACGTTAAGGCAAAAAGCTATCTTCTATAATTTGGAACCTCTCTTCCTTTCCAATTCTCTCCACGGCCTCCATTGCTTGAAGGATGATGGTATGGGTTCACTTTTTCCCCTCTCATTTGGATGACACCATCAGAGAAGCACTCTGTACCTCTCCGTCAAGACCTATGAGATGACCTAATGTTTGATGGAGCTGAGGAAAAAGAAACCAAAATGACCCAATGGAACATAAATGTTGATTTGTTATTATTGTTTGATAGAAACAATGAACTCAGTTGTATTAGCTTGGCCACATGACTTCTTGAAAGGCATCTTTGAGATATGGAAATACTTCAGAGGGTTGTGTTGAGTCTCTAAGAAGACACCGAGCATTCAATTCCCAGTGGCCAATGGTCGACCTCTTTTGAGACATTTCCAACTGGAAAGGAAAGACAGGTCTTCCTACCTCCTGTGGAACGTCACTTTTAATGACGTTGCCTTATGAAGATATGACCTAAGGAAGGACTGGGTACAGACAATGCTTTTAATCTCACTCACCTTATTCTTCATCTTTATATCTAAGTTTCAAGAAACTAATGTTAGCTAACAGCACTGTTTTTACTGCTAAGCAAAACTTCAGGAAGGGGCATTCTTTGATAAAACATTAATTAACCAATTTTCTCTCGATTTAAATTAAAACCTATACTGTTTTCCTTTGCCCTCCAAGCTCTACTCTTATTTGATTATTACAAATCATTTTAAGGAGTATAAAAGTGACAGTGACTGGTTTTAATATTGAAAACCTAAAATTAATGAATGCAGTTTTGACTGCTGCTGCTGTCCTTGTGTTCTTTTTTGTATGTTTATTTAAATGCCAAACAATATTGCTGCTTGCAGACTGTCCGTTCTAGCCTTTATCATCAAAACCAACAGAATCAGGTTTGGGACCAAGGCTCATGCACATGAAACTGGGAAGACATTATGCGGAAGAAGCATTTCTTTTTAGAACAACCAATATTGATAGGAAGCATGATGTGTATATAAGCCAATAAGTATTTCCTGTGAAGAAGTAAGTAATTAGTTGATTTTGACACCATCTTCCCATAGAAATAGTGACACTGGAGCAAAGATACACTTTTACTGAATTTTGAAAGACTGGAGCAGTTCTTGCCTTGAATCTGATTTCTGTCAGACCCAGAAGCTTCTCATAATACATTCTCTGGCTGGTGAAGGGTGGTGAAGGGTGAAGGGTTTGGGAAATGGAGAGGAATTCCACTAAAATCACTCTGAACCTTAGAGAAAAATTGGAAGGGGATCAGTCAGCTGACTCCCTCCCGTGTGAGTCAGAATAAACACGTAGTTCTGCTGGGACCTGGAAGGCTCCAGTTAATGTGGAATGGGCTTGGGTGGATCCATGAAGTGCTCTGGGGGAGGAAGGGGTTGGCTGTCCTCAGAGAGGGGAGGGAATCTGGATTTCTTAGTCCTTTGGGTGGAAGGTTACTATGTCCAAAGGGAGTCTTTTTTTTTTTAAGTTTACTTATTTTGAGAGAGAGAGAGAGAGCAAGCAGGGGAGGGGCAGAGGGAGAGACAGAGAGAGAGAGAGAATCCCAAGCAGGCTCCACACTGTCAGCATGGAGCCTGACGTGGGGCTAAGTCTCACGAATTGCGAGATCATGACCTGAGCTGAAACCGAGAGTCATGTGCTTAACCTTTGAAGCCACCCAGGTGCCCCCCAAAGGGAGTCTTTAAAGAGATTTTGTCCATCTTTTTCTTTGAGAAGCAAAATAAGAGGGTTATACTTGCAGGAAGTGGAGAAGAAGAGGTGAAGTTGGGAGGAGATCTCCTTGGCTATGGCTGAAATGTGGGAGTTGATAATGTAGAGAGATTCTGGAACCTCCAACTCTGGTTTTAAGGGTCAAGGGTTTTCATTTTGACTAGCTTAGTTCCTCAGCGTATTAAATGGCTTTCATCAAATTGCTTAACCACCTTAAACCTTAATTTTCTCACCTGCAAAGTGGAGATAATGCTTGTTCCAGAAGGTTGTTAAGGGGATTACATGAAATAATATATAGCATCATGACTGTCACATAGCAGCTCTTCACGTTACAAGTTATTGTTACTACTTCTAGTTCTGTTACAATACCTGACTTGGGAAAGCATGATGGGTGAGGAGTGACGATAGAAACAGTCAAGATGTAGACACTAGAGCTGGCACAGAAATGGCGGCAGAACTGTTTAAAGGGGACCCAGGCGGCAGAGCACCCCAGTTTGGCTCCATCCACGGACCATTGACTGTCATGTGGTGTATTGGTTGCCTAGAGGAACAGCAGGGGTTGGGACAACAACACCTCCCTCAGCCCCTGGGGCTTTCCTCCTCCACACACTTCCCCCTGCCCCCTGTATTTCATACTGGAAAGGCTCTTGGTGGGAGCCACAGCTGGGAGGAGACTATGGGCTTAGAAACAGTGTCAGGATGAGATACCACAGACTCTTGGCCTTTTTGCCCGATCCCTGAGGTCACAAAGGCTTCCCTTCCTGGGGTTTTGCTCACGAGCCACAGTGTTTTAGCTTTTTTCCTGGGAAGCCCAGTTTTTAACTGGTAAGAAATTTTATTCCAATAGTCTGTTTTAGTTCCCTTCTCTGTTTTTGATCGTCCTTCTTCTCTCCCACCAGCCTCCCACTCTGCCCCCCTACACACCCTGCCTCTTTTCCAATTTTAGCGGTGTTACCAGGGCAGCTTTTCAGAAAGCCTGCTTCAGTGGTTCTCGCCTGGGCCGTTTCCACAGCGGCTGTGTGCCGGGTACCATTCACCGAGGCTCAGCAATTGTGCCCCATCTGTTCCTCTGGCTGCAGCCACCAAGCATCTGTGGGGGGTGGTGAAGGCTGAAGATGCCCAGACAAGGGGCAGGGAGGACCTGGCCACGTGATGACCAATGCAGCAGGGGTGCCTGGCAGGAGACTCAGAATAAAGGGCCCTTATGACCTCCAGGGGTAGGGAAAGAGTGGGAAATGGAGATCAAGTTAAAATTAAAAGGTTTTAAAAAGTCATTTGTGAAGAATTAAACAAATTTCTTTCAAACTGCTTTATTACACATAGGAATTGTATCAATCAACAGTGAGCACTAAATTGCTGGATCAGTCAGAAAATATTGTTGCTGCTGAAGAATCAATGCTAATTGAATCATTAGGGCATTATTACATGAAACACAAATAGCTTGGTATGATAATTCTCTGCTCTGCTTGATCTGTCATCTTCCAAGAAGCAGTGAAACTATGTCTGTACTGCCTGATCAACTGCCAGGGTCCCCTCCATTACTGCCTTTCTCAGTAGAGTTAAAGGTGGGTAGTGGTTGTGGTAATTTCCCCCTATTAAGAAAAGGAGGGCGGGTGCCTGGGTGGTTCAGTTGGTTAAACATCCAAGTCTTGCTTTTGCCTCAGGTCCTGATCTCACGGTGAGATGGAGGCCCACATTGGGCTTCACCTGCTTAAGATTCTCACTCTCCCTCTATCTCTCCTCTATCTCGCTGCCCCTCCCCTGCTCACATGTTCTCTCTCATAAATAAACAAACAAACTTTTTAAAATGTGTATAATATAGTCCTTCTTGAAGTCAGTGATACTGAATAATCTTGACAAGTAAGAAGGTTGAAGAAGAATTTGGATTGCATTTTGGAAATCTTCTGGTAGGGCCTTTGATATGTGAATATATGTCTGCAACTTTATTGAAGTAGGCAAAATGCAAACAGTGACCAACCTGAGCTCAGAATAAAAGGCAGGGCTGCAATGGGGATGCCAGTTACAGGCTGAACACTCAGGTCTGAGCCCTGAAGCTGAATGGAATGGCTCTGGAATGCACAAGACATTTTCTAAAGTCTTGGAGGCCAGTATTAGAGCTGGGTTCACCCTCTATCACCTACACACTCTGATATTGACCTTTCCACACTGAGGTGCTGATGGATGTTAGTGAAAGGAATGAAATATTTTCTAGAGTAGGCCATGTTGGCCTCAGCTTTCCCTCCTCTTCCACCCCTCTTTTGGCCATTTTTCTTTCTCCCCCACCTACCCTCCTGACCCCTGGCAGCCCAGAGCCCCCATCTGGAGCCCTCCCCCAGGCTGCCTGTCTCACTCTGTCAGTGGCTCCTGTTCTGAAATTCCCCTCCCTTTGTGAGAAGGTCTCATCAGGCCTAGATTTCCAAAGTGCATATCCCCCCATCCCACCACCTACCATCTTGGGTGTTTTGGCTGGTATGAGACTCCCCCCAGGGATTACATTTGTATTTGAACAACAGGTTACTGGGAATGTAAATCCTAACCCAAATGGAATTATCCTTGAGGGAGTTTCAAGGATTTCGTAAATAATACCAGAGACATAGTTCACAAAACCAGTCTTGGCTGTGTCTCTCCTAACAATGGGAGGTGATGGGGGTGGGAAGAGGAGAGGCATTTCCTTGAAGGCTTGCTGCAGCTTTCTCTCTGATTTGTATGTGGACCAAGAGACCTAACCCCTCCCACGTGTCAAGGAGCAAAGGGGCACAGTGAGAAGGACAGCATTTGTCGCAGACCCACTATGTCCTGCTGGTGCACTGGCAGTGTGCTTTCACGTAGACCATGTCACCTCGCCCTCATAAAAATGCTCGGAGGTAAATATTATTACCCTCCCCTCAGTTTTAAGTATGAGAACACAAAAACTTAGAATTAAGTAATTTGCCCAAGGTCATGTAGAAGAACTAACATTCAAATCCAAGTGATCTCAACAGCAGGCATGTCCATTGTATCACATTATGTTTTCCCTCTCCCCTTGCCCATCACCCCACCACACGCATGCACACACATGCACATGCACATGCACATGCACACACACACACCACTTCTCTCGGTTGATTCTAACTGTCCTGTATTTGCCTCCTGTAGTCTTTCCTCCAAGTCACATCCCTACTTACTCATCTGCAGGACCTCCTCTTCATCTTCCATATTCTGCCCCCCTTCTTTTCCAAGCTTCTTTGTCTTCCTTAGCAGCCTCTCCACCAGACTGCCATCTTAGATGTTCCAGACCTTGGCCACCCCTCCCCACTCTGCATATCATACCAGAAGCCCTAGTGGCCAGCACATTGTCAGGTATCTAGCAAATATTTAGGGAATGCATCCTCTTCCCTTGCTGCGTCTGCCCAGCTCATGTTCCCTTCCTCCACCTCACCAGTTTGTACCAATTGCTCCTTCTCTACTTGCCCTTCTCAGCTGTGCAGTGATTTCCAGAGGCTGGTGAGCAAAACAAGTAGAGAGTGGTCATAAAAGAACCCATGGTGGATGCAGTTAGTGATTGTGTACGTACGGGCAGAAATATTACAAACATTTCTCCTTTTTGCGTTGCCCTTGGCTGCTCTTCGGTGGAAGAAAGCCTTTATCATGCTTCTACTTTACATGGGAATACTTGGTCATTTTCCTCATTTGCCCCCGTAATTAGTTTTTCTGTCTCCTCCACAATAGAAATGAAAGAATTATCATGAGGTGCCGTGAGCCATGCTTGTGTGTTTCCCCTTTTGTCAAATGCAGAGTACTCCAATCCATAACACTATCTTGTTGTCAAGGTGACCCCTTCTGAAAAAGCTTCGGGGTAAGTGTGCGTGTGTGTGTGTGTGTGTGTGTGCATGCATACATAAGCCAGAGAGTGGGTGAGCAGAAGAGAGCACTTGTGTGGGGGAATATATATGTGATCAATCACACAATGTGAGAAGCCTGGAAAAATAGGTCAAAGGAATGACAGGACCCACTGTCTCTGCTGTAATTCTGAGGTTCATCCAGTGTCTTAGAAGATTAATGAGTGGGGTTTTGAGTTGCTTTGTGCTTTCATGGGCTGAGCAGCAGTAGGCAGATCATTTTTAACCCACCTTACCTTTCCTTTTCCCTGTTCAACAGTCCTCTGGGGGAAGAGCATCATCTCTGCCCCTTGTCTGTCCTCCCTTGCTCAAACACACCTAATGGGCAGAATCATTAAAGGGGGGGTGGGGGGGGGTTGGCAAGATTCCTCCCAACTTGAGTGCATATGCCACAAAAGCAGGGATTTTCGTCTTGTTTTATTCCCTGTTGTATTTCCAATGCCTGGGACACAAGGGGTGTTCACAAAAGTTTTATTGAATGAATGAGTTTGCAAAGTATTTCTTCTAATTTGCAGTCATCGGCATCTCTATTTCCTCTCTACCTGAAGGCAGTGTTACCCTGCCCTGTCCCCTGGGCCCCTGCTGTCACCATCATCACTCAAGATCCTCCCTGCATAATGCAGCCTCATTTCTTGATCCAGACTTCTTCCCAGTCCTCTACTCATCCCTGTTCCCATCCACATACCCTCTTGTTCCCCCTCTGCTTCTTCAGACTTTCTACACGGCCATGCCGTTTTCCCAGCCTCACTTTGCTCTTGGTACAGCCCTACCTTCTTACCTCATGGGGTTCTCTTTGGCCTTCAGATCAGAGGTTGCAAGCTCAAATGTCTACCTAAGCTAGGCAAGAAATGTATGTAAGTGAAGCAGGCCTGGTACAGGGAGAGGGTTCACATTCCCATAGGTGTATGCTCATCTCCAGCGTTATAGGAAAACATCAATGCAAGAATAATAATACATAGCTTCTGACACTTGGTCTCCAGGTTGGAGAAACAGTGGGGAATGAAGGGGTCTGTGCCACCCTCAAGAATACGTATTTCCTTAAAGGTGCACCTACAGCAGATTAGCACCATGACAGAATATCTGCCCACTGTCATGAGCCCTTCTGGTAATATGGATTTGGGCTGAAACCTAATGTTTCATAAGCGCTGGCTCAAAAAAATTTTTTTTAAACAATTATGTCTGCCAAATAAAACACATTTGTGGTCACAGTGGCCCACTGGCCTCTGGCTTGTGACCTCCACTCCAAAGAGTCTTCCTAGGTCACAGGAAGTGACTTTCCCTTCCCAAGTGCCCCTAGAACTTAGAGACACAGCATCACATGGTAGGAAGACCCCTAGCCAAAGAGTCTGAAGACCTACTCTCTAGTCCTGATGGCCTCAGTTTCCTCATTTGTCAATAGGAACAATAACATTTGATATGTTCAGCTGCTTGGCTTATAATTTTGGAGTGCTTTCATATGCATGGTTTCATTTGACTCTCAGAAGAACCCTGTGTAGGCTTGAGAAATATTTTTAATTTAATAGGAAATAACTGAAGCTCAGATAGGTTAAATGTGTTACCCAAGGCCATACAGCTTATAAGTGGTAGAGCTGGCCATGGCATTTGGGTCTTTTGTCTCCTGAGGTTTTGTGTTTTGTTTTGTTTTTTAAATCTTGGACAGAATGGTAAGCTGTTAAGTGCTATGTGGATACTTAAGAAGAAGTGAGAAGCTTACTGTTATGTGGGTTATTACTCATATGGTAGATGCCATACATTACCACATAGTTAAGCAGTCATCTCTACAGCATGGTGATTGATCTTGGATTATTTGACACGTGGTCATCTTCTCTGACCAGACTGTGAGTACCCAGACACAGGGATGAAATCTAGTACAGAGATGTCTGTGGAGGTGTTTGGTAAGTAATTGCTGATAAACTGAATCAAAGGAAAGTGGTGATGCCATGTGAGAGGGAGCCATACCTTGACACCAAAGCCAGGCTGTGCCTGAGGATTGTCAGGACCTGTGGACTCCGTGATTCTCAATGCTGTGCTCCTAGTCTGCTAGTAGCTGTTGGTCACATGTGCAGTGTAGTACATATGGCAGCTGCTGTCAAGATGGTCACCATCCAAGGCCTCCCAGTTGGGATATGGGAAGGAATGAAATGGCATGGTGGCATTTTGGAGTACGACCTGGGTTTGATTAATTCTTGGTTGTGGACAGTTTAACTCTCAAGCCTCAGTTTCTTCACCACGAGGTTAACTGCAAAACAAGGATAACAGAGGCTACTTCATATGATGGTGAGGAAGGCTAATGAAAGTCACATGTGCTAATACAACTATACAGTGCCTGGCTTTGATCAGTACTCGATGCAGTGTACCGCATGGGGATTCCTTTCGTGTAGCAGGACTGGTAAGGGCACTGTTTATCTGCTTGTGCTGATGCTGGGCACTGAATTCCTCACAGCAGTTGTCAGGTAAGATTCACTCAATGCAAATAATCCTTCGTAACAGTACCTGGACGAGCCTTGTAACTTGAGATTTTATGAAGACAGTAAAAATAAGTGGAAACTGACTCCGTCTACATAATGGGAAGAGAACTATTTTCAATTTGCTTAATCTTAAATCCAACTACACACAATTGTGGATATACAGCAGAGTTATGATGAAATTCCAGTTCATCTTTACCAAACCTCCAGTCAAAGGGATTAAGAACATGGTCTCTAGATAGTTCTGAGACGTTCCACCCACCTCTGGATCCATCCCTGCTGTTCTTTGCTAGGATTTCCTTGTCTGTTTCAGGCCTTCGGCCTCCTCGGTCTGAAGTTAGGCACTCACTCCAAGATTCTTTTAGCTGCGGCCTTCATTAATTACTTTGGGAAGGGGCCTTTGGCTCCCCAGTATGCTTTGCAGAATGTCAGCTGCCTCCTTTGCTCATGACCACTAGCCTAGGAATGTGGTGTTGACTCTGGTTGCAGCTCTGCTCTCGAACAGAAACATTTAGGGCTGGAGCCTTTATTCTTCACCAGGCAGGAGTGTTTCCTTAGGGGGAAGCCTAGGTGAAAACAGACCTTACCCTTCCATCATTCAGCACGATGCCATGACACTCCTTTGTAAACCACTGGACAGCCAGATCCTTCCGGAACAGCACCCTCCTTCCCCCCCTCCCCCCAGGTCCCAGCCGTCCTTCAGGATTGTGCTGTTTACTTCTCTGTGCTCACTGTGGCTCAGTCAGTACACATTTCCTACTCTGGGGTTTGGCAGAAGGGTATGCAGAATCCTGGTGTGTATGGCTCTGAGAGTATAAGGCCAGCAGTAGGTCATGTGAGCAACTTACTCCTCCTGAGAGCAGAGCCACCTGCCCACTTTGCTGTGTGCAAGGACTCTCGTTGAGCAGTTCAGAGCCTGGCATTGAACTCCCCCACAGGAATGTGCTGGGGATTATTGGTTAATGCCAGTAAAGCACTTGGGCTATAAATGTCAAGTTTAATGTTAATAAACAGGGGGATTAGGTTCATTTATGCAAAAAGGAACTCGCTTCACAATGGACATGGAAAGGAAGACTTTACTTTTATCAACAAAAACAAACAGTAAACTGTAAACCCAGATTCATCGAGCCTGAGGCTCTATCTGGTCTCTCACCCTGACATCCCACTGGTTTTCTCTCACTGGCCATAAACTCTGCTTGCTGCCGAGTGGATTACCTAATTGTGTTTGTGTGTTTGATGTCTTTTGAAATGAAAGCATCTCAGGAAAGTGTTGAAAGAAGAGCAAACAAGATAGAGACTGCATGGCCAAGTGGAGAGGCCCATGCCATTTGTGACACCAAGAGGGATTGGTGTTATTATTCCCTGGAATTTGGCATACTTTAAAGGAGGTGCTTCAGTTAATGGTCTTCTATTCTTTCTATTTTGTACATAACAAAACTGAAGCCTAAGTATTTCAACAAAACTGAAGCATAAGGATGTGCTTTGAGTTCATTCCCTGTAAGAAGCTTCTGAAGTAAGTTTTTCTCAGCTCAGTTCCCCTGAGAAAATCCTTCAGCACATGTGTACTCAGCCATCCATTGTTTAAGTTTTTGCTGACAGGATAGCAAAGGGAAGAATCCTTACAGAATCCTTGGCCAGGAATTTGCTGGGCACTTTATAAACCTCTCTTTGTCAGGTATGTCATCCCATTTTGCAGACTAGGCAACTGGGGATCAGAGAGGGTGGTCTACAAGATGTCTGAGCTTTTGCACTTCTCACTGTGTCTCCTAAATGTAGTGATCACACTGTTCAGTTAGTTTTATTTTTGTTATGTTCCACAGCACCTAGTATAGATCCATAGCCCTTTTTCTGTAATTCTGAAATTTGAAAATCTCTGAAAAATGAAAGTTCAGTCATTGTCCATTTGGCAAAACCTCGACCAAACTCATGTGGGGGCAAAGAGACCTAGACTGATGTGAGGGCAGCTATGGTCTTTATTTAACCTGCTCAGAGTGACTATTCATATGATTCATGGCAGAAATATGTTGACCTGTGGGGTCCTTCACCCTGCTGTGGTGTTATATACAGTATATGCACAAATTACCTTTCTAGAACCTGAAACGTTCTGAATTTTGAAATGCACTTGGCCCCAAGAGTCTACAATAAGGGACTATGGTCCTCTATAAAGCCCTGTGCACAGGAAACCCTGGCTGTACACTCTCCATTAGCGGGAAACCCCGGCACATGGACTTTCCTATGCTATGCACCTGTAGCAAGGGGGGTCACAGAAGCGAGACAACCTGTTCAGAATCTTCATTAGGCACCTGCCATATAGTAGTGAGAGGAAGGGCTAACAAAGAAAAGAAGACTGTAAATTAAGAAAGGCTACATCGATTTCCTTCCTTTCCTATAATCCTGTGACTCCTAAAAACTTGCAGCTTCCTTTAATTCATTCTGTTTGTCTTTTGCAGATTTCACCCAAGTATTTCAGAAATAAATCTTACTCTTAAAAATACACCAGGTGGTGGGGGTGGCCTTTTATAACCTTACTTTCTTTACATGGTCATGACACATTTCACGGAGTTTGGAACACCCTTGCATTTTCCCAGGAGGGTCACTCCTGGATTCCCTGCACCCCCCCTGCCTTGTCAGTGCAGTAGGGTCTGCTTTTCCCATCAGCCTGATGCTCCCTTGTCCTTGAACTCCATTTTCTGGGTGGATTTAATTAGCTAAATTTGCATGTGCCAAGATGAGATATAACCTGTGTTGGGAAGTCCCTTGGGGATTTCTGGGGTAGGAGAAAGCTCAGTGGTACCATACTGTGATGGAATGTCCCAGGATAGCAGGGCAGGGCAGTGTGACTGCAGACTTCATCCTCCTGGCGGGCACGTTGTGCCTGTGGCTGAGCCCCAGGCTTCCTCATACTCCTGGGGAGCAGCCAGAGTGGGATCTGATTTCCTGGTTCTTCCTCAGTTCCCTGCGGACTGTGATAGCAAGATTTTGCAAAGGCACAAAAGAATCTCTGCTGAAACTTTTAAAGTCTTTAATCACTCATTCTTGTTTCTTCTTAAGCCCCTGGACTTTTGCCAAGCCTCTTTGTCCTTTCTCTGTGAATTCTCTGTCACTTCCACTTACCCTCGTTTCACCTGCTGCTCCTTCTCTTTGTTTCCCAAGGGAGAGGAAGATGACTGGAATTTTAGGAACAAAACAAAAAACAACATGGGAAAAGGATAAAAAGTGCTGTGACCACTGCAGAAGGTGGACAGTTGGTTGAGAACCTTTGTAGACTGGGAGAAAACAAAAACAAAAACAAAAAACAAAAAACAAAAAACACAACTCTTCTTTCCTCTCCCATTCTCAAAAAAAAATTATTTCTAAAATTGAGCTGGCTTATTGGGTGCCTTTGTTTACTCAGACCTTGTTTTAACTCATAAATTCCATGTGTGTGTATGCATGTGTTTCTTTTCGCTAAGGGAAAGATAACACCACAACAACTCAGCTAACCCGGGAGGGTTGGCCCAAATGTTGTAAAGTAACGAGGCAGCTGTTATTCTGTGCTCTGTTTATGCTGTATATTCTCTTAATGTCTTGCTTAGCATGCTGTAGCAAAGTATCATAGACTGGGTGGCTTAAACAACCACACATATTTATTTCTTATGGTTCTAGAAGCTGGAAGTCCAAGATCACGATGCTGGCAGGTTTGGTTCCTGGTGAGGGCTAGATTCCCGGATTATAGGCAGTTTCTGTCTCACTGTGTGCCTGCTCAGCCTTTCCTGGTGTGTGTAGGTGGGCAGAGAAAGAGAAACCTCTGATGTCTCTTCTTCTACTTACAAGGTCACTAATCCCACCATGGGGTTGACTCCTATGACTTCATCTAAACCCAATTCCCTCCTAGAGCCCCAACTCCAAATACCATCACATGCAGATTAGGGCTCCAACATATGAATTTTGAGGGGACACAAACATTCAATCCATAACATTGAACTTCCACTTCCTGGCTGATGGACTCTTCTTGATAAATACAACCAGTGAGCAGTGCCTCTTCCCTGCTCAACTCCTGACCAGCTAAGCAGAGGAGCAGATGAGTTTGGAGGCCAGAGTTGGAATGCTGGGAAAGTCCAAGAAATATTCCTCTACGGCAGGACCAAGGACCCAAGGGAGCATCCCTTTCCATTATGAAGGAGCTGGGGCCCACTCCTGTGCTCGATTTTCCCATGGTTTTAGCTAGTGAACAAACTCTAAGTGAGATGTTAAGCCCATGGTGCCATAAGAACTGACAGATGATGTATTGCTAAGTGACATCCAGGACAAGCAAGAGATGGCTTCTGGAGAAGGGATGGCTGCAATGGGGGAATAAAAGCAAGTCCTCCATTCTGTTTGGGATTAGGCAGGTGTGGGATCCCAAGGTCAGTGCAGGGCTGCTCATGCTCACTCCAAAACCTCAGTGGATATAAACCCTTGAAGAGAACAACATCCAACTCCACTTTCCTTTTTTTAAACATTAAAATTTTTTTTTAACATTTATTCATGTTTTTGAGAGTCAGACAGAGACAGACAGAGACAGATCATGAGTGGTGGAGGGGCAGAGAGAGAGAGGGAGACACAGGATCTGAAGCAGGCTCCAGGCTCTGAGCTGTCAGCACAGAGCCTGATGCGGGGCTTAAACCCCTGAACTGTGACGTTATGACCTGAGCCGAAGCTGGATGCTTAACTGACTAAGCCACCCAGGCGCCCCTTTATAAACATTTTTTAAAAATGTATCTGTTTTGAGAGACAGAGAGAGAGAGAGAGAGAAAAAATCCCAAGTAGGCTCCACACTATCAGCGAGTAGCCCAACGTGGGGCTTGAACTCATAAATTGTGAGATTGTGACCTGAGCCAAAACCAAGAGCTGGATGCTTAACCGACTGAGCCACCCAGACGTCCCCAACTCTACTTTCAAAAGGAGCTTGGAAAGAAATGAACCAAAGAAGGGACCAGATGCAGTTTCCTGGCCATGGTGCCTCACAGTATGGAGGTGAGAGGGGCTGGCTTCAGAATTGACAACCGTAGGATCAGTTTTGGCTCTGATGTTTGCCAACTCTGGGACCTTGAGCAAATGGCTCAACTCTCGACCTCAGTTTCTCCATCTGTAACATGAGGGTTGTAATAGCACTGGTCTCACAGTGCTGTTATGAGGATTGCATGTGGGAAGCACCTGTCACAGTGCCTGGCGTATAATAGGCCCTCAGTAAATTTGGGCTATTACTATTGGCACATGTGATTGGCATCTGAGTTTTATTTAGTAGCCATTACACTTTCTTGCTAGTATGTATGCTCAGGAGGCTATCAACAGAGAGGTAAGGAACACAGACTGTGGAACCAGTTTGTGTGTTTGAACTGGTTTTGTTTGAATCCCAGCTCTATCACTTACCAGATGTATGACCTTGAGCAAGTTAATGGACCTCTCTGGGCCTCACCCTTCTCATCTTCAATATGAGTATAAGGTGGTATATACCTCATAGGGTTATGGGGAGTGGATATATGTGAAGCAGGAGTTGGCAAACTATGGCCAACAAGCCAAAACACTACCTGTGTTTGTAAATAAGGTTTTAGTGGCACACAGCCATGCTCATTCATTCATGTATTATGTGTGGCTACTTTTCTGCTACAACAGCAGATATGAGTAGCTGTGACAGAGACCGTCTGACCTACAAATTCTAAAATATTTACTGCCTGGCCCTTTACTGAAAAAGTTTGCTGATCTCTGGTTGTAAAAGGTTTAGACAGTGCCTGGCACAGAGTAAATGCAAGATGAGGGTTTGCTATTGTTACTACTGTTATCTCTTTACAGTTTATGATCACTAGACCCTCCCTAGTGGTACACATAGGTTATGATCATTCCCTTCTTGTAGAGGATCTGGGATGTAGAGGACTCAAGTGACCTACCCAAGGTGGAGCTGGGTCTAAAGTCTAGCTCAGGGCTCACTCTGGCAGTGGCCCTGAGTCAGAGATACTTGCCTTGCCTTTCCTGTGGATTTCTCGAGGACAGGGCCATTGTCTGTCCATCCCTGTTTCTGCTCTTCTCCTCAAGGCCCACACAGTGCATCACACAGACCCTGGCTTCAGGGATGCTGGCTAATTCATGCCTCCTGCCCCCACCTGCCCAGCTCCCAGCACTGAGCTCTCCACATGGGACATCTTTAGCTCTGGGTTGTTCACCTCCCTGACTGCTGAAATTGGGAGGGCTTGGCTTATTACCATGGCAGAAACTCCTCTGCTTATGCACATAATGTGGAATCCGGGAAGAAGACCCACTCCATTTCTGGACCTTTAGTCAGGACCATGGGTGTGACTGATCTCTGGGTGGTTCACTGAGCACTTTTGCATTTGTTATCTCACTTGATCCTCACAGCAAGGGACAAGGTGGGTGATGGTGTGCCCACTAGTCAAGCTGAAAGAGACTGAACCCATACCTAAGAGCATGTGTTAAATGGCTGAGTCAGAAATGGAGTCCTGGTCTTCAGCTCTGTCCAGCTGTTCTCCCTCCCCCAGCCTCCTGGCTTGATCATCGTGGTGGTGCCAACACCATACCCTTGGGCACTCCTTCCACTGTCTAATGACTCACTGTATGATACCTCTTCTTTGGCTGTAATGGAAATTCCATGTGCTTTAGGAGTTTGTTCTGCTCTCAGTGGAGATGAAAAGAAGCTACTCAGAAAAATAACTATTTTTTAATCTTTGGTCTTGATGGTGTCTTCTGCCCAACCAGTCTAGGCTGGCATTTCTATCTTTTTGGGTTTGCTGGAAAAGGGTCCAGCCCACCCACCAAGGTGACTTTTGTAAACTGCAATTACACCTTCCAGTGTGAAGCAGACGGAAGGACAGTTTGTTCTGAGTCAGCTTAGCTCTTCCATAGAATAGTCATGTCACTTTGGAAAGCCCTGAGTTTGGTGTGTGTGTGTGTGTGTGTGTGTGTGTGTGTATGTGTGTATGTGAATACTCCCTGATCATGTAATTTCTAGGGAGTAGAAAACCACTCCTACAAGCTTCTGAAGAGCATAGGAGAAACTGGAGCACATTTACAGTAATTATGAGCTTATGGGGATGAAGGGCAAAAGGAAGTCAAGTTACTAGCAGAAAACATGGTCCATTTGACCTATCTCCTGGGGACTGAAGTTCAGCACAGGAGTAGACAGTTGATGGCTAGTCAGAGCAACACCTAACTTTCAAAAGCAATGATATGAAATGGCTCAGCTGAACCATGTTGAAATCTCCTTCATAATGAAAAGCAGGTGCTATAGGAGAGAACCCACTCCTACAGATTTCCAGCAGAGGTTTCCAAACCAAGGAGGTTGAAGTCGTTCAGCAAGGCCACCAGGAAGCAGCCAGATGTCCTGGTGTTCACCCAAATGGACCTGCCACAGCCCTTGAGTTTCCCCATTACTAACCTTCCAGATTCAGTGGAGACCTTCTAGACACTGTCAGTGCAGTGTAGCCAAACTCAGCCGCAGTCCCCTGTGAATGAATGTACATAACTTCTGGTGGGCAGAACAAGAAATTGCTTTATAACCAAAATGCTCTTTTGGTTGGACAAATAATCAGAAACAGCTGCCCTGCAGCTTTGCAGAGAATGGAATCTTCCTAGCCTCCATGAAGCGAAAACAATTCGGGAACCAGAGCAGAACAAGGACCAGGATGGGACGTGGGGCTTAGAACAGACTTCTGGCACCACCCCTGATTGACCCTACATCACTTCCCTTCTCTGGCCTTTGGTTTCTGTATCTCTCAGACAGGGATAATGAAACCTGTTTCTTACTGAAACTCCACACCATGAAAATTTATTCTCTTATTGGCAGCAGGCTTAGGCAAAGTGGCCCGCCACATAAAACAGCTTGAATCCTTGAGCATGGTGGATGGAGGTTGTTTAATGACTGAAGCTGTGTAGCCTGCTCCATGTTTGTCTTACCATTAAAATTTTTATTGTTATTTGTGAAGTATCCACTGGAGTTCAGGAAAAGTCTGCACACTACTAAATCGAGTGAGCTCAGCTCCTGCTGCAGTTAAAATGAGTGCTGTAACCCCAATTAATAATGATTTTTTTTCACCAGAGACGGCTGCTTGCATGAATGTATTATCTGCTGGGGAGCCCTTATGGAGCCTGCTCCCAGTGTGTAAATATTCAGTCTGCCTAAAAAAGAAAGTCCAAAAAAGGGCTGGTTTATTCACAGTGGCCTCTATGATCTGGCCACAGTCAAGGGCCTCTTCAAATCATCAGCTCTGATATTATACACAAACATTTGGGTCTACAGGATAATCTGGAAAGAGGATGCAAGAGGGAAGGCAGAGTGCTGAGTGTGAGGTGGGGCGGTGGGGGCAGTGCAGGGCAGGAAAGAGAAAACCAGAAAACAGAGCTGAGGTTGGAAGCCATGAAACAGGGCTGAAGGCTCATGCCATGATTCATGGCTTATCCTTATGAACAGCCTCTACTGTACATCAAGAGGCAGGGACAATAATGATGAGCTTAGAATGTCAAGGTGGCCTCTGTAGGTGGTAGAGGCCTGCTTTGTCCAGATTATTTGGTTCCATTGAGAGCAAATGCCAGATTGGATCAAGGTGTTTGTACATGGACAGCTGTATGTTTTATATACAGACCTGGTGAATCAAGCCCCTTCTGTCTTCTTTGTAAGCGTTCTCAGCTATAATTCCTTCCCATTCTCTTTCAGAGATCTTTTTGGTCCTTCCATGGCCTTCTGTGTCATCACTTACAGGATGTCTCTTAGCTTGGATTACACTACTTTTTGCCGTCTCTATACATTCAAACTAACTTGAAAATTTTGACAATGTTCCCCACCCCCCATAGAGGAGAGCACCACTAATTCTCTACTCTTTTTGTTACCACAGGCAGGGAGAAGAGGGTTTCTACGCCACAGCCCTGTAGTGAATGGTGTGGGAGGAGCACTTCCCACTTATCCCTTGACTCATGCCCTTGACTCCAGGGGAGGGGAAGTAACTTATCTGATTCATGAGTTTGGCTTAGCCCCTCTGGGACTCTCTTTTGAATCTACTTGTCCCCAAAGAAGGGCTCACCAAGTTACTGGGGCTGCCTCTGGCCCTGTGGGGAAAGCCTACAATGGTTCCACTTTTTGATTGGGCGAGTAGCTTTAACTCTGAGCGAACTATTGGGCAGCACTTTGTAACCACCCATCTAAGCCACATTCTCCAATTTAGAATTTGTTTGTAATGAGGCTTTTAGTTTGATTTCAGTCTGTATGTCTCCTATATCATATTTCTTAATTGGTTCTGAACTTGTAAGAGGGTAGAATGGACAATTAGTTTTTGGCCACCACCCAAAGCCCCAGAATTCCTCCTTGATCGCTGTTTCTAGAAGGCTCTCTGAGCAGCTCTGGGTATAATGGAGGCAAGGCAACATCTGTGGACCATTTTCTCCCTCAGACTACTATTTAGAATTATAAGAACCCAAGTCTATGGCTCCTGTGTTTGAGAACATCTGCCATAGAAATGTTATAATTTTCCTCTCTCTTTATCTCTGAAATAATGATACTTTCCTGAGAGGAGGGCATCAAGGAGTAAATGAAATAACACACATTTACACACAATAGGTCATCAGTAAGTACCTGCCCTTCCTTGGTTGCCTGTGTCACAGTTAAATAGTGATTGCTGAGAGAAAGTTCACTCTGATGTCTAAAACATGCCTATCTTGTTACCTTTGAAAGCCATTATTTCTGTCTCATTGAGAGCGATTTATAAGCTTAACATATGATGAGGAAACCTCATACCCCATACACCTGGTTTAGGGGACCATTTGAGAGAAAGAACCTCAAAACCAATAGAGAGAAGAGAAGTGTGCTAAGAAGGAGAAGAAACAGCCAGGGCATCTGGAGAAGGTGGAGGATGGGCCTGAAGGAGTTTGGCTGTTAAAATCATTAAACATGCAGTGATGAGCCTTAAGGTATCCATTGGTGGACCTCATCTGGGCACTCCTGAGTTTGGTTGTGCCTTATTTAAAGCTAAGATCGGAGCACCTGGATGGCTCAGTAGGTTGAGTATCTGACTCTTGGTTTTGACTCAGGTCATGATCTCACGGGTTCATGGGTTTGAGCCCCACATCAGGCTCTGTACGACAGCATGGGGCCTGCTTGGTATTCTCTCTCTTCCTCTCTCTCCACCTCTCTCTCACTTGTGCTCTCTTCTCGCTCAAAATAAACTTTTTTTTTTAAAAGCTAAGATTGACAAGGTCTGAGAAAAGTTGCTAGACATATGCTATGTTAATGTATAGCTTTCTCTCCCACATCTTGGGATGCAAAATCATCTCATTTTTCTGGAACTTTACCATATGTGTCTAGTACTGTGCCCACCACTGTGGAACCCCTAGATAGGCATCCACACTCCAGTTGCTCACAGGCTGGTAGGGAGGAGAATATCAATATGGAGGAGAGTCTTAAAGCAACACAGAACTCTTTCGATCAGCAAGCTTCTTGAGGACATGGCTTGAGTCTTATTTATCTTTGTACCCCCCGATCATCTGGAGCAGCCCTTCTCCTTTGTTTATTTCTTATACAGGGTTTAATTCCATTTATATTTTAGTTCTGGATATATACTAGGTGACCCTGAGTTTTCTAGCTGTATAGGAATGGAGGCACAGGGGCTCAGACAGCCAGCTTCAAGAATGATCTGCTCGCCTATTGCTCTTGTGTCTTTTCCATCTATGCATCAGTAAACTGACACAGATGTGTGTTGGCTCCTACTCTGTGCTGATGATTGTTCAGGGTCAGAGCTTCTCCTACCGCTCACCTTTTGTCCACTTGATTGTTAACATCTACCTCAGAGGATGAGGGAAAAGGAAAAATCCAATCAAAGTACTCCATTGTTATGGAGTCAGGGTTGAAGTCAGCTTGTTGACCCATCAGAATTTCAGGGGAAAGGAGAAGATTGATGTTGAAAAAGTTCCTTAGGTGATTCTGAAATGGCCCACTGCCCACTCCCCACCTTAAGAACTGCAGGTTCATTTCCATATATTTTTAATTTTAAAATGTTTATTTATTTATTTTGAGGGATGGGGGAAAGGGCAGAGAGAGATGGAGAGAGAATCCCAAGCATGCTCTGTGGTGTCAGCATAGAGCCTGATGCAGGGCTCGAACTCACATACCATGAGATAATGACCTGAACCAAAATGAAGTGCCAGTTGCTTAACCAACTGAGCCACCCAGGGGCCCCCATTTCCAGTTTTAAGAGAAAGATCTTGCATTATCCTTCTCTCCCCTCTTCACTTTGGTTGGTGATTGAGGAATGGTCTCTCTGAGACTCATCCCAAAGATCTTTCAAAAGAAGAGAAACAAAGCTTAGCTTGGTACTTCTTTTCTGAAGAACATATGCTTTGATGCAAAACTCAGGAGCAACAGCCTTGAATTAAAGCAGTCATGACTTCCCATCAACCTCAAGGTGCTTTGGCTGTGGGAAAGCAGTTGCTTTGGATGCAGAGAGGTTGGATGCCCTTCTGGCTTCACAGCTGACCTGCTGTGTGACCTTGGGCAAGTCAGATTTCCTCTCTTTGCCATCTGTAAAACGAGGATAAAGACACTTACTACCTACTGGTTTTACTGAGGTACTGAGAGCATGTGAGATAACAGAACAGAGTTCTCACAGTTCTGCTTCAGAAACAAAGTCTGGTTATCAGGAAAGCATCATTCCCCAGATTCAGGGAGTTCTGACAATCTGTGCAGGGCTTACAGACAGTCCTGAGGTCATCCCAGGGTGTGGAAGGCAGCCTCTCCCTCCAGACCCAGACCTACTTACCAATGCCCTTGCCTGTCTGCACCAGCAGAGAGGAAGGGATGTCTGAGCTGTCAGGAGGTGGTGGGTACAGATGGTCTCTGGCTGAAAGAGAGGGAAGTGCCAATCAAAGAAGGTCGGCCTCCTCAATTAGAACTCAGAGCAGATGGGTCTGAGGCAGCCAGGAGGGGCACTTCCCAGTTTACGAAGTATGTGATGGTGAGCTGGTGGCCTTCAGAGAACCAGAGAGGTCACCTAGTTCATTTCCTTTCTTTGAGGAAGGGCATTTTTAGGATAAATCTGACAGATGAGTGTCCTCATTCAACAGATAGTTAATAGCTTTACTGTGAGTGGGGCCGTATGCTAGGCCCTGTGGATATAATATTAAACAAGATAGACCTGATCCTGACCTCACCTCACAGATGTTACAATCACACACACTGCTCCTTGCCACTCGCATAGGAATTGTGGGTGGGACGGGAGGAGGAAAGTCACAAATGCAGATTCCTGGATCCCACCCTAAAACTACTAGATCAGAATATGGGTAGTTGAACCCACAAGCCTATATTTTTAACATGTTTCATGGTTCACCCTTGTGTGTGTTAAAGTTTGGTAACTGTCAAAGAGAAGAGTGATCAGTGACTTGAGCACACCAGTGTCTTAAAAATGAATTATATATACAGTTGGAATGCTTTTGCTAAGTCTAGTCTCCCATGTCTAGGTTGCTAGAAAAGTCCTCCTCCCGCCCCCAATTCTGGTTGTACAGAAGATAACTGCTCAAATCAAATAAACTGAAGAGTTGATTGAGCTTTTATTCCCTGCCTAGCTTCATGCTGTTTGGAAACAAAATATAAAAGCTATATTCTTGGCCCCTGTGAGCCTACAGGGTTCTTGGGCTGATAAAACACACCAGTTACCCAGCCAGAGATGAGGAGGTTAAGGGCCAAGATGCAGAGCAGATGAAGTCCCCAAGCATATATAAATAAAGACATTGTTGGAGGACATGGTTGCAGCCAAATCCTTTCCAGACATCCTCTGATTCCAATCTGATGACCAGAGTAATAACCTATTAATGAAGTTGAAAGTGTCCTGGGGAAATTCAAGAGATATAGGTGTAGGGGAATCCTTACTGATGAGAAAGTTCCACCAATGAGGTGTTCTCATGTTTGGGAACCAGAACACTATCTTTTAAAATTCTGAACTCCCCCCCCCCCCATTTAGTTCAGTTCTGTCTTCTTTGGGCATAAGAACATCAATTCTTTTATTAACATTAGCTGAGTAATAGTTGAACCCTGAAATCATAATGGCTTAACACGAAGTTTATTTATCACTCATATAAGCCCAGTCGGCCTCGGGTAGCTCTTCTTGGGTAGCCCTGCTCGGGTAGCCCTGCTCAGGTAGCCCTTATTTATCGAGGGATCAAGGCTTTGCCATCTTTGGGAGGTGTCTTCCAAGGAAGTGATATCCAGGAGCCAGCCAGCCAGAGGAATGAACAGAGAGGATAATGGTGGCTCTTATGGGCCAGGCCTGGAAGTGGTGACTGTCACTTCCACTGATGTTTCATTGGTCAAAGCTTGGTCATGTGGCCACATCTGTCTGCAAAGGATGCTGGGAAAGGTAGTCTACCTGAGTGCCTGGGCATGGTGAACAGCCAGCTCCACCCTATCATGTCTTCCTAGTGCAGCTCCTTCCTGCAGGCTCTTGGACTATTGTCACTGATCTCTCCTCCTCCACATTCTCTCAGGCTCTCAAGCAGTGAAGTTCACAGCGAGTTATACCTCCCCAATCTTCACACCTCCTTTATACTCATCAGAACTGCACAGAAGGTCTTGATATTGTATATTCTTTATCCTTCCCCCTCATTTCTCCTCTTCCTCCACTTCATTTGGTTGTCCTCTTAAGCTAAACTACCTGAAATCGCTGATGTTGGATAGTTTTTGCCCTACAAAGAAGGCATTTTCGTATGGTTCAGTCAACATTATACTCTCAGCTTTCTCCTGAGAACCCTAGATCTGCCTTCAGTAAATGCATTCCCAGTCCACAGTGGGCAGAGGTTTCTTTGAGAATTGAGACAAAGGAAAGAGAGAAAAGATGAGGGCAGGGTTTGCATTCAGTGCTGTTACCTGATGTGTTTTGGATCTCCCCTACCTCAACTAAGAGCAATCTCATTTCTTAATAATTTCTTAATAATAACCTCTTAACATGGCGCCTGGGTGGCTCAGTTGGTTAAGCATCTGACTCTTGATTTCAGCTCAGGTCATGATCTCACAGTTCGTGGGTTCGAGCCCCACATTGAGTTCTGTGCTGACAGTGTGGAACCTGCTTGGGATTCCCTCCCTCTCTCTGTCCCCTCCCTCAAAAGAAATAAATAAACATTATTAAAAAATGACCTCTTATTTCTGGTTACATACTGAAAGTTTTCATGTACATCATCTCATTCAGTTGCTTTAAGGAGTTGGCCTCTCAATTAATGAGATATGAGAGGTATATAATAACATCCTTCTTTATATTATACTGCCAGGAAACTTAGGCCAGCATTTACAATTAGTCAGAATAACTGTCCTATGCTTTTGGCTGGTCTACTTGCAAAAAATTACTTATTAATTTTTGGAAATTGTCATTTTCGTCTTTTTTTTAAATGTGAGATTAAAATTCTCTCAAGTCACCTTTTAAAATGGTGTGGGATAAAGCAAGTAATTTTAATTATATCATAAGTCTTTTTAGGAAGACTTTATTATCATAATCTTACATATGTAGAACTGAGGTCCATAAAAATAAAGCTGTTTTTCAGAGCCCTGCTCAGCATGGTATCTGGAACTGGGTGCCCACCTCTGGTACTCTTTCCGCTCCACAATGCTACCTTGTCCAGATGGCCCATTAGGACTTTAATTGCTTCCCTCCCAATTTCACATGATTCTTATTTTAAGAGACTAGAACGTTTTCTATCCTATTTATTATTATAGATGTATGAGCATTGTCTAATTAAAAAGAAGTCATATTTTTTTTATCAATTTGTAGTTAGGTTTGTTACATCAAAATGAATTCTTAAGTTTTCAGAAAGGGAAGAGAGGCCAAAAACCCTTCAAGAAAGTAGATTTGAGAGACGGAGTAATAAAGTGATGTTAAGAATTCAATATAAATTAACTTGTATATGCTTTTAAATTCCAAAAATCGGTGGGGGAGATGAAGTTACACTAGCGAGTGAACATGATTACTAACAATGGCTTTTCCTAACTGGAAGGGTTTTACATGGGCCTGAGGGAAATCAGATAGCTCAGTATTTCCTTCACTTTCTGTTTTTTCTTTTTTTGTGTGGAGGGAAAAGTAGTCCAGGGCCGTGAAGATGCCAGGAAAAGTAGCTTAAAACTCAAAATGTAGTCATGAGCTAACATCAGAAATCACCTGGGAAACCTAATAGAAATGCATATTCTTGGGCCTTGCCTCAGATGACAGATTGGGAACCACCTGTCCCCCCGCCCCCTGCCCCCCGCCGCAAACCTTGGGACCCAACAATTTGTGTTTTAACAAGTGTACCTGGTTTTTCTAATGCAGGCTAAAGTGTGTGACCATTTGGCTTAAAACAACATCAGCTGGAAGCCACTTCTTCATTTGGATAGGAACTAGACAGTTAAAACATCACTGAATGAATTAAAACTGCTAATGAGGACAATTAATGTCTTTGTCATAAAACAAACAAACAAAAAAACCTTCCTGAGTTAGTAGTTAAAGACCAGAAATAAGTTGCTCTGAAGTGTTCTAGTGAGAGCTAAGGGCAGGACCGAATTTCTGAGGGTCTCTTGACAGGAGGAAGTGGTAGGGAAGCCTGTCTTCTGTGGCTAGGAGGCTGACAGTGTTGGATTGAGAACTGTATTGGATCTAGGTGTTTAATTTTCTTTATATAACCAGAACAACAGTTGTACTTTAAAATTTTTTTCTTATTAAAAATTAGTCAATTTATGCTTTAAAAATATTTGTAGAAAAAGCATGGGTAAACATCACTGTCAGTGAAATTCCTGCCTTCTTGGGTGTTTTAATGTCCTACTCAGAGAACATCTCTTTCCCAACCGGCATCCCCAGATTGCACACTCGCATCCAGAAGAAAACAGTAACCTTGGGAGCATTGGTCCAGCAAGCTCAGTCAGCCCGGAGGAGAGCAGCCTGCTTCTCAGTGAGGTCACGGACCCCTGCTGTGCTAGGCACATTGGCCTGGTATCGGCACTTGGCTGACACAATCTGGGGAAGAAGAGAGGAGTGTAGAGGCTCAGACCCACAAAGGCAAGCACCTGCTTCTGCCTGTGAGGCCATAGGCCTGTCCTGGACTTAGTGTAGCATCATGGTCAAGAGTATGGACTAGGGATCCACATGGAACTTGGCTCAAGTTGTGCTTTGACCACTTGTTGGCTGTGTGATCTTGGGTAAGCCATTGCCTCTCTCAGCCTCAACATTTTTGTTCCTAAAATGGGGGTAATAACAATACATACTATGGAGGATTCTTTTGAGAATTAAATGAGTCAGAGTAGCAGTTCTCAGCCTTTTTGGTCTCAGGAATGCTTTATACTCTTAACAATTATTGAGGATCCCAAAGAGTTTTTCTTTATGAGGGTTATAACTGTCACTGTTTACTATATTAGAAATTAAAACCTAATTCATCCAAAAAACCTCACTACATGTTAACATAACATCTTTTTAATGAAAAAGAATTGTTTTCTAAAACAAAAAATTGAGTGAGAAGAATGATATTGCCTTACCTTTTAAAGAGTTTCCTTAGTGTCTGGCTTAATGGAAGACAGATTCTAGTATCTGCTTTGTCACTCAATATGATGCAGTATCATGTGTTATGCAGTTATGTGGCCTTTAGAAAACTCCACTGTAAGACTATTAAAGTGAAAAAGGGAAATAACATCTTAGAATTATTATGAAAAATTTTTTGAGCTCACAGACACACCAAAGGGGTCTTAGGCACCCTTCTGGGGTTCCCTGGGATACACTGTGAGAACCATTCGGTTGAAAAATCATGACAAAGGTTTAGTATACTGCTTTGCACATAGTAAGCACTAAGAAGTAAATTATAATTGTAGATATCACCATTAGCTAGGGGACAACATCAGACAGTTTCTACACATACTAAGGTAGAGTGCTAGAAGAAAGTGAGGCTTTGCTTCCTGCTTCCTGTGTGCACAACCCACATACCCAACAGGTGCCTCTGTTGCTGCTGCAGAGAAGTCCTGCGACATCTCATCTGGCCAGTGAGAGCCCTGAAAGGGCCTGGATATGTTTCAGGCTGCAATGCCAGGATTGTGCACATGTACTAATATGGGAATGATTTCATGTGGGCGTCACAAAGATGCCTTTCTTCCTAAGAAGCAAAACACTCGCCTCTCCATCATCTTATTTGTCATCTCAGCATCCCCATGTCAGTCTAGTCCCAAGGTGAGTCAGTGCCAGGGCCAAGTCTTTAACCCGAGTTTCCTGATATAGAGCAGAGTCGGGTAAGGAGGGAATGGGCAGGATCAGCAGAGGTCTGCCAAGGGGCACAGTGCAGTGCCTTCAGGACTCACATTGTGGACACAGAACTTGTCACCTCAACCTAGTGGATGGTCAGTTACCCTGAGATATGGGCCTAGAGCCCATGACTGTCCTCCCATCAAGGGACTTGCATACCATGTGACAATCAGCTGGCACTCCCAGCTACCTTTCCCTTGGCTTTTCTTTGAGTCCAAAAGCCATAATGCAGGCAGTGGGCTGAATGCTGTACAAGCTGCTGTGTTGGCATGTAATTTGGAAACCCTTTTCACTTAGCCATCTATTAAACACCTGGTGTGTTTCGAGTCCCCAATCTGTTTCCTCCCTCATCTGCCGCCAAGGGAAAGAATAAAGGAACACTGACCAATCTGAGTGGGGGCTCAGACTTGCCGTTGCAACAGCAGTCTTTCTTGTGGCCAACACCTGTGTCTCTGGCATCAGCAGTGGGTATGTGCAGCCACAGATTGGGGATGAAGATTGAGGACCTGGGACCAGGAATCTGACCTGTGCCAGTGCTCATTGTCTGAGCAGATCAGTGTCTGTGGATGGCAGAGTCAGAGAAAGACAGAGACTGGTAATGGGGAAGGCCAGGATGCGGCCTGGAACCAGAGTGATGCTTCATAGGTCCAGGGTGGGGGTGAGGATGTCCGAAATGTGGGGCAAATGGTAGGAGTCCAGAAAGTTAGTGGGAGGAGGAAAGAGTGACAGCATATAGAAGATCAGAAACCCATGACAGGTCTGGGAAGTGGCTCTGGCCCCTGCTTTTTAAGTATTCTCTGGGCACCTACAGGGTAGCGGCTATATTCATTCAACAAATATTTATTGAGTACCTATTATGTGTCAGGCATTTTGTAGATATATCAGTTGCGGCATTAGTGAACAAAACAGATAAAACACCCTGCTTTCAGGGAGCTTACCCCTTAATGGAAGGAAGAAAACAAAGAATAGGAGAAAATAAAGGAAGAAAAGAGTAAAATATATTAGATATTGAGGGGGAATTAAGGCAGGGAAGGAGATAGGGTGCCAGGATGGGATTATAATTTTAAATAGAGGGGTCAGGGAAGGTCTCATTGAGAAGATGCCTCATTTGAGGCAAGACCTGCAGGGGTTAAGGAAGTGAGTCTGGTAGATATCTGGGGAAAAGGGCATTCAGGGTAGAGGGAACAGAAAGTACAAAGGCCCTATGCTCAGAGTGTCTTTGAGGAACAGGGAGGAGGCAGGTGTGGTTGGAGCACAGTGAGCTCTTTGAGATGGGGTCAGTGAGGAATAAGGGAAGAATAAGTAGAGCCTTAAAGTCATTGTGATGATTATGGCTTTTACTTTGAATGAAGTGTAAAGCTTATGGAGGGTTTTAAGCAAAGGAGTGACATGATCTGATGATGTTTTAAAAGGGAATCGAAGGGGAGGCTGTTGGAGCTGGTAAAAGCAGGAAGATCACGCAGGAGGCTAGATCAGTAATTCAGGAGGCAGATGTTTGTAGCTTGGACTGGAGCATAAACAGTGGAGGTAGAGAGAAGTTGCTGGATTCTTAATATATATTAGAAGTACAGCTAGGGATGTGAAGGCGATCTGGCTGCGACATCTGTCACCCCATTGATCGCCAGGGTTGATTCGGCTGATCTGGCTGGCTAGGCGGGTGTCCCCTTCCTCCTTCATTACTCCATGTGTGTCCCTCCCGAAGCTGTGCGCTACGTTGAAGAGGACAACCTTCCCCAATAGAGGAGGACTGTTCTTCGGTCAAGGGTATACGAGTAGCTGTGCTCCCTTGCTAGAACCTCCAAACAAGTTCTCAAGGTCCATTTGTAGGAGAACGTAGGGTAGTCAAGCTTCCAAGACTCCAGACACATCCAAATGAGGTGCTGCACATGGCAGTCTGCCTTTCTTTAAAAAAAAAAAAAAAAAGTACACCTGGAATGATTTGCTGACATATTGGACAATAAGCATGGAAGAAAGAGGCATAAAGGTCAACTCTAAATTTCTTGACCAAAGCAACTGGAAAGCTGGAGATAGCCATTATCTGAGATGGGCAGTAGTTGAGGGAAGTTTGGATGTTGGGTTTTGGATGTGTTTAGTTTGAGGTATCCACGTAGAGATGTCAAGATGACCGGAGAGGCCAAAACTAGAGCAGGGAGAATCAGAGAAATGACTAAAAAGTGCAAAGGAGAGAGAGAGAGAGAACAAAGAACAGCAGCTCTTATAAAGCCAAGTTCTACTTCTGGGATCAAATGATCAATGAAGGGGCATCTTAGAGCCAGCCTCAAACCCTAGGCCTAAACCCAAGGAACAATGAGCAGCCAAGGGTGTCCATTCCCTTTTCCACCCTGCTGGTGCTCCCTAGTGGGCAGCAGAGGACAGTGCTCAAAGCCTTACTTCAAACAAGGCTGACTCCCAGGGAGTAGGCAGGAAGGCAGGCCCTGCTGGGATTGGAATGGACACACAATTTATTGTGGTATCTCCTAAGACAGGCTGTCTCTGTGGGGGTTTCTGGGGGGCTCTTCTGGGGAGGATCCATGCTCTGCTTTTCCCAGACCAGTCCTCTGGCACCATTGTTCTCCTGAGCCTGTCTTCAGATGCCTGCAGGTGTCCAGGGAGATCGAATTGGCAGATCAGAAGTCCTTGATTAGACCTGCAGAATGTCAGAATTGGCAAAAAGAGCATCTTGTCCAACCTTCTCTTCTTACAGAGGAGGGAACTGAGCTCCAGAGAGATCACATGACTTGTCCAAATTAGAAGCTTTATGACCTAGGGCAAATCACTTAACCCTCGCATCTGTGCCAGGCAGAGAGCGTCTTCCCAAACGCACTGTATGCTTGTGGTTCTTCCTATTCCCCGACCCTCCTCCACATGGGCTATTCACTGTCAGATCAGGGTTTAGAAGATGACTGGCATCCCTGAGGTCACCCAGCCCTTTTGGCAAACTAGCCACCCCATCAGATGACACATGGATTCCTTAGCAGCGAGTACTTCCTCAAGACATATTTTTCTTAAAATTGATGGTACTCCTTTTGGCTTTGCCATTCCCCATGTCCTCAGTGGGGCAGAAAGTTAGCTCTGCACCAACATGTTCTTCATCTGCCAGCAGCCACCTCCTTCCCCATCCCAGAGCTGTCTTCTCTGGCCTGCCCAAACCCACATTGGTCCCTTTTGTTCCCTGCAAATCCCTTTCTCCTTCCAATTGTCTGAACTGAACTTTTTCTTGACTACTTCTTAAGCCTCTGGATTTCTCCTTAAATATCAGCTCCAGGACGCCTGCCTGATGAGCTGAGGTCATTCCTACCCTCAAGTGACCTGGTGAATTAAGCAACAATACCAGGGATTCCAGGACAGTGAGTTTGAAGATCAGCATCTTTGCTGGCCTGGTGGGAGGCCCTTGGCCCTTGTGGAAGTGGGTAGAGTGATACTGGCTTTCATACAGTCTTCAGGAGGGAACTGTTAACTACCATGGCTGTCTGCCTCTCTAGGTGAAGAGTGCCGGGTCCTCCACCCTCCAGTTAATGGTTCAGAACTTACAGAGCTGGAATCAGCAAACTGAGCATTTGTCCTACTCCTGTTTCATGTGAAAATCCTAGGCTTGGGGCCCTCTGAACCCATGGGTGCCTGATGCTTTATTTCAAGACAAGGCAGGAAGATGATCCCCCTCTGTCTTGCTTTGTGCCCTCCTCAGCTTCCTGCTGGATAGTGGGGGAGGTGGCATGTTAGCAAGATCAGGAACTTCCGAATCCCCAGCTCATTCTTCTCCTATCCTGTCTTCTCCTCCTATCCCTTCTTTACAGGTATTCAAACCTTTTTAATTCTGTGGTGGCTGAATAGCCTCCCCCAGGGGACCATCTTGCCTGCAAATGCAGAGTGAGATGTGCTTCTCCACCATCATCTTTTCTCTGTTGGTGATGCCAGAGCTCAAACCTATGGTGCAGTGGAATGAGCCTGGAATGACAGGGGAGACGCCTAGGCTCCACCCCTCTTTAATAGTGAACCTGACAGTTGTGTCACTCCTCTCGGCCTCTGTCTCCTACGAAAGGTGATGCTGGCTTGGCCAGCAATCTCTGGGGTCCCTTCTGGCTCAGACATACTGCTGATGGCCTTCTTGTTCCCAGTGTATTTTTTAAGGATCCTGTGTTATTTATCTCAGTATCTCTGCTCCCCTCCACTGCACACTGCTATCCATGCAGTAATGACATCAAAACACCCACACTGTATCTCAACAATCTGATGAGATAAATGCCTCATCCTTGGGCTCTGTGGACACAGAGTAGCAATTCCCCTATCCCACTATCAAAAAGCTCAGAAAACACAGGCTGCCAAGGAGGAATAGGCAGCCATACGGATCACCATGTGCGTGTCATTAAGCACATTCTCCCAGCCCCAAAGCCCCTGTTTTCTCCAAAGCTGCCTCACTTTTTCCCTTCTTCTATCTCCAGAATAATGCCTCTGAACTGGTTAGCTTTTGAGAATGTGTTGGGAGGGCTGACATTGGGAGCATATGGTCTTGTTATCCAGCATGTAGCTCCAAGTTGGATGCACCAGCAACTGGCCAGGTCCTGAAAGTAATTAAACTGAGCGTATTGATCCAGGGTGGCGCCAGGGGCCTCAGACACCTGCTCTCATGCTCCTTCTGAAGTGTCCCTCTCACTGGTGAGACAGACTGTGGGACTGTCAGTGTTGGTGCTGCCAGGCCTGGCATGATGTGTCTGCGCCCCTTCTCCCGTTATGGACCAGGAGCCGGGACGCCACATGGGAGCTGGGACATTCCAAGAGAAGCAGTAGCTGGTGTGGTCCTGTAGTGAAAATATACCTGGCTCCAGCATGCTGAGTGAGTGACCTTGGGCCTCAGTTTCCCTGTAAGCAGAAAAGAGATAATAGCTAGGTCCTTGTACTTCCAGGAATGCTGTAAGAATCCGGTGCTACAATGTAAAAGCACATAGAGAGACTTAGAGGGAGTTCACATATCAAACACTGTCATGTAGGGAGCTAGGCGGGTATGGGTTCAAAGTGTGACATGCGACTGGCTGAATGTACTTAACTGTTCTGAGCTTCTCTTTACCATCTATAAACTAAAGGATAATAAAACTACATTGACTGGTTTCTGATAATAATAACAAGTGCATCTGTTATTTATTGAATTGGATTCTTCCCAAAGCCCAGCACAGTGCCTGATGCACAATGGGTGCTCAAGAAATGTTCATCAAGTAAAGGGAGCTAGGGGCTTTACTCATACTCTCCTTTAATCCCTACAACAAACCTGTTAGGCACCATAGGATTATTGTCCCCATTTTAAATATGAGTAAAATGAGGCCCAGAGAGGCTAAGGAATGTGTCCAAGGTCACATAGCTAGGACTTGGTGAAATAAGTCCCATTGTATAGTACTTGTTAGAGCTTCCTAGGAAGTTTGGCAATAGGGTGTGGACAGGACCTGGCAAGGAGGAAACACCTAACTGGATGCACCATATTCCATCCACAAAAATATATCATATCCCTCATAACATCCCACAAAACTAGGTATCATAATGCCCACTTTACATACACATGAGCAACTGAGGCTCAGAGAGGGAAAGAACCTGAAGGACTGCTTGCTTCCAACTTGAAAGAGTCCTAGTGAAGGAAACCAATTTCCCATGAGTTCCTCTTCCATCTCAGTAGGACCATCAGCTCTGCGTGGCAGCCTGCACGGTGCTCTGTCCCTCTCCGAGGGGGGTGTGACTGGAATGTCTCAGACGGCCCAGGGCAGCAAGCAAGGAGCCCAGCAGGCTGGAATTCCTTCCGTGTGGCACTTCTGGGAGGGATATTCCCCCTCCGTGATTCTTGGGAAATCTTGGCATCTGGCTGGTCTTGCCGGCCCTGTTCCTCTGACTGTTCTTTCTGTCTTGGGGCCCTCGCCAAACATCTGACACCGTTCAGGATCGATTGCACGTAAAGTGAAGAGTGGTTTTTATTTTGTTTTGTTTTGTTTTTGGGGGGTTTTCTTTTCCCCCTGTTGTCATCTAAGAAACAGGTTTTAGGTCTTTGATTCTCTTCCAAAATAACAACCATATGGGGCCTCCATTTATACTAAACAGCCTGTGCCTTTTGCAAGGGACCAGTTTGTTTTCATTTCGTGTTGAGCCTTGACTTGCTCTAAAAAGTTTTAATCAGGTAGCTTCTGAAAGAGGGAGAGAGACTTGTGAGCACAAATGATGCCTTATCCCTCTGAAGGGAGTTTAGCTTTCAAGGGTATGGCAGGAGCAGAGCCAAGAGCCCAAGAGGTGAGATCTGGAGAAGCCGAGGGTCACTGGCAGGACCCTGGCAGATCCATGCTCGGTGGCTGGAACAAAGAGCACTTTGAATCATGCAGGGCTCTGGCATGTTTGTTGATCGACTTATCCATGGTCCAAGCCAGCTGCTTTTGTTCCAGAGGATTTCATGGATTAACTCCCTGGGCTTCAGCAAATTGTTTCTTTTTAAGAAAGGGAAGTTTGGAGGTGACTGCAAAGGAAATTCTTATGGGCAGGCTAGAGGTGCTGGGGGAGTATTGGACGGGGAGGGAGGTCACATATATGTTGGGGAGATGGTCAGGGGCTCCCAGGGAGAGAATTGTATCCACAGTCATGAGAGGGTTCCTCCAAGGACCTCTTCCAGCAAGTGCCGGGTCTGGTAGAAATAGGAGTGTGGAGGCCTCAGGCTGGTAGCATCCTGGGCATTAAAGCTAGACCACAGCAAGGACTCCCCAGGGCTGAAGGTTGCTAGGCACTGGGGTAGGTTTCCTAGGGAGACTGTGACTAGAAACACCATCTGCCAAAGATGATTTAGTTCCAGAAGAGGCAAGGGAAAGAACGAGATGGTCCTTTCTGTCCTACTTAATCTTGGTTCTGTTCGCCTGGGCCACGCATTCCTTTCCTGAAGTGGAAGAAGGCAGATGCGGTCCTGGGTAAACTGTCTTGTAACAGGGAGGGCACCACCTCCTTGACTTGCTCCCATCCCCTGCCTAGGCCCTGGGTCTTGAGAACTTGCCCGTTCCCTGCCCGCTGTCCTGCCCTGGCAGCAGGTACCAGCAAGCCCACGTGTTGTGGTGGGGAGGGTGTAATGGGCATATGATTAAATACTCATACTTTGTCAAAACACTGACAGTTACAAAATGCCTCCGCATCTACTCAGGGAAGGGTGAGCAATGAACAAAATGACTTCAATATGCAAAAGACATTTCCATGGAGGCCAGGAGGGAATACGAATCCTAGAGCCAGGAGGAGTAATAGGGATTAGTGCTTGATTTATAGGCTGGCTGAGAGAAATCTACTGGCCTAAACCTGCCTAAATTCTACTGTCTGCATGTGTGCTTAAGGAGCTGGGCCCACTTTGCTTTGAAAAGCTGTTCCGCTGCTGTTGATGGGAATGAGAGTAAAGTACCTGGCCAGGGTTGAGGGTGGAGGAATTCTGAGCCCCTGAGTTCTGGATTGAGCAAAACATGCTGCCCTGATAGAAATATGTGGTCCTGAGGAGAATTTGAAAAATAAGAAGGGTGATTGCCTATTTAGGACAGGTTTGGATACAGCCACTCCTGGAGGCAAGGAATGAACTTCTAACCATGGAAGCTTTGTGTTTTCTCTATAGATCTATCTTGAATAAATATAAAGAATGGGTCATATCACCATACGAATTGGAGTACACTGATGGTTCAACTGAGAGGACCTTATTGAAGGGCATTTTCACAGAGGGAGAGGGAGCCAGCAAGGCTGTTAAGCCACCCACATCTAGCAGTGGAGGGGAGCTAGGTCAAAGGGGGAGGAAACAGTGCTCTTGGATTCCAGTGAGAACTGGAGCTGGGGAGGAGGGACCATGAGCTGGAAACCATGGTCATGTAAGGACATGGCCTCTGCCAGGCCAATAGCACCACATCAGGTGGGCGTGGAAAGAAAACATCCTGACTTCTCTTTCTTCATAAGCTCCAGTGTCCTGCTGGTGCTTCTCATTGGCCAAACCAACCTGAAGCCAGATAGCAGGAGAACCTGGGAGATATAGTCCCTGGGCATCAGCCTTCCAGGCCACAGAGCAGGGTGGGGAGGGTAGAGAGTGGATCTAGGGGAGTCAGCAGGGAGCAAGAGCTTATTTGTAGTATTAGCTTAGTTTGCCAACTCTGGAAAGCTCTTCCTGAGGAGGGGAATTTATAAAGAGCTTACCTACTTTCAAATTATTCTGTCCCCAAGACTATCATGCTTACCTTGCAAAACACATTGCTCAAATGATAAAGGAATTCTGAAATGTCCCATATATCCCTCCTTTATTTGTGAAATAATCAGTTTTTGGAGGGCAGTGACTGAGCCTTTTATTGCCAGTTGTCTGAGTAAATTTAACAGCCCCCACCTGTGTACAGTGCATTAAACTTCACAGAAGACAATAATTCAAACCTTGAGGCTGACAAAATGGTGACAAGGCGGACCTTTTGGGGAGTGAAAATGAGCAGGCTTGACTCAAGCACTATGAGGTCCACAAGCACTCTAAAGATGCAATAAGCCCTCTCTGGTGAAAGAACACAGATACACAGTGCAGCGGGAGCCCATGGCAATGGAGGACAGGGATCACAAAGCAGAGAAGGAAGTCACTGGACTGTCCCTCTGGCTTAAGTGTGGCCATGAATATGTGCCATGAAGGGCTTGTGGTTCCTAAATGCCTCTGGCATCCTGAGCCCTTGTGGTGGGTATTTCCACTATTCAGATTATTCTTTTAGGTGAAGAGCTTAATCCACTTGAGGGGGAGAGCATGTGAAGTCATTGGCATATCCAGACAGACCAGATGGCCATTTCCCTCCTTGGCCAGGCCTGGTGATGGGTGGGGGTGTGGACAAGGTGAGAAGAAAAGGGGAGATAAAGGGCATCAGACACACTCTTTGCCAAGGGCTGATGGCCTGTGGCCTGTTCTTCAGAACAACATGGAACTGTTTGAGATAATAGCCCATAGTGTTCTTTCTCATGTAGCTGTTTCTTGGTCTCCAGAATCTTGCTGGGCACTCCTTCATGGTGTCCTGGGCAGGCGGGCTTTGTCATCTACAACCTTTATGAGGCAGCCAGCTGCCACCACTCAGGCCCGGCTGGAAGGGCCTAGGCAGGGTGGGGTGTGGAATTCAGTTGATGGTTTCCAATTCCAATTTGGGTGAAATGCAGATTTTCCTCCCCTCTGTGTTTCTCTTTCCCAGTTCTGTCCTGAATGGAAAAAATGTCTGTAGATTTAAGTCCAAGGTGCAGCACTGGAGCTGGTATTTTCCCTTTTGACACAACACAGAAAATGGAGACAGCCCTGGGCCTGAGGGAATGCCTTCAGAAAGACTCTCCCTGACTATGGGTCACGAGCCAGATGGCCTGAGCTCAAGTCCTGCTGTTGCCACTCACTGGCTGCGTGTAAGTTATTTAACGTCTTAGTTCTTGTGTTTCCTGACCTGTAGCCTGGGGGTAACCATCGTATCTATATTAGGGATACTGTGATGAGGGCTGAATGGCTTAAGGTGTATAAATACAGCCAGCATGCCCAGTGTACAATAGGTGGCATGTGAGTATTTGCTGTTACTATGAGAAGTACTCTTCTGGGCACGGCATCCTCCTGGGGCTCTGGGGACATGGAGCATCTGTGAGGCACCGGTGGGGGAGGTAAACATCCCTCAAGCATCTCTTTCATCAAGAAACCTGCAGCGAGTCTGCTCGCTTGAAGAGTCTGGATCCACTCCACAATCTGGCTTCCAACCTTACCTACTCTTGCTACAAGTCCTCTGCCTCACCAGGGAAATCTGTTAGTTCCCTCCAACCCCCACCTGCCGCCATCCCCCGGATTTGCTTTTACCTGTGGACTTATTTCTATGTTTTTAACACTTCTTTAAGAACACAGAAAAAGGAGCTGCTTCCTAACAGTTCTTCATAG
The DNA here is from genome assembly GCF_007474595.2 of Lynx canadensis. Taxonomy (NCBI): domain Eukaryota; kingdom Metazoa; phylum Chordata; class Mammalia; order Carnivora; family Felidae; genus Lynx; species Lynx canadensis. Next base: position 35,413,674 of record NC_044309.1, on the reverse strand, counting down.
GGCCTGGCATTACAGGGATTTGCACAGTTGGTTTTGTAGGGCGTGCCTACTCCTAGGGGGTTGACTTTTTTCTTGTTTCTCTGATACATCGTCATTGTGTTGTAGAGACAACTCTGCATCTCAAATTCCTGTAAGGCAGCGGCGGAAGGGCTCTGGCTGCTGCCTGGGACCCTGTCTTTTCCTGAAACAGAGGCAGGTTACATGTGACCAGTGCTAGAGTGTATTTATTCGTTCTACTGAACACATGTCCACAGGCCCAGGACATGAATAAACTAAGTCCACAGCTACAAGAAATCAATTTATAGGCAAGTAAGACTCTGATGCTGGCCTTTAAAAAGAAACTACTTGCATTATGTGTTACACATCAACATTGTCCCTATTAGGAATAAAAAGCCTCAATGATACCTTTACTTACCACTCTATGTTGACTGTTAAGGGTTATGTACCGAGATGACTATTTGATCATTTGACATCTAAGCATCAGTAGTTCAAAGTGGGGATGCAGAGCACCAGGCACACGGCATTGGTAGAAGAAATAGAACTGGTGGAGAAGAAACTGGACCCCTAAGATCTTACTATCTGTGCAGCCTGGGGAGCTCCTCTGGGTGCTGGGTGAGGACCAATAGGGCAGCCAGTACCCTGAGGACATACTGCTCCTTTTGGAGCTAGGGAGAGGGCCTTCATCTTTTCTTGGAATTAAATCAAAAGAAAACCAGAAGAAGAATCTAGACTTCTTGAGGCACTGCGGGGCAAACATCCCTCAAGCATCTCTTTCATCAAGAAACCAGGAGTGACTTGGCAAAGAAAGACCAGACAGACAGGGGTGTTCAAGGAACTCTGTAAGCTCTCCTGTGGACTAAGAGGAAGGTACTTGCAAATCCAAATGGGTACCATAGGGAGCATGCCTGCAGAGAATGGAGGGGACCACCTTCTTGGCTAAGCAAGAATCCCATATGCTTAGGAGGTGACAGGAAAGGTAGACCTCCGGTGCAAAGCCCTGGAGGGGGCTGATTCATGAGGCGCAGCACAGCATAGACTCAGCAACCAGCCTGCCTGTGAGGGAAGCTGGCTCCACTTCTGATCATGTGACCTTGGGTAAGTTTCTTTACTTTTCTGCCTCCCAGTGTTCTTATCTCTAACATGGTAAGGATGGTATTACCTCAGTAGGTTGGTCTAAGAATTATCTGAGCTAAGGCATGCTATATGCTTAGGACAGAACCTGGCATATGCAAAGTATCCAAGAAGTTGTTTACTATTATTATTATTATTATTATTATTATCATTATTATTACTTATTATTATTCAGGATTAATCAAAGAAAGGTTCTACCTTTTCTTTTTTTAAATTTTACTTTTTAATTTTTTTTAATTTACATCTAAATTAGTTAGCATATAGTGCAAAATAATGATTTCAGGAGTAGATTCCTTAGTGCCCCTTACCCATTTCTCCCATCCCCTCTCCCACAACCCCTCCAGCAACCCTCAGTTGTTCTCCATATTTATGAGTCTCTTCTGTTTTGTCCCCTACCTGTTTTTCTATTATTTTTGTTTCCCTTCCCTTATGTTCATCTGTTTTGTCTCTTAAAGTCCTCATATGAGTGAAGTCATATGATTTTTGTCTTTCTCTGACTAATCTCACTTAGCCTAATACCCTCCAGTTCCATCCATGTAGATGCAAATGGCAAGATTTCATTCTTTTTGAATGAAATATGTATATGTACACACACCACATCTTCTTTATCCATTCATCCATTGATGGACATTTGGGCTCTTTCCATACTTTGGCTATTGTTGATAGTGCTGCTATAAACATGGGGGTGCATGTGTCCCTTTGAAACAGCACATCTGTATCCCGTGGATAAATGCCTAGTAGTGCAATTGCTGGGTCATAGGGTAGTTCTATTTTTAGAAACTCCATACTGTTTTCCAGAGTGGTGGCACCAGCTTGCATTCCCACCAACAATGCAAAAGAGATCCTCTTTCTCCGCATTGTCGCCAACATCTCTTGTTGCCTGAGTTGTTAATGTTAGCCATTCGGACAGGTGTAAGGTGGTATCTCATGGTGGTTTTGATTTATATTTCCCTGATGAGTGGTGTTGAGCATTTTTTCATGTGTTGGTTGGCCATCTGGATGTCTTCTTTGGAGAAGTGTCTATTCATGTCTTTTGCCCATTTCTTCACTGGGTTATTTGTTTTTCGGGTGTTGAGTTTGATAAGTTCTTTGTAGATTTTGGATACTAACCCTTTATCTGATACGTCATTTGCAAATATCTTATCCCATTCTGTCGGTTGCCTTTTAGTTTTGCTGATTGTTTCCTTACTGTGCAGAAGCTTTTTATTTTGATGAAGTCCCAGTAGTTATTTTTGCTTTTGTTTACCTTGTCTCTGGAGACGTGTTGAGTAAGAAGTTGCTGTGGCTAAGATCAAAGAGGTTTTTGCCTGCTTTCTCTTCCAGGATTTTGATGGCTTTCCTGTCTTACATTGAGATCTTTCATCCATTTTGAGTTTATTTTTGTGTAGGGTGTAAGAAAGTGGTCCAGGTTCATTTTTTTCTGCATGTCGCTGTCCAGTTTTCCCAGCACCACTTGCTGAAGAGACTGTCTTTATTCCGCTGGATATTCTTTCCTGCTTTGTCAAAGATTAGTTGGCAATACGTTTGTGGGTCCATTTCTGGGTTCTCTATTCTGTTCTATTTATCTGAGTGTCTGTTCTTGTGCCACTAGCATACTGTCTTGATGATTACAGCTTTGTAGTATAGCTTGAAGTCTGGGATTGTGATGCCTCCTGCTTTGGTTTTCTTTTTCAAGATCACTTTGGATATTCAGGGTCTTTTCTGGTTCCATACAAATTTTAGGATTATTTGTTCCAGCTCTGTGAAGAATGCTGCTGTTAGTTTGATAGGGATTGCATTGAACATGTAGATTGCTTTCAGGGGTATCAACATTTTAACAATATTTGTTCTTCCTCTCCAGGAGCATGGAATCTTTTTCCATTTTTTTGTGTCTTCTTCAATTTCTTTCATAAGCTTTCTATAGTTTTCAGTGTATAGATTTTTCACCTCTTTGGTTAGATTTATTCCTAAGTATTTTATGGTTTTTTGTGCAAGTGTACATGGGATTGATTCCTTGATTTCTCTTTCTGTCATTTCATTGTTGGTGTATAGGAATGCAACCAGTTTCTGTGCATTGATTTTACATCCTGGGACTTTGCTGAATTCATGAATCAATTCTAGCAGTTTTTTGGTGGAATCTTTTGGGTTTTCCATATAGAGTATCATGTCATCTGCGAAGAGTGAAAGTTTGACCTCCTCTTGGCCGATTTGGATGCCTTTTATTGCTTTGTGTTGTCTGATTGCAGAGGCTAAGACTTCCGATACTATGTTGAATAACAGTGGCGAGAGTGGACATCCCTGTCTTGTTCCTGACCTTAGAGGGAAGGCTCTCCGTTTTTCCCCATTGAGGATGATATTAGTGTTGGGTCGTTCGTATGTGGCTTTTATGATCTCGAGGTATGCTCCTTCTATCCCTACTTTCTTGAGGGTTTTTATCAAGAAAGGATGCTGTATTTTGTCAAATGCTTTCTCTGCATCTATTGAGAGGATCATATGGTTCTTGTCCTTTTTTTTTTTTATTGATGTGATGAATCATGTTAATTGTTTTGCGGATATTGCACCAGCCCTGCATCCCAGCTATAAATCCCACTTGGTCATGGTGAATAATTTTTTTAATGTATTGTTGGAGCTGGTTGACTAATATCTTGTTGAGGATTTTTGCATCCATGTTCATCAGGGAAATTGGTCTATAATTCTCCTTTTTAGTGGGGTCATTGTCTGGTTTTGGAATCAAGGTAATGCTGACTTCATTGAAAGAGTTTGGAAGTTTTCCTTCCATTTCTATTTTTTGGAACACCTTCAAGAGAATAGGTGTTAACTCTTCCTTAAATGTTTCGTAGAATTCCCCTGGGAAGCCACCTGGCCCTGGACTCTTATTTTTTGGCAGATTTTTGATTACTAATTCAATTTCCTTACTGGTTATGGGTCTGTTCAAATTTTCTATTTCTTCCTGTTTCAGTTTTGGTAGTGTATATGTTTCTAGGAATTTGTCCGTTTCTTCCAGATTGCCCATTTTATTGGCATATAATTGCTCATAATATTCTCTTATTGTTGTTTTTATTTCTGTTGTGTTGGTTGTGATCTCTCCTCTTTCATTCTTGATTTTGTTTATTTGGGTCCTTTCCTTTTCTTTTTGGTCAAACTGGCTAGTGGTTTATCAATTTTGTTAATTCTTTCAAAGAACCAGCTTCTGGTTTCATTGATCTGTTCTACTATTTTGTTGTTTTTTTTTTGTTTGTTTTTGTTTTTTTTTTTTTTTTTTGGTTTCGATAGCATTAATTTCTGCTCTAATCTTTATTATTTCCTGTATTCTGCTGGTTTTGGGTTTTATTTGCTGTTCTTTTCCCAGATATTTAAGGTGTAAGGTTAGGTTGTGTATCTGAGATCTTTCTTCCTTCTTTAGGAAGGCCTGGATTGCTATAAACTTTCCTCTTATGACTGCCTTTGCTGCATCCCAGAAGTTTTGGGTTGTGTGTTATCATTTTCATTGACTTCCAGATACTTTTTAATTTCCTCTTTAACTGATTGGTTAACCCATTCATTCTTTAGTAGGATGTTCTTCAGTCTCCAAGTATTTGTTACCTTTCCAAATTTTTTCTTGTGGTTGATTTCGAGTTTCATAGCATTGTGGTCTGAAAATATGCACGGTATGATCTCGATCTTTTTGTACTTGCTGAGGGCTGATTTGTGTCCCAGTATATGGTCTATTCTGGAGAACATTCCATGTGCACTGGAGAAGAATGTATATTCTGCTGCTTTAGGATGAAATGTTCTGAATATATCTGTTAAGTCTATCTGTCCAGTGTGTCATTCAAAGTCATTGCTTCCTTGTTGATTTTTTGATTAGATGATCTGTCCATTGCTGTGAGTGGGGTGTTGAAGTCTCCTACTATTATGGTATTACTATCGATGAGTTTCTTTATGTTTGTGATTAATTGTCTTATATATTTGGATGCTATCACATTTGGTGCATAAATGTTTATAATTGTTATGTCTTCTTGGTGGATAGACCCCTTGATTATGATATAATGCCCTTCTGCATCTCTTGATACAGTCTATTTTTAAGTCTAGATTGTCTGATATAAGTATGGCTACTCCAGCTTTCTGGAATATTCCAGAAATATATATATATATATATATATATATATATATATATATATTCCAGAAATATATATCTATATCTATATCTATATCTATCTATATATATATATATATATATATATAAATGTATATATATTTTTTCATCTTTTCTCCCCTCAGAGAGTCTCCCTTAAAATTTCTTGCAGGGCTGGTTTAGTGGTCACAAACTCCTTTAATTTTTGTTTGTCTGGGAAACTTTTTATCTCTCCTTCTATTTTGAATGACAGCCTTGCTGGATAAAGAATTCTTGGCTGTATATTTTTCTGATTCAGCACACTGAATATATCTTACTACTCAGAAAGGTTCTACCTTTTCATGACTTAAGGTGAGTCCAGTATCTCCCTTTACTTTATTGCCTCATCCAGGTTTACTGGTACCAGATTTTGGTCTAAGGGCTCTACAACATCGTTTCCCAGCCCTGTGAGGGATACAAAGATGATGGTTCAATAGAACCATCTTTGGCTCAGGCAAATGTGGCTCATAGGTGGAAGGACTCAGTGGAACACACTCCTCCATGAGTTCATGTGAGAGTCACCATCAAGAGCTTGGCTAAGTTCTGAGCAGTGTAGATGAGGACAAGTTTCCCATAGGATTTTCAGGACCATGCTCTTTATAGCAGTAACTAGCACAAGGCAGAAAGTGGGGGACTCATGGGGACAAGGATGTGCCAGCTGGAATGGGCCACATCCAGAAACAGAGTTGCACTGGTACTGGAGATGTTTCTGGATACTCATCTTGGAAGACTTGAAAGGTGAAATACGCTCTTGTACCCAAAGGGTAGGGTCTGGTCTGGGGACAGAAATAGGAGTGGGTGAGGAGGCTCTCTGCTTCCCTCAGTAAGTACCAATGCCTGACAGCAATTGTATACAGGCTCTGCCCTTGACCCTGGTGAGAACTTGATGGGTGGCCATTGATTGTACAGTGCAACGAGTATGGGTTTTGCATGGCAGTTTCTAGCAGACAGGGCTTGCTCATCTGAGTTCTGTGCAGCATGCAACAGGAATTATCTTTGCCCTGGTGTTAAGGAGTAGCGTAATGTCATACTTGGGTGCTTGAGTGGTGGTGATGATGGTGATGATGTGGTGGCCTAGGGCCCCGTGCCACCTCCTATGTGGCTTTATCCTTGATAGCAGCAAGTCATCATTCTGTTCAGCCCATTTCTAAACGGGGCCAAAACACCCAGCAGCCATCTCAAAAAATGCTGAGGAGCCCAGGTATCTACCCAATATTGGCATTCTTGAGTAGTTTTAATAAAAACCCTTGTTGGCTTTATTTATTCAGCTGTGAAGGATATGTTGAGTTTCTGAGCTGTGAGCATTCCCTTCAGGTAATAGAAGGAGGCTCATCCTGGAAGAGGGAGTGTTTACCTTTGTCCCATTCATAGAGGTCCTAGAACACTCCCAACTATGAGGGAGCCCCCGATGCCCTCATTGGGTTTTTCATCAGTTTGTGACTGCTCAGTCCAGACTTCAGAAAGATATTATAACAGTAATGATGAAAATGGCAACCTTTGGTGAAGCATGCCAGATGGTGGGTGTCTTACATGCATGATTTCTAATTTTCACAATAACTGCATGAGGTAGTTTCTTTTTTTTTAAAGTTTCTTTTTTTTAAGTTTATGTATTTATTTTGAGGGAGAGAGACAGTAGGAGAGGGGCAGAGAGGGAGAGAGAGAATCCCAAGCAGGCTCTGTGCTGACAGCACAAAGCCTGATGCGGGATTCAAAATTACAAACCGTGAGATCATGACCTGGGCCGAAGTCAGATGTGTAACTGACTGAGCCACCAGGCACCCTGGCATTCATATTTTCTATTTTCAAATGGGGAAACTGAGGCCTGTGGATCCCAAATGTCTTTCCCAAGGCCACCTAGCTAGAAGCCAGTGTAGTTAGAATTCAGGCCCAGGTCTGTCTGATTCCCAGGTGGTGCCTTTTCTACAGCACAGTGCATGGGTACAGTCTGGAGCAAGAGGTGACGGGCTTTGCTCTAAAGGAGCACCAGATGGTGGAAGAGTGCCAGAGCAGGCTGGCACAGTGGCTCCTGGCTGGGACGGGATGCTGGCTCCCCCCAGTCCTCAAGGGTCAGGCACAGGACTAATGTCTCTGTCAGTTAGACATTGGTCCCAGGCGACCAGGCATGCTGGCAGCTTTCCTGGCCTGGGCACGCCCTGCACAATTCCTCCAGCATGCATGGGCCTCTTGACAGGGAGTGACAGCTGTGATTCAGCGCTTGCACCAGTGGCAGGAGAAACACGGGTGAAACAAGGGGGAAAGGACTATAATTACCTCTTAACACGTTTCCACATTTCTCTGCTGTCAGAATGGTTTTGTTTTCTGATTTATTTTGATCTCCTTGAAAATTAGTTGCTGCAGTGCATTGGGTATGTAATCGTTGTCCCGCTAGCTAGCAGTCATCATTGGCAATGTAAGCCAGGCAAACATGATTTTTATCCCCTTTCCCTGATTTGTGTCAGTTTCTGTGTGTGTTGAGGGCCAGGGGAAAGGGTTGGCCATGTGGTATTAGGTATGTCGGCTGCCTGTCTGCATACCCTGGCTCCTCACCACTACCCTAAGAGGGGGCAGAGTCTTGCAGGCAGTGTCTCTCCAGAAGCTCCATGCCCCCATGGATTGTCCAGCGAGCCTACAGTCTCAACTCTTTTGCCCTCGCTTTCTTTCATCCTCCTGCTCTAGGCCTTGTCCAGGCTCCCCAGCCTCTCCCCTACAGGCACATACAACTCCCTATGCATTCCACCCCAGCTCATGGCCCCCACACAACTCCAGATCCCACCTTTGACCTACCACCTCCATCTGCTCTCAGGAGCCTGTACTCACTCACAGAGCTCTTAGCCATGAAACACAGAGAACTGGGCTTGACATCACTCTGCCAACAGCACCGTCAGATCTGTGCGCCATTCTCTGTGGGAAGGTGGCCAGTCTTAGTCAAACGGAATAGTAGAGACCTTTTCTCTCATGTCAGGTCAGGATGGAGAAGGGAGCTGTTATGGTGCCATGGCAGTTTAGGTGGGGGAGGAGGGAGTCAGCCCTGTAGAATGGTGAGGTGCTTGGTACCTTTCAGGGATGGATCTCCATCAGTAGGCCCAGGAGAGGGTTGCCAAAATGAGCACTATGGAAAGAAGAATTTTAGAGCCAGGAGGAAACTCTGTGGTCATTGAGTCCAATGACTTTATTAATCAGGGGAGAATACTGAGGCCTTAGAGATGAGACAGGGATATACTCAAGATACACAGCTGGCTGACAGCAGGTCTGGGCTAGAATCTGGATTTTGATTACATTCTATCCAGAAGGAGGCTGGCTGGCTTCATGATTGGAGCAGACAGCTGCCCATGTGCTGGGATTTAGAAGAATCTGCCATTTCCTTCCTGGGATTCTATAATCCAAAGAACCTTTTTCACTAACAAAATTTGGTGCCAAAAAGAAAAGGTATGGGCTACTTTGTTTCAAGTGCATGAGGAGGAGCGAAACGGAGCCCACCTGTTCAGCTTCCCCTGATATTACAAGGGGGCCCCCTAGGCATCTCTCTAGAATCTTTAACAACCCATAGAATATAGTGACAAAACATTTGAGGCCCCTATTAACAGGGCATATGAATGGATGAAACATGCCCAGCTTCTACACCTTTGCATGATATATTTCCCAGAGTAATTGAAAGCAGAGACTAGGACTATAAAAGAATGGAGTTCCCAATAGGAGAGTTGTTGAATAAGGAAATATTTGGAAACCAAAGGAAATGGCGTGGGAAAGATAAGTTCATCTGGGGTGCTTTTGGGTTGAGGATAGACTAGATCAAGAAATGGTGGGGGTCCTGGAAGCTGGGGTGCCTGAATCAAGAGTGCAGGGATCAGAGATACCAGAGAAGATTTCAAGCATAAACTCCAACCACTCGATGAAATTACCAGGAGTATGTAAATTCTGACACCTGTGCCATGGCCTGAACTCTTTCCAGCATGCCAGAAGGGCTACAGAGTCACTGCAGAAAATCAGATTAAGCTTTTCTATCAGAGACTGTGCCGTCACCTAATATTGATAACTGATATTCGCAGAGCACTTCATGCTTTATAAGTCACTCCCGTATGCCAAGTGATTCTTCCAATACCACATGAGGTGGCTATTATTATTACCATCCCCATTTCACAGATGTAGAAACACAATGAGCCATTGCTTTGGAAGCACCATTACTAACAATGCCTTCTAACAGTTATATTTATCGGCTCTTGTCCTAGAAACATTTCGTTTAATTCATCTCTCTCTCTTTTAGTAGACAGGCAGACAGTAGAATACACACACACCCCTCTCTTTCTTGCTCTGAGGATTGGTAGGGAAAGGATTTTGCTTCTGGCTTCTCAATAGCAGTTTCTCTGTCTTTGCTCTCTAACAAAAGACACCTTCAGAATGCCCTCTGCTCATTAATCTAAGGAGGCTTCAGGCAACAACAATGGGACTCCAACCCTGCCACGGGCTCCTATGAAGAATTCCAAGAGGATGTCCCAACACATGTCTGCTCAAGGATCCCAGCAGAGCATGTCTTAAGTCCTTCACTGCTGGGTCTTGACTGGGCGGTGTCCCAGGAAGCTGAAGGAGCCTTCTCTCTCTTGCCTCCTCTACCTAACAGAAAGGTGGCTTCTGTCCTCTCCACCCCTCCCTCCCCAACTGCACACCACAAATGGGTCTGTTTTTTCTGATGCTTCTTTATTGCATGTTAACACTTAATTTCTGGACTTGATCCTATTATACCTGCAGCAATAGAGAGCAGAGCAGAAGGGCCCTCAGATACTATATTAGAGGCAGAAACCGCCTTTAATCTGATCACACTGAGGTGGCTACATATCGTCACTGCTTTTCATGCAGACTGGGGCCAGCCCAGCTACCAGTGCCCGGACCACTGATTCCTGGCCTGTTTCAAGGCCTGCAGCGAGGACCCACCCTCACTCCCCACCACAACATGCCTGGAAAACAGATTCCAGGAACTTTGCCCTTGCTGCTGGTATGGTCCACGTGGCACAGAAGTATGCCTGACTTCAAATTTGATAGGAACAGACCAATGTGTGAAGTCACCAGATACCGAGATGTTTTCTCCTGGCTTTATATCTCCCATTTATGTTTAAAGATATTTTTTTACTGATGTATAATTTTCATAAAGCAAAATTATTTTAGGTCTACAATTCTATGAATTTTTAAATATGGCTTTATTGAGACATAATCAACATACAACAAACCACTCATAATTTCAAGCATGTACTTTGAAAAGTTTTAACATGCATGTGCACTTTGTGAAACGATTACCACAGATGGTCAAGAGAGTGAACAGATCTGTCACCCCCGAAATTTTCTCTTGTCCTTTGGTAATCCTTCCAGCTCATCCTCCCCACCATCCTCTATCTTTTCCTGTCACTATGTTTGTATTGTCTATAATTTCTATAGGTAGGATTTTTATATATGTATTCTTTTTTAACTGACTTCTTTCATTCAGCATAATTATTTTGAGATTTGTGGATGTTGTTGGATGTATTGATAATTCATCCTTTTTTTATTGCTAACTGATGTTCCATGAATGGATATACCCAAATTTGCTCACCTGTTGATGGAATTTTGGCTTTTTTCCAGTTTGGGGCTATTTAAGTAAAGTCGCTGTGAATGCTTATGTAGAAATCTTTGTATGGGCACATGCTCTCTTTCCCTTGGATAAATACCAAGGAATGAAGTGGTTGCATCATATGGTGCTAGTGTATAACTTTCTAAGAAGTTGTCAACCTGTTTTCCAAAGTGGTTGTACCATCTTACACTCTCATCAGCAGTGTGTGACAGTTTGAGTTCCTCTCCATTTTCCCCAATACTTGGCCTGGCATTGGTTTTTGCTGTTACATATAGATAGTGGTATCTCCTTGTGTTTTCAATTTGCATTTTCCTGGTGACTAATGATACTGCACATCTTTCATATGCTTATCTGCCATCCACATATCTTCTTTGGTGAAGTAAAGTATTTATTTGTATCTTTTGCCCATTTTCTAATTGCATTGTCATAATTGCATTTTGAGAATTCTTTATATATTCTCGATACTAGTTCTTTATTAGATATGTGCTTTGTAAATATTTTATTGCAGTTGATGGCTTGTCTTTTCTCTGTCTTCTTTGTCTGAAACCAGTTTCCATTTATGTGTGGATCAATTCCATCTATTCTCTATTCTGTTCCATTGACCCATTTGTCTGTCTTTACACCAATACCACATGTTTTTGATGATCAAGTCTTTATAATATGTCTTGAAATAAGGTAACATTTGCTACCGCTTCAACTTTGTTCTTCTTTTCTCAAAGTTGTTTGGACTATTCTAGATCATTTGCATTTCCATATGAATTTTAAATCTGCTTGCCAATTTCTGTAAGGAAACGTTTTTACTTCATGTATTGTGAAGTTCTGTTGGTAGGTGCATAAACATTTAGTATTGTTATGTCTGTTTAAAGAATTGGCCCTTCAGGGGGTGCCTGGGTGGCTCATTTGGGTAAGCCTCTGACTCTTGATTTCTGCTCAGGTCATGATCTCACAGTCATAAGATCGAACCCCATGATGGGCTCCATGCTGGGCATGGAACCTGCTTAAGATTCTCTCTCTCCCTCTCTCTCTTCCCTTCCTCTACTCATACACATGCGTGTGTGTGCTCTATCTCCTTCTCTCTTTTAGAGAGAGAAAGAGAGAGAGAGAGAGAGAGAGAGAGAGAGAGAGAGAGAATTGCCCCTTTTGTTGATGTGAAAATACTTTCTTTATCCCTGATGATATTCTTTGCTCTGACCTCTACTTTACCGGATCTTAACGTAGCCACTCTGTTTTTCTTTTATTCATGTTAGTATTGTTTATCTTTTCTTAACTTTACTTTTATTTTTTGAGAGAGAGAGAGTGTGAGCTGGGGAGGGACAGAGGGAGAGACAGACAGACAGACAGACAGAGAATCCCAAGAAGACTCCGTGCTCAGCATAGAGCCCAACACAGGGCTCCATCCCTTGACCATGAGATCATGACCTGAGCTGAAATCAAGTCAGACTCTTAACCCACTGAGCCACCCAGGCATCCCTCCTACCTTTTACTTTTAACCCATTTGCACCTTTATATTTAAAATAGATTTCTTATAAGCAATGTATAGTTGGGTCATGCTCTTTATTCAATCTGTCTCTTTTAATTGGGGTTTTCAGATCATTATATGATTATTGATATGCAGTGAGGTTTATCATCTTGCTATTGTTTTCTATGAGTCCCATATGTTCTTTGTTCCCTTTTACCTTTTTTTCTGCCTCCTTTTGGATTATTTTTTTTTCTAAAATTTTATAAGTTTTTTATTTTTTTACTTTGAGAGAGAGAGAGAAAGCGTGAGCAGGGGAGGGGCAGAGACAGAGGAGAACGTGAGAATCTCAAGCAGGCTCCCCACTGCCAGCATGGAGCCTGACATGGGACTTGAACCCACAAACTGAGAGATTATGGCCTGAGCCAGAGTCAGATGCTTAACCAACTGAGCCACCCAGGTGCCCCTTGGATTATTTTTTTTATTCCATTTTATCTCTTTTGTTGGCTTCTTAGCCAAAATTCTTTGTTTTGTTTTGTTTTATAATGGTTGCCTTAGGGTTTATAGTATACATTCTTAATTCATCACAGTCTACCTTTAAGTGTTGCTATACTGCTTTCACTTAGTATAGGAACCTTATAATAGTATACTCACATTTCTCCCTTCATGGCATTTACACTATTGTCATACATTCTATTTATGCATTTGTTATGAACCTCATAATACATTATATTTTTGCTTAAATTGTATTTTAAAGAAAAAACATACATCCATTTCTGTCATTTTTCATTTGTTTATCTAGATCCACATTTTCATCTCATATCACTTTCCTTCTTTTAACATTTCTTGTAGTGCAGGAATGCCAGTAATGACATCTTTTAGCTTTTGTATGTCTGAAAAAAAAGATTTTTCACCTTTATTATTTTTTTAAGTGTATTTATTTATTTTTGAAAGAGAGAGAGAGTGTGTGTGCATGTGCATGCAGGACAGACAGAGGAGAAAGAATCCCAAGCAGACTCTGAACTGTCAGCATGGAGCCCCACTTGGGGCTCAAACCCACAAACTGTGAGGTCATGACCTGATGCGAAATCAAGAGTCAGATGCTTAACCAACTGAGTCACCCAGGTGCCCCTTACCTTCATTTTTTAGATATTTTTTGCTTAGTGTAGAATTCTAAGTTGACAGTTCCTTTTTTATTAATTTAAAGCTATTGTTCCACTGTCTTGTTGCTTACATTGTTTTAACAACAAGAAATCTGCTGCCATCCTTGTCTTTGTTCCTCTGTAAATACATCTGTCTTTATGCTCTGGCTACTTTTAATGTTTTCTTTTTATCACTGGTTCTGAGCAGTTTGATTATTATGTGCCTTGGTGTATAATTTTTTTCATATTTCCTATGCTTGAAATTCATTAAACTTCTTGAATCTGTAAGTTTATGTTTTAAAAATTAAATTTGGTGAAGTTTTGGCTGTTATTTCTACAAATATGTTTTCTGTCTCCTCCTCCCCATTTTGTGAGAATTGTAATTGCATATATATTAGACTGCTTGAAGTTCTCATACAGCTCACTAATGCTTTTTCTTTAATTGGTCTTTTTCTCTTTCATTTCAGATAGTTTCTATTACTATGTCGTCAAGTTTACTAATCTTTCCTTGTGTCATGCATAATCTGATGTTAATCCTAGCCAGTGCATTTTTATCTTTGACATGGTAGTTTTCATCTCTAGAAGGACTATTTGGGTCTTCTTAATATTTTTCATGTTCCTACTTAACTTTTTGACCATATGGAATGCAGTTATGATTACAGTTTTAATACCCTTATCTGCTAATTCTAACATCTGTGTCATTCTGGTCAATTTAAATTGATTTTTCTTCTCATTGTGGGTTGCATATTCTGCTTCTTTGCATTGGATGAAAGACATAAGTTTTACCTTGGTTAATGTTGAATTCTTATAAATTCAATTCAAAATAGTTTTATAAATATTTTTGAACTCTATTCTGGGACTCAGTTAAGCTATTTGGAAACAATTTGATTCTTTTTTGGTCTTGGTTCTAATATTTGTTAGGCAGCATTTAGTCTAGGGATGATCATTTCCCACAACTGAGGCAAGACCCTTTTGAGTAGTCTACCCAATGCCCTGTGAATTACGAGTTTTTACACTCTGGTTCATAGGAATAGGAATTATTTCCAACTCTGTGTGAGCGCTGGGCACTGTTCCCTTTAATCCTCTTGGATGGATGGCTCCATGGCAGAAAGACCCTAAGGTGATCCTCAGTGACTCCTGCCTCTTCTTATTCATGCCTTTGTGTAATCCCTTCCCTTGAGTGTGAGTAGGAGCTGTGGCTTGTTTCTAACCAATGAAATATGACATAGATAGTAGGGTGCCACTTCTGTGACCGGGTTATATTATATGGTAAAGGTGATAGGGTGTCTCTCACATGATTGTGTTATACAGTAGAAGACTCCAGACTAGGGCTAGAAAGCCTCCTTGTGGGCTTAATGATGTAAGTGGTCATATTGGAGAATCCCACGTGTCAGGGAACTGTAGGCAGCCTCTAGAGCCCAAGGTTGTCATACAGCCACAGGGAAAAGAATTCTCCCACCAATCTGAATGAGCTCGGAAATGGATTCTTCTCTAGTGGAACCTCCTGATGTTATTACACCCTGGCCAAAACTTTGATTATAGCCTTGTGAGGCTCTGAACAGAGGCCGCAACTAAGCTATGCCCAGACTTCTGACCTACAGAAACAGTAAGATAATAAATATGTGTTGTTTTAAGCCACCAAGTTTGTGGTAACTTGTTACACAGTAATAATAAAAACAAATATAGTTCTTTCCTGTGCCTCAGGCATTTCTTCACACACATGCATCAATGACTACTTTGCTGAATCACCCAAGGGGACCCTTCGCAGACCTCTGGAGTTCTCTATTTGTGCAGCTCTGTCCTATGAAATCTAACTGCCTCGGTCTCCCCAGACTCTCAGCTCCATGTCTTTAACTCAGGGCATCTGCAAGGCTCCACCTGGGCTCTCCCTACTCATGCTGTGGCCTGCAGACTGTAACAAGGCCATGAGCCTAGGATAGTTGTGGAGCTTACCTCGTTCCCTTCTTACATCTTCAGGATCTCAGACAGTGCTTTTGTTGCCTGCTGTCCAGTGTCTTGTTGTTTCAGGTGAGAGTGTAAATCTGGTTATCATTATCCTACCTTGGCCAGAAGCAGAAGTCTCTGGTTCTATTAATTCTGTCAAATGTATATAATCATATAAGCACTATCACAATCCAGATAGAAAACATTCTCCTCATCCCCCAAAGTTTCCACATGCCTCTTTGGAGTTCCTCCTCTCCTCAGCACCTGGCAACCACTGATCTGGTTTCTGTCCCTATAGCTTTTCTTTTTCCAGAATATTGTATAAATATGATTCTATAGTATGTCACCTTTTGAGTCTGGTTTATTTTAATTTAGCAAAATGCTTTTGCAAGTCATGCATATTATTGCATGTATTTGCATGTATCTGTTCATTCCTTCTTATTGCTGAGTAGTATTCTACTGTGTGCTTGTATCACAGTCCTTTCGGTTATTTGGGAGTAATTAGTCCAAAGAGCTATAGATTAATATCTATGTCTCCCTAAGATAGGGAGACAATCAAATTCCATGCACTAAGCCTAAGTCTTTCTGCTTTCCTGCCTGCCTGCCTGCCTTCTCACCCATCCATTCTTACCCCCATTCCCTCTCCTCTCTTCGCCTTCCTTCTTGCCTTCATGCCTACCTTTCTTTAGATAAATGGAGGTAAACTTACCTAATAATTTGACAATTATTATTTTAAAACCAACCCAAGACTTTTCAACCTATATTCCACAGACTGAGATGTCTCCCTCTATCCTTAAATCCAGATGACTGTTGGAAATTCTGGAAGGAAGAGATCCAGGGGTGACATTTCTGGAATTTGGTGGCCTTGTATGACATCACACTTTGGAGGCTGGATTGGGATACATCCAGTTTTGCCTGCTTTCTCCTTCTCCTTTCCTATTCCCAAAGTAAGGACAGTCCTCTGATCCAAAAAGCACTAGACAGCCTGAATGCATTCCTGGCTTGCCGATCTTAATGCTTAGATTTCCTTCCCAATGGGAAGGGAGCCTGTCTGAGAAGTGAGGCAGGACTGGAAGCTCTGTGGAGGCTGAGTTCTTCTCATATAGGTCCTGAAGGCCCTGCCTGAGGCAGTGGATTTAGGAGAAGATTGTCATGACCACTTCTTCCCCCATAGCCATGTCAGAGTGGAGAATGCACCCAGGCAGGAACTTAAGAGGAGGAGGAATGAGTGTGCTCTGTACATCTGAACTAGCTGTGCCCACTGAATGAGCTGTCAGGGACAGGTGGATCTCACTCAATTCACACCAGAGAAGGGATATGGAGTGTGGAGCCCTGCAGTCTGTCTACGGCAGGTCTGCATAGACTTAGCTGTCTCCAGACTTGGTTAATTCCTTTAAGACCCTTCCTCACTCTGAAACACTTATAGGATGTGTCAGGAATGTTTTCAGCTTCAAGCAGTAGAGTTCTTAAGAAGTCTGGAAGTAGCCTCAGGACTGTCCAGCAGCTCAAGGTGCCACTGAGAACCGGGGCTCTCTCCACTCCCTCATACTAAGCCTGTTCATACTCAGACTTGCTTTCTCCTTCATGCAAGGCAGGTGATGCAGTGCCAGCATCACATCCACATTCGAGGCAGGGTGAAAGAGGAAGGTGTGGTGACAGCAGCACTCTGTCCCTTTAAACACACAACAGAGGCTTTCCCAGAAGCCCCTGGGATAATACTTCTTGAACTTCAGTATACCTAAGTGTCACCTCAGGGTCTTGTTGAAACACAGATTTGGATATTTTAGATCTGGGGTGGAGCCTAAAAGTCCACATTTTGACCAAGCCCTCAGGATATGTCAGTGCTAGTAGAAACTGCATTTTGAGTAGCAAGGTGCCAGGCTACCACTCCTTCATCATATTGTCAGAACTTAGTCACATAATTACAACTAGCTGCAAGGGAGGCTGACAAAGAAGTTTGCTTTCTTCAGCCTTTATAGAGGAAGGGGCCAAAGAGAAGAGAAGGCAAGACTTTGTAGGACTGTCTACTAGAATTCTACTGAAAACACAAGCTACGGGAACTTCTGAAGCTACAGGTTGACTTGGGACAAGCTAGAGACCTCGTCCCCATAAGGGAGGGCCATAGACCTGCTTACACTGTGTCCACACCCAGTCCATAGGGCCAGGAACTCCCTGCCCTGAGCTGGTCATTCCTGTGTGCCAGGCTGTGAGTGAGCTCATGGGAGCAGGGACTCCACTTAACAGAACTCCATTGCCTTAGCATCAAGCACGATGCTGACACATAGCAGTACCTGGTAAAATGTTAAACTGTTAAACTGAAATGTTACTAGCACATTTTCTTATTACAGGTCTTCTCAAACTTTAATGTGTATACACAGTTGCACAGTTAAGTAGGGGAACTGTGTTAAAATGCAGATTCTGATTCAGTGCACCCAGAATGAGGATTCAGGATGCTGCGTTTTGAACAAGTTCCCAGGCAATGCTGCTGCTGAGGATTCTGGACCCCACTTTGAACAGAAAGGGCCTAGAACATGTAAAGTCAAGTTTTTCTTCTTAACTTACCAGCAGTCACTTGTTATTCATTCACCCAGGGTGAGAAGCTGTTTGTGAGGATGTTATCAGATATTAGAAATAGACCCATGGAGGTCAGGGGGACCCTGCTGTGCTTGTTTCTGAGGCAGGGGGCCTGGAAGTCTGTAGATCTCATCCCTTGCTTCCTTGAGCCCCTGCCTGTCCAAAACAAAAATGAGCAGTGTACCGGGGTGAGAAGAGAGAGCAGCCAAGCTCATCTTTCAACAGCTCTTAACTTGCTTGGCTCTAGACGTGAAACAGGAACATGCCACCCCTGTCTCAGCCCTGGCCTTCCGGAAGTGCTGGGGACTCAGGCCCAGCTGCGTGAGGGGCCGATGCGTTGCAGATGTCCGAGGTTCCCTGGCACAGAGTAGGCTTCGGGGTGGGTGGGGGGGCTCGGGAGAAGCTAGGAAGAGTGAGAGAGAAATACATTTTCTGTGAACAGTTGTGCCCAGGGGAAAAGCTAAATTCTCTAGAGCAGAGCTTTGGATTTTTTTTTTTTTTTTTTTTTTTTTTTTAAGTAGCGGGAACCCAGTTACTGGAATTTCTTCTGAATTAAAAGCCAAACAAAAGTTTCTTGCGGTTTCAGTTACACAAGAGACTGCTGCCAAGAGGGAATGAATGAGAAGAGCTGCTGAAAGGAAGAGACCATGAGAGGCTGGAGGATGAGGGGGTGAGCAGGACAGGACCCCAGGGCCCATCACAAAGCAGTTCTCTTGGTTGGGGCACGCTGCCCGCTTCTGTGCTGTCAGCTTTTCAGGGAAAGAACTGACTGTACCAGTCTTCCAAAGGGGGGGTGCGTGAAAGTGATGTGTACGCCCTAAGACACGTACACATGTAAGTGATTATCATGCCTGTGCAATTTACCATAATTCGGGCCTTGCACTCTATGGGGTCTTGCTTTGTTCGGTTTCCTGGCTGATTGGCAGTTGGGCCAGACGGCTCTCCTGCCCCTAAGCTACGAGGCTCTTGATTCAGCCTCACTCAGATGTGAGGCTGCAGCCAACGCCTGCTGCTGCAAGGAGCAGGGATAATGAACTTCCACCAGTAATCCCCAAACTTCATTTTTCTCAGCACCTCCAGCCTCCTCACACTACCTTCCTGGTAGCCACAGAATGGGCCTGGCCAGAATATGTCTCCGTCTCTCTCCCCAGCCTGCCCTCTGCAGATGGCACTGCTTGAAGCAAATGGGGGTCTGGAGGACAGGTCTGCAGGATCCCAGCTTGGGCTCCTGTGGTCCCAGCTTCTTCCCTGGGGAGAACAGGGGGCCACTAAGTGCTGGCAGCAGCTCTCAGACCCAGTTCCCTCTTAAAAAACTTTCCATGTTTCTCCATTCCATCCCTGCATATTTACCTGGCAGGAACTTCCTCTTCCCTTGGATCAAGTGGGTTGGAATGGCTCCTGAGAGCTGCCTGAACTCCTTGCTCTGAACTCTGCATTCAGAGCTTGAAATGGACAGTGGGAGGAGTATTTATACCACAGACATCGGCAAGGGTGACAAATCAGGGTTTTCCTCCCACCATTCCCTGGAAAGTGGTTTGTTGAATACTTAGCAGCATGTACTGGTTATGAGCACTTGTGAAGGTAAGGTCCAAGTTGGGAGGAGCCTGGGTAGCAGAGGGAACCCTCCCACCTTCCCGATAGCCTATGCTGCCCATCACAGAGCAGCTCGTTGGAACCAGGAGCTCTGCTCTCTGAAACTCTTTGGACACTCCCTTACCCAAGAGGGTTGATCAGTTCTTCTGTCGGAGGCTTCTGCTCTGGAACACAGCTGGATGTACTCTAAGCTGAGTTGTAGACAAGACTTATTTTCTGTGTTCCTTGCCTCCCTTCTATTCCCTTCCACAATTACCCATTATCTAAGACCTGTCTCTTTCTCTTAATGTTTATTTATTTTGAGAGAAAGAAAGAGATGGGGGGAGCACATGCACATTTGTGGCATGGAAGCAGGGGAGGGGCATAGAGAGGAAGAGAGAGAGAATCCCAAGCAGGTTGCATGCTGTCAGTACAGAGCCCAACATGGGGCTCGATCCCATGAACATGAGATCATGGCCTGAGCTGAAATCAAGAGTTGGCCGCTTAATCAGCTGAGCAACCCAGGTGCCCCTAAGCCCTGTCATTTTATCTGACATTACTTTTATTCTTTTTAAACAACCTGCCACTGATATGCACATTCAAAGAGAGATTGATGTCTACCTACCCAAAGACTTTTGGGAGACATTGGGGAGTGTTTTATTGGGGATTACAGTTGTAAGTCCAAGGAATACTGCATTGATAGTGGGGTTCAGTCATTTCCCATGGGAGGTAGGGAAGTGCTTTTTAAATTGCACAGCTTTTCAGACTTTGTAGTATTTTAAGTCACCACTTTTTAGGATTGGAAATCACCCTAGAGATCCTTTAGTCCAGCCCTCATCTTATAAGCAAGGAGGTTGAGGCCCAGGGAGGGTTCCCGGAGGGGCTAAACTCTAACAAAAATGAAGGTCTCCTAGTGTCTTTGCCTGCTTGCTTGCTTGCTTGCTTGAGTGTTGAAAGGGCCGATGCCTCATGCCAAATTATGGATGACTGCTGGAGTTATTAGGATGAACAGAGAATCACCAAGAGCTAAATACTCATCATTTGCATCTGGCCATTTCTGTCTTGTCCTTTTTCTTTGCAAAGAATTTTGAAACTAGACTGGCCTGTTTGACTTTCCTTTACAGTTCTTGTCAAAACTCACTGAGGCCTGAGAAATGGGGTTGGCTATTTACATGAAAAGGGAATAGGAAACAGAACCTTGATTTTCCTAGGCTCTTACCTTTCTTTGGTAAAGGAATTTGAGATGTCCTGGAGGCAGATATTCCTAGAATAGAATTCTTTTGAGGTGGAGCAAGCAGATGCAAATGTGCCGTTGGCAGCATGCCAGATTTTAAGGGCCAGTGTCTACAGGAAGTACATGCAGGGATCAGCTGTAGGCCCCTGTGGGGAAAGACATCATGGTTAATATGGAGCCTGTGGGCCCAGTAACTAGCTGCTTTACAGCAGTCTGGATTTGGGGTTCTTCTTGCTGGTTGAAACTCAGGTTCATTAGGTTCATTCACCAGCTCATATTGATCGAGCATGGATGATGTGGTAGGCATTGGCAGGGTTGTAGCCATGAGAATGGCTCAGTCCCTGCCCTGGAGAGTGTGCTGGCTAGTAGGGAGACATAAGCCAAGAAGCAAATAGCAATGTAACTTAGGTATTAAAACTCTCCTGAGCAGCTCTCCTCTGGAGAGAGGGAAACAGAGTCAAGGGAATCATTCTTACAATTTTGTTTTTTCTTACTGAGTGATCCTCATCCCAGGATAGAGGAATTCTTCACTGTTCCAAAAGAGTGTGTCTCAGGTGCTGACATTTTGCCAGGACAATAATTGGTAGCTGCCCTCCACTCCAAGCAGATTAGAACCCCAGTGGAATGTTAAGCAGATTTTTATTCTCTTTTTCTGGAGATAAAATCCAAAGTCAAGGAGTGGGGGCTTGTGTAAGAAATTTGGATGTTGTGTATTTGGTCTGGCTAACTGGTCTCAATTACACTTATGTAGTAGCTTCCTATAGGAGCCTGCCCCCAATTGGCAGAGGGGCTGTTGGCCATTTAGACCCCATCTAGATTCCTCACACTGGTCTTTCTTTCCTTTTTGTGGTCTCTTGGCATTTTCAATCCCTTTCCCCTTCTTTCCAAGGAGTGTTCTAGAGAGGAGGGTTTCTGGGAATGGGCACCCTTCTCATCTGACCTCCCTAGGGTGAGGGGCAGGAGCCAGTATCGAATCATCCTTGCTTGTTTGGATTGTGGCCCAGACACTTGTGCCCTCATGGAGCAACACTGGATAAATGACCAATGTCCCTTGAGGCGTGCTACTCATAGTGCAATTCCAGAGAAACAAGGGGATCAAACTGAAAGTGGCTCATTTGTTCCATGGTTATTTAGGAGGGTCGAATCAGTTGAGATCATTGCCCCAAAGAGCAGTTTCAGCCTGCATGGTCTGGAAGCCGTCTTGTCTGATGATAAGCTATGTCCAACTTTGTGATTCTGGGTGAAAGAGGTCCATGTGCCATTGGGAGTGACTGTGTGCGTCTTTTAAGTTACTAATTCTCATCTATGGCCACACATTAGAATCACCTGGGATTAACAGAAACAATGCCCAGATCATATAGTCTAATTAGGACTCCTGGTTCTCAGACTTTAGTGGTCCTCAGAATCACCTGGGGAACTTGTGAAAACACAGATTCCTGGGCCCCACCCCTCGAGTTTCAGGGGCTCTGGGATGAGGCCTGAGAATATGTATGTCTAACAAGCTCCCTGATAATTAGATGCTGCTCATTAAGGACCACACTTGGAGAATCAATAGTATGATCAACTGGGTGACAACTCAGAATCTCTGCTGGTGTGACCTGAGCATCAGAATTTTTTCAAACTCCCCAGGTGATTCTAATGTACACCCATGACTAAAAACTATATTAAATCAATGATTTATGGCATCTTCTGATAACTATTCTCTGGTCAGATTGTGTGCCAGGAACCATGTTAAAGTGCAAGGGACCTTTAGGAGTTCCACTGATCCCTGAACCATCAAAGGGAATATAGACCTGCCCAAGGACATCCAGTGGTTGTTCTTGTCCTTTTGAGGATTGAAGTAAACCTCCATCTCTCCCTGCCCTTTTCCCTTGAGGATGAATGTGCAGCAAGCTGTTGATAGCAATGTCACTTGCCATGAGCCTCCTTATACTGTCTAGCTAGCCTCTTCCTGAGCTTTGATGATTTCTGGCCAAATATATGATGATGGACTATTTACCTCACTCTGGAGTTTGAGACTCTTGTCCAGATTCTGCCCCCTTGGGCAGTTCAGGAACCAATCAACCACTTGGCCGTGGCAACCCAGAAAGCATCGTCAATTGCTTTGGAATAGGTTGATTGCACCCAGAAAGTGCCCTTTCCGCTGTCCCCATCAAGTGTGTTTGCAGTTCCATTTTCCTCTTTGAGTCAGCTCTTCTGTTACTGGGCTCATGTTTCTTTCTTTTTTTCTTTCTTTTTTTTTTAATTTTCCAAATTATAAACCTTTTTTTCTATTTGAAGCGTTCCAAAAACAAAAGCACCTGCTCATTTTTTAAATCTACCCCTTAAGTAATGGTAACATAATATGTATTTTTTAAAATATTTTTAAATTAAAATTTTTTTTATTTTTTAATTTACATCCAAGTTAGTTAGCATATAATGCTATAATGATTTCAGGAGTAGATTCCAGTGATTCATACCCTATGTATAACAGCTAGTGCTCATCCTGACAAGGCCCCTTGTGCATTTAGCCCATCCTCCCTCTCACAACCCCTCCAGCAACCTTCAGTTTGTTCTCTGTGTTTAAGAGTCTCTTATGTTTTGTCCCCCTCCTTGTTTTTATATTGTTTTTGCTTCCCTTCCCTTGTGTTCATCTGTTTTGTATCTTAATTTCTTCATATGACTGAAGTCATATGATATTTGTCTTTCTGTGACTAATTTTGCTTAGCATGATACCGTCTAGTTCTATCCACATAGTTGCAAATGGCAAGATTTCATTCTTTTTGATTGCTGAGTAATACTCCATTCTATATATACCACATCTTCTTTATCCATTCATCCGTCGATGGACATTTGGGCTCTTTCCATATTTTGGCTATTTTCAATAGTGCTGCTATAAACATTGGGGTGCATGTGCCCCTTTGAAAGAGGGCTCGTGTTTCTTGATGGGGTCTGTGTTTTCCGAGGCCTTCAGAAGTGGCTCTTTCTATCCAGTTTGGGTGCTAGGCTGAGAACCCACCCTTGTGTTCTGTGCTTTGTGTCTTTGGCAGGTCAGAGCCTCCTTGGTCTTGTCTCCCCCATGCTTGTGTCTACAACAAATGTGAGGAGAAGCATACCAATGAATCACCACACTGTAGGGTGCCCATGCCCACTGCTTTGGCAGCCCCAGTCAACAGATTCTGTAGCGCAGTCTTTGTCAGCAGCACTGCTACTGAAGGCAGCCAACAAGTACCACTAATATGCGCATGTGACCTGAAAATTACAATGTAAATGGCAAGGCAACACATGTATAGGAAGGCAAATTTTAATTAAAAGTGTGTTCTCTGACTCAGCCTGCCTGTAAGGATACAGAAATGCCAAACTGTCAGGATGCCAGTCAGGTTAAAAGGGTTCTTCCCTCGTGTAAAGTGGACCAAGTGGAGGAACTAGGGCTTCATTGAAATTAGATGTCTTTGGTTAATTATGTACCAAATGCATCCCATATGGGGAAGATGTGCCCCCAGTTTGGAAAGCTGGCAGGAGCCGAAGCTTCCTGAGGAATGGTGGGTCTCCTCTCTTGCAATGAGATAAGCGTGCAGGCCATATAGTGGGAGTGTATGGGAGGCAGATTTCTGTGTGGGAAAATGGACCACATGGCCCATTAGCACGTTGTGTGTCTTCCAGTGGGTGTAGTTGTTAGGGCATTGGACCCAAAAGTCATTCTAAGTCTGCTGGAGCACTGGAAGGGAACAGGCCAGATGAGGGCAACCAGTCATGTCCAGGGACAAAGCTCACTGTAAGAATGAGTTCCTATGGAAATCTCCAGGGGAAGGATGGAGAAGAGCTACAGAGTATATGAAATGTGTGGTTGCCATTTGGGCTCTGGTATAATCAGGAAATCAGATATGTACAGTGGAAATTCATTCATGCAACAAATATTTATTGAGTTCCTACAATGTGCTGGCATGATGCTTGTTCCTGGGGACACAGTGTTGGTGTAGATAAACATGGTCCCTGTGTTCACTGACATTCCTGTACCATTGGAACATATCAACATAGACAGGGTACTCATGATAAATATATCAGGACTATCTGTGCAATGGCCCAAGGTTCTTATGATCACACAGTGGGGACACCCAGATCTGAAATAACTTTTTAGGATCTTGAATGGTCAAACACAGATCTCCTTCCTTCCTCCCTCCCTCCCTCCCTCCCTCCCTTCCTTCCTTCCTCCCTTCCTTCCTTCCTTCTTTTCTTTTCTCCCTTCCTTCATCTAAAGGAACAACTTTCCTATTTTGTCATTTACATGCTCACACTCTCAGCTCAAGTGACTCTTCTACTCATAAGAGGAAATTTGTGTCAAATCACATAGAATCACTGAATATATGCATTTGGAAGATCACCTGGTCCACCCCTCTGACTTTAAACATGAAGATACTGAAGCCAAAGAAGTTAAGGAACTTGTTCAAAATGATACAGCTAGTTAGCAATAGAATTTGGATGGAAATCTGCTTTCTTGACTCCTGACTTAGTATTCCTTTTACTTTATTTTACTTTGTGTCACCTTTGAAAAAATGAAGCCAATTCAGGGGCACCTGGGTGGTTCAGTCGGTTAAGTGTCCGACTCTTGGTTTCAGCTCAGAGCATATCTCACGGTTTGTGAGTTCGAGCCCTGCATCAGTCTTCACACTGACAGTGCGGAGCCTGCTTGGGATTTTCTCTCTCCCTCTCTCTGCCCCTCCTTCGCTCACTCCCTGTCTCTCTCTCAAAATAAATAAATAAAACTTTAAAAAATATTTAAAAAATGAAGTCAATTCAGGGGAAGTTCTTGGGCACTTATGGCCAAGCTTTCACTCTGAAGAGTTAATGTTTTAATTGGCACAGCAGAACTAAGTCTGCAGGTGGGTAAGTGTAGACAGGTGGAGAACCAGCATCAAAAGAGAGCCTTCTGGCCAGCACCTGACTCCCTTAGCAGATGTCGTGTCAATTGGG
This sequence comes from Lynx canadensis, assembly GCF_007474595.2. NCBI lineage: Eukaryota > Metazoa > Chordata > Mammalia > Carnivora > Felidae > Lynx > Lynx canadensis. Next base: position 35,387,943 of record NC_044309.1, on the reverse strand, counting down.
GATTGGCACATCAGGAAAGGGCTGATGCTGGGATGCTGTCTCCTGGGACCCCTAGGCTCAGCAGGGCAGGTTCATGTTTCAGGGAAGAGTGGTGCGGATTTTCTCTAGGGAGCCTGTGGGCGGCAGCCCCATGGGTGAAATGTTGGAGCAGGCACTTTGGGGGAAAATTATAAGAATAGGGAAGAAAGTGCTGGTTGGAGATAGAGAAAATGCTTTCTTTGGGGGAAAGAAATCATCTGTATCAAGGAACTTCCTTTCCCCCATGCAGATCTGGGGAGTATGACCAGAAGGCATGGTGGGAAGGCTGCAATGGGGACATGATTCACTGTATTGTCCATGAAAAGGAGGAAGGGCACCTGGGTGGCTCAGTCGGTTGAGCATCTAACTCATGATATCAGCTCAGGTCATGATCCCAGGATCATGGGATTGAGCCCCAAGTCAGGCTCTGCTCTGAGCTGCCTAAGATTCTCTCTCCTCATTCTCTCTCTCTCTCCTTCTGTCCCCCTCCCATGGTGCTCTTGCTCTCTCTCTCTTAAAAAAAAAAAAAAAAGGAACCAGAGGAACCTCCTCTGAGTTTTATTAAAGAAACATGCTTAGAGTTACTCCACCCAACCCCCCACCCCGACCCCTGCTGGGCGCAGGGCTATTCCACTCAGTGTCATAGAGAGTGAGAAGCCAAACCTGTGCACAAAAGGAGTCAAGGATTCTTACGAGAGTAAAATGTTAAATTTACCTGGAGAAGTTACTTTTCACAGGGATGTGAGGTATGTGAAAGACCAATATTCCAAGAATGAAATTGCCCGTATCATCAGCACTGGTTATGGGATCTTTGGGACACAGGGATGATTTCCTAACTGCCCTAAGGAATCACATCCTTGGCTTTCTCAAATAGGTTGTCTGAATCAGCCAGCCAATTGAGAAAAAATGGTGGTGGTTTGCAGCATGGATTTTGGAGTTACGTAAACTGGATTTAAATCCTCAGTTCTGCTAGTTGCCAGCCATGTGGCCAGGCCCCTTTAACTTGCTGAGTCCTAGATCCTATGTACTGTGAGGTAATAACTAATACATCGCAGGGTTATTGCAAGGATTAATAGCATCAAAAGCACCTAGTAGTATGTCTGGCTCATAGCAAGCACTTAAATGGTAACCCTTACTAAAAGCAATAAAAAGTCCTTCCTTTGAAGCAAAAAAAAACAAAAAAAAAACAAAAAAAAAAACGTTATTTGGAAAATAGTGCAGCCTTTTAATGAGGGAGCCTCAAAATCCATAGATACCAGCCAAAACAATCAAAATGGAACCCAGACGGGTGTTTATCCAAGGCCCTTTGCTTACCTACTCTAGGGCCCTGCCCTGGAGCCTACCCAGAGCATTTGCTGGCGCCACCTACTGGTAGTTTCTTGAAACTACAAACTCCTTTTCTGGATTTGGCTCCTTGGTGAGTAGGACACCAGGGAGAGGAGGGAGGAAAGGAAGGTAACTAGTAGTTTTGCAACTGTTTTGATTACTTCAAATTGAGATGTTTGTAAATAAGATGTTAGAGTCTGGAGATTTTGTTTGGTCTTGTGTTCGGCATAAATATAGTTTTATTAAAACTTGTCACAGCAGCATCCTGTGGTGGAGAACACAGGATCTGGCTGTGACAATAGCTAGAGCAACTTCCGAGTGGCAGCATTTGGAAGTGCTTTTTTCTGGGTAGCACATCCAGGCCACTGTTGATTTGCTCTTTGTCTATTCTAAGAAGGAAGAGAGGCAAGTGTAACCAACTCACTGACGTTGGTCCATTTGCCATTAACATCACCTCTGTTTACTACATGGGAAAGTGGTGCACATACAGGGGAAAAAAAGCTTCTCCAGAAATCCAAAGTGAGGCAGAAGAAAAGATCCAAGTTAGAGAGCCATCCTACATTTTATTTTGAGTTTTTGTTTGGAAGCATTTTTCCAACTGAGAAGGCAAGAAAGTACTGTTTCAGCTCTTCACTTCTTGGTTGGGTTTAATGATCTTTCCCATTTTGGGGCTACCCTGAGCCCAACTATCAGTAAGAGCAACAGGAGGGCATTGCAAGGGTTAGAAATAAGGGGAAAACAATTGACAGACATCTATTAAGCACTACTATGTGTCAGACCTGGTTGTGGTTCCTGGGGAGGCAAAGAGGCATAGGACTTGAGCTTATCTTTAAGAAATTGATAGTGAGGAAGTGTGACAAGTTAGATGAGAATTTAATGGTGTAAGTTGGTGTTCGCTTCAGCGAATGATGGGTCTCATAAGACAGGGCCATCCTTTTGTGGAATATTAGAGAAGGAAGCATGCATGGAAAGTGGTTGGAAGTGGTTCTGCACCTCTGAGATGAGTCAATTCTGTCTGCATTTTGTATGTCCTTTCTCTGTCTACAGAACATTGTTATAGATGCCCTGAGGTGTTTGGAGAAGGATAAGGTTAGGTACCCTTTCTTGCCCTCTGTGCCCTCCCACTCCCACAATGTACAGCATAGAGGTCAGGAGCACTATTTCGGGAATCAGCCCACATTTGAAATCTGCAGCACTAATCAGCTCTGTGACTAATCAGCTCTGTGATCAAGTTATGGAACCTCTCTATAGACTTATGTATTCAACCAACGAACATGTAGCAAGTATCTTCTGTGAAGGCATGGGGGTGTTATGGTGGCCAAAGCAGGTGAACTAGAAGGATTAGGGGAGCCTAGAGCATAGAGGATGCACAGAGATAGGTGAATGGGGAAGGAAAGGCAGGTAGCAGGTAGCATATCTAAACAAAGCCACCTTCTCTAAGTGGCCTGGGGACCTTCTAGAGCTCAGCCAGATCTCTGCCCCAAATGGACAGACCATGGTGAAGAACCAAGTGGGAATGTGTGTTAGTGTCCATTCCTGACTTTCTCCTCTTTCCATTTTGTTTGTGCCCCGAAGCACCAGGCCCTCATGGTGGTGCTGGTGGGAACCTGCACACCTGGTTACAGGTCAGTGCCAAGGAGCCTTCTATAATTGGTTCCTTGCTTTTATTTTCTGGCATATTTATTAATTCCAAAAGACCTTGGCAACTCAGGAAATTCCACTTTCCTCTGCAGCTCCTTTATACTTTCTCTGGTGTATGCCCAGGCCACAAATACTTGTGTATTACTTGGATTTTCATAGAGACTTCTTATAAAATCTGAGACCCTGGTGGGTATATTTCTGCCCTGGGGGTGGGACAGGAAAGAGAGTGGAAGGGGGAAGGTGAGGCGTCTGGACACTGAAGTGTCAGGGACCCTGGTGTTAGCGTGTCACACTGACCGGTCATAATATCTTCTCTGTGTCTGAGCATCCATCCCCTAACATGGCTTCCAGGGCCCGTCAGTGCCTACGGGACAGTCTTCATGCCTGTGAAGGCCTCTTGCAAGGAAACAGTAATACTTTTAAAATCTCCTCTGAAGTGCAAAAGTGAAGGACATGGTCTCAAGCTGTAGCATAGGTGTGCTGGATAGATAGAAGCAGGGTTTTTGTTTTTTTTTTTTCCTGATACAGGTACAATGTCCTTTTGCTTATTAACAATAATATATGTAAATATGAATGAGTCATATCTGATAACATGATGACATAGTGTGGTCCTGTCACATCCTGGGATAAATAAATGTCTAGTATGCTTAATAAGTGTTAAGAACAATTAATATTTTTCAAACCTGTGACTCCATGAATGCCTTTAAACCTAGACTCTTTCTTTCTTTTTTTAAAATTTATTCTTTTTTTAAGTTTATTTATTTTGACAGAGAGAGAGAGAGAGAGAGTGTGTGTGAGTGGGGGAGGAGCAGAGAGGGAGAGAGAGAGAATCCCAAGCAGACTGTGGGCTGCCAGCTACACAGAGCCCGACATGGGACTCGAACTCACAAAAGCATGAGATCATGACCTGAGCTGAAACCCAGAGTCAGGTGCCTAACCAACTGAGCCACTCAGCCACCCCTAGAAGGAAGAACATTCTAAGCAGAGAGAAGAGCATAGCCCATGGCATGGGGAATGAATGTGGCTGATGTTTTAAAGGAACCTTGAGTAGGCAGCCTGCTAGGGGAGATGAAGACTGGGGCCAGAGTGGGAAGACCTTGAATGTCCTGGGAAGAAACTGGATCTGTTCCTTTAGTCAGTCAGGGAGTGCCCTGATGACATTTGGGAAGGTCTGTCTGGTGGTGGCAGGCAGTGGCTGGAAGAGGAAGAGTGGACAGGGAGGTTGGTGGGGAAGCTGCCGTGGTAGATCAGAGAGGTCAAGAATGCTTGGTCTTCAGTGATGAGGGCAGGAATCCAGGCAGAAAGTAGGTCCAAGAAGATGTGGCTCTGTGAGCAGGGAAGACTGTCTCTGAAGACACATCATAGAGCTTGAAGAATGCCACAGGGCCAAGAAAAGAAGCAGAGAGTCAATGAGAGTAGAACTCAGGTCATCAAAGTCAGACAAGTCCAAGTAGGTATGCTGGTTAAAGCAGCTTTCTTAGTTAATATACAACAGGTCACTGTCATACCAAGCATCTCCGGAAGCTGCTGGGACTATGGATGCATTGTTGATCACACTGACCAAGGCAAGTAGTCAAGGCAGTTTTCACCATTAGTCAAGCAGAAAACCCAGCCATAGGTGGGCCAGGCAGTCTGTTCATGTGTGTAATTGGTATGTGTTGTATCATGTCTGCCCCAGTTGTGGGATCTCCATGGGCTCACAGTTCTGTGGCATACTCTTCTCAAGGAAGGGATTTCTTTGGCATTTGCCTCTCATCTAACCCTTCTTCCTATTTCTTCTTTCACTATGTCTTCTGGGGCCTGGACTATTGCAGTAGTCTTCCCATTGGGTCCCTGCACATAGCCTCCCATTAAATTTAGGAAGAAGACTCTAGCAGAGGTGTGCATAAAGCCCCCTGCTAGAGTCTTCTTCCTAAACCCTCTTTTGCTCTTTAATCCCCCTTTAAAACAGATTCTTTGGCTCATAGAAGCCTAGATAGTTAACATCCTTAATCTGACAGGTGGCCCTTAGCAATCCCTGAAGCCTATTCTCCATTATTCCTTAGGAATCAGCTAGTATGGCCAAGCTGACTAATTCCTTATTTCTTATTCATATCATGTCCCTCCCACCTCTGTCACCCCCATCTAAAATGCCTCTTCCTGTTCTGTCCTTCAAGGTTTCATTCAAACCAACCCCCCTTCAATGAAGGATAAGTCCTCTGACATCTTGCAGCCCTTACTATATACTTCACACATTTGGTACAAGGCAAGTGTGTTTGTGTGCCCCAATTTTTCTTTCCAGGGTGGGGAATTTTCTTCTATCTCTTGGATTCCCAGTACCTAGCAGAATTCCATTAAAATAACATTGTTCAGTGAGTATGTGTTGATAATAATGATTCTGGTTCAGCTGAGGGGGGCAAATAGATGCCAAATAGTATTAAGAATGGTAAAGGTTTAAAAATAATAACCTACCGTTTATATTCATCACAGTATGTCAGGCACAGTGCGAGGCCCATCACAAGCATATGATGTCAGTGTTGTAACCACCCTGTTGCTTGGCAATACCTCCATTTTACAGATGAGCCTGAGAAACTGAGACTCTGAGAAGCTCAAGGTCACATGGCTTGTAAGTGGCGGATATGGAAGTAGAACAGCTGTCTGATTCTCAGCTCACATTCCTAACCTCTCAATGTGCATCCTCTATTAGTATGTCGTATCGCAGATTGCATGGATTTTTTTCACTGGTTTGTTTCAGTGAACATGTTGCTTCTTTGTCCCTGTGACTGGGTCTTGCCCTCCTCTCTAATAGAGGAACAGCCTTGGTAAGAGGCAAGGAGAATGGAAGGGGTGTCACATGCCAGAGTGGTCAGAAAAATGAGGTTGCTCAGCAGGTGTCATAAAAATGGATGACTTGTGCCCTGTGCCTTAGAGTAAAGATGGGAAAATGGAAAGGGAGTGGGGAAAAAGAGAGATGTTGACAGATGATGAGTGAGCACAAGTGTTTATCCATGCTAATGGAGTGGGGACGTGATAGCCACTCTGCCCTAATGGTTATGAGGAGCAATCTCTTTGCAGCAAAATGCAGAAGTGCAGGGAATCTTCACCCTAGAGACAGAGGAACCTAAAACCCTTGATTGCAAACAATAGCAGAAGCATTTCTATATAGTCTGGCCTCACAGGCCAAAAGACAGGTCATAGGCAACAAAGACAGTTTATATTTAGGGTAAATTTAACCCTGACACTGGTTTGGGCTCTTTTCTCTCTGGATCCTCAATCCAAGGCCATCGCCACACACTGGGACAGGCTGGAGGAAGGTTACTGGGGTCAAAAAGAGTGCAGGTCCAGTTTTCTTCCCTTCCAACATCAACCCGAAGAAATATCTGCTTTCAGAACATCCTCATCCCAGACCACCTACTGCCCACCACCACCTGCACTGTTGCCAGGCAATGTGGCCCCAACCTCCTGCTCTGAGGTTTCCCACATCAAACTGCTGACTATCTGCATCCTCTACCATGGAGCCAAGGAGTGAGGAAAAGGGGAAGGGAAGTCAGTGTGATAAGGGGCACAAAGTAGTATAAAACGCCCCAGTTGGTGTGTGGTCCAACAATAGAGAAACATCCATCTGCATGGGGTGGAAATTTCTCTTCCTTGTAAGTGTCCCACTGCCTGAAATTCCACCGTTAGAGCTTTGCTTTGCTTCCATTATTCCATAATCCTCCAGGGAAAGAGAAAACTTTAACGTGCTAACACCCTTATCAGAATCACTTAGCTCGTCACAGATCAAATAAATCCATGGAACTGACTGAAGAAATGGAGAAGGGCTTAGAAAGCCAACTGTGTCTTCATCATCATTTTGCCTGGATACTGCCTTGGGGGTGCATCCCTCTGCCAGTTGGTGGGGAAATATCCATGATAAAAGGAAAGGTGTCCAGTGAGGGACAGAGAAGCAAACAACTGAGTAATAAAACTAACTCCGATTTTGTTTGCAAGCTTCCTGAGTGTTCTCCCCTCAGCTTACCCTCCAAATTTTAATTGTCATTTACTCTAGAGACAGGAGCATCAAAAACATGGGAACTGCCTTATTGACAGTAGCATTTACCGGAGGCATTTACAGACTGATTGTTTCATCCACAGTGCTGGTGGGGCTTTGGGAGAGAGAGATTCTGCCTGCACCAGGAGGATATTGACAAATAGAAAACCATTGGCAGATTCAGAAAGTTGTCATTAGTGGACAAGTCCACGGGCCTGATTCACTTGTGCTGTTATTAAGATTGTTATTTTTAATTTCTCAAAAGACAGTGGGTTGTAAGAAAATGGGCTGTTGCCTCTGCCTCCCAAGAGGAAAGGAAAAGGGGAGAGAGATTGCTAAGGAATCATCTCTGTGGAGTTCTGACACCCAGGTGTTGTATTTTCCCCACCATCACTAAGCCTCAGAGCATGCTTGTGAATTTTGAGTGATGTTTTGACATTAAAATCATTCAGGTTGCATCTCTGTGAGAATCTTGGGTCCTCTCCTTCTGCTTGGTCTGAATATATACATTATAGATGTGTGTGACTATCCATATATTATATATATGTATGAATATATGTTAAATATGTGCGTGTGCATATGCATAGGTATATTCATATATCTCACATTAGAATATTTCTCCATACCCCATGAGTTCACAGGTATATGTAACATGTATACACCTGAATTTATTTTTAACAGTTGGATATATATAGATGTGTTACAGCACTCCAGCATTTGCCAAAAACACAATATAAAACCAAAAACTGCACACACATTTAAAGGAGGAGGAAGACGAGTGGGAGGAGAGGCAGGAAGAGGGGGAGGAGGAGAGGGAGGAGGAGGAAGAGGGAGAGGTGAGGGAGGAGGAAGGGGGAGGGGGAGGAAGAGGAGGAAAAGACAGGGAAGAGAAACTCTCAGAAGGAGGTTGTCTTTTCTGTTTCAGGGGCCCTTAGCAGTTGTTCCAAAATATACTTCCTTCCTGCCTTGTCCAGTGTGAAGGAAACAATATTCCCAGTGATTACAGCCATGGGCTTTGGAGTCAGTTTGGTTCAAACACCCATATGTGCTGTTGTGACCTTAGTCCAGGCACTTGCCCTCTCAAAGCCTCGGTTTCCCCCATCTGAGTGTAGGGGCAATACCTCCTGCTGCTCGTAGGTTGTTGGAATGCAGAAGTAAAGGGAAGTGAGTGTAGACAACATGACTCCTGCCTGCCCTGTGATAAGCTCAACAAGGGTCTCAAGTTTCTTTAATAAGAAACAAAATCATTCATGCTGGAAATTAAAATGCAGGTATTCTTCAGGTGACAGTGTCATAAATTGGCATCAAGGCTTCAGTGACTGAAATTATTCACTTTTTGCCCCAGCATTTGGAAAGCAAAGAGTAGAGTCTGGAAGGCTGGCAGGCTAACTGCTGTTGTGCCATGGCATCATCTGGGGCCACCTGGTTGGTTCTGGTTCTGATATTGCCATCAGATGTAAGCAAGTCACTTCCCTTGTGTCCCTGTGTGTCCATGGAGGGCCTCTCCCAAGTCTCTCCCAGCCCTGACCTGTTGTGTCCATGACACCAGGTGGGCAGGGAAGTGTGCTGAAAGCTGGCCTAAGGAGTGACACCAACGTGGTCACCATCTCCCAGGGACTTGACTTTATCCATTTGCACGTGTGCGTGGAATATGTTTTGTTTTATTTACTCTTCCTAATGAGGCTGAACTGAACTAGTAATGGTATTAAAACATTTTAATGTTATTAGATTTAAAATTAGCTGGAGCTGTTAAGGAGCATCCCTGCTCACTGTGTTTATGTGAGAAAGCATCTTTTGAAGGTCAAGGCTGAATGGCCAGAGTCCTTCAACTTAAAAAAGACAAATGTGTAAGCTGTGCATTAGAACCACCAGAGAAGCTTTGAAAATATGGATGTGGGGTGCCCTGGGCTCCAGCTCTTCTTGGCTCTCCTCACTTTCCCTGGACATCACTATTGAGGCCCAGTGGACTAAACTATATACATTTTTCAGTGGATATGGGGAGGGAAGGAAGCAGGGAGGGTTGGAATGCCAACCAGCTGTTTCCCATTTCCTACCCAGTGAGTGTTCAGTAAGTATTCATCAAAGATCTCTTGTCTGATGCCTGTTGTGGTTTAATTCAGGTGCTGTGGACAGAAGAGCACAGATTGTATCAGTGCTTCTCAATCCTGAATGACCACCAGAATCTCCCAATGATCTTTGAGATAATATAGATTCCTGGGCCCCACTCAGATTTGCTGAAACAGAATCTCTGTGGGTAGAAATGAAGAATGATTATTTTTATTGTTGTTTGATTTGATAATAAGCTAGATTCAGAAAACACTGGGAGGCAAAGACTCAATCCTCATTTTCCAGGAAAAGAGATTTTACATGTCTCCTATTGACCATCTGATGGTTGTGGGGTCCACTAGATAGACCACTGTGAGCTGTGGGACCCAGAAAAGATACCCAACCTCCTCAAGCCTCATTCATCATCACCACAATGGCACCTGCTTCATAAAAGTGTTGGGAATTAAGTGAATTAATACATGAATAGTGTGTAGCACATCACAGATATTCAGCAAGTGTTAACCATCATCATCATTCATTTTGTAACTCAAGTCGAAGCTGCAGACAAAGAGAGAAATTTAGGAGATTTGAAGAATGTGAAGTAAAAACTTCTGGCCCTGAAGTCTGCAGCAGCCCTAGGGGCTGGCGGGGGTAGACTAGTTTTGAATTCATATCTGAACTGAGAACTCTGGGGAGGGTTGAAGTAATGTTCTGCACATCACACGCAAGACATATTTATAAAGAATGAGTGCCATCTTTGGTAAAACAGTTAGGTCCTGATTACCATCCAGAATGAATTAATTAAATTCATTTATTGAGTGCCTATTGTTTGCTCAGCTTGATGTTTTGGTAGCATCACATAAAGAAAGACAGTATTCCCTTCCTTGAGGACATTTGTGACCCGGTCTAGGAAGTATAGTTAGCACTGTTTGAAGAACAGGAGCCAGATAAGAGGATGTGTAATTAAGTGCTAAACTGTGTCATTCGGACTCTCCAGAGCTAAAGGATTCAAAGGGCATATTCAATGAGCCCTGAAGATGGTGAGGGGCCTCTTGAGAGAGTGGGGAAAGGGCCCTGAGTCAGGAACCTGCCCGGGGAAACCCAAGACAAGAAATGTATAAGGCGAGGCCTCTGGAAAGCAGCCTGAGACAAAAGTGATACAGCTGAGATCAGGGTGATGAGCAGCTGACCTGCCTGGGATCCCTGAGCCCATGGCCACTTCTCATCAGGGTCATTAAACTCTGTGGCCTTGGGGACAGCTCCCAGTGGTCTGTGGGCATGCAGTCCACTTTTGGTTGTGAGCAGGTCTTCATGGAAGATTTGCCCAGGAAGCTGTGGGCACAGCCTCCATATCCTGAGATTATCTGGAGTGGGGGGGACACACTCAGCTCCAGGGCTCACCTGACTCTGGGTAGGTGAGTAGGTGCCCTCCTTCCTCTGTGCCACCTTTTGGGGGACATTAGTAGAAACCTCTGTCCCAGAAGACTAGCTCCATATCCTGCTTTCCTCTGTGGATGTTAAAGGTTTTCCAGTCTTATAAAAAATTTTTTTAAAAGTCAGATTTTATGCCTTATGTTAGAAATGCTGCAGCTTTAATTCCCCTCCTGGTGAATCACAGATTGCTCATTAACATTTTTCAAGGTTCAGAGAAGTCTTGCAGTAAACAACCCTGTGTCACCTCCAAATTTTCTTGACCACAGAACACTTCTTCCTACAGAGCACCTATGAACATTCTGAAAATGTAGTGTCATTGGCTAATCTCCTGTGGAAACCCTGGAATAATAGGGTCTTACAAGGCAGAGCCTGAAGGAGCCTGACAGATATCATCTGCCCATTCATTTTCCAAGTGAGGTGCACAGAGGCCCAGGATACCGAAGAGATTTTCCCAAGATTCCCCAGCCTGGCTTTGGCGGTGGTTGGGAGCCCCAGATCCTACTCCTAGTTTAATGTTCCTTAGTTGTTAACCAGCTGGAAATAAAAATGAGAAGAGACTGTAGTCAGGCTTTGCAATTGAATGAACTATCAGTGTGGTTGAGAGACTATTTCAAAGACATTTTAGATTTGTTTCTGGGTCAGTAATCTTGCAAAAGAAGTACAATCCAACTGATTTATTAGGAAAAAATTTGTAAACTTTGGTTCACTTACAAGAAGAAGTGTTTGGGTTTCTGAAAAGGATACTGCTTTTGAGGCTGGATGATTTTCGTGACCGACAAGTGTTTATGGACTGAATTCTGGCTGCCTCGGCTATTCGATGAGACGTACACAGTGAATTCCTACCCTGAGGCCTCATCTGTGGCTATTTAACCCATTCACCATCCTTGACCCTTGACTGGGGGACTCTCCCAGGACTGGGACGTTAGAATGGAGAGTACTTGGCCTATATCTTGGTAGGAGCATAAGGCAGTACATGGCGCCCCCGTCCCCCACCTCCCGCACTGTGAGTGCCAGGTTGGCCCAAGTGCTGGGAAGCGAATGTGAAGCTCACCTTCCAGAGGAGGTAGGAGGGTAACTTTAAGGCCCTTGCCTCCTGTGTACTCTCCATACCTTCCACAGGTAAGCTGTAAGAAGCTACCAATTCCTGGAAGTTCCTTCCCTTGTATCCCTGCCCTCCTGGAAGCCTGTGGACTTTTCTTCTCTGCTGGTGGGGGCTGTCCACCTGTGCCCATGTCCTCTCCCCTGTGATGGTCCACAGTGAGCCAGGGTTGGGGGAGGGCTTGAGGGTAGGTAATGAGTGGCCACTTACCTTCTCCTCCACATATGCTTTTTCTTGAGAAGGGTTAAATACATTAATAGCTTATTCACCAAAATGTATCCAGACCTATTTTTAGTGCTTTGAACATGTTGACTCTTACATAAGATTCATTCAGTATATATAAACTATTCAGTAAATATTCCCTCATGAGAAGAATGGTATTTTGGTCTGTTTTGTTTCTCTGCCCTTCACGTTCTAATTTAGGACTGGGGAGCATGTTGGCTCCATCTCCATGTTGGTTGTCTTAAGACTGAGTGCTCTGGCTGTATCTCATTGCCTTTGCAATGGTAAGGGGTTAGTGCCTGACTGGGAGACTTTGTAAATGCAGGACGTACATCACAGCACAAGCAGGGGAGGCCAGAGAGCAAGATGCTGAGCGGGCTCTTCATGCCGTGGAGAGAGGATGGCCTGGTGCCGTGGGGAGCATCACTCTGGGCCCTCTCTCTTCTTTTCACTTGACTCCTCCTTCATCTCCTCCTTTGGCCAGGCTGTGGGAGCTTCGGGCATCAACTGGCAGGGACATGGATGGGCGTTGGAGCCAATATCCTGGCTCATGAGCATGGCTTCTAGCCACGCACGTGTTTTACAGATTGGAAAATGAGTGACAGAATCTGTCTGAGGTGCTTGGGCTGCCTTGAAAGGAGCCCCACAGATTGGGAGACATGAACAACACAAATATATTCTCTCAGTCTGGAGGCCACAAGTCTGACATCAAGGTGTCAGCAGGGTTGGCTTCCTCTGAGGCCTCTCTCCTTGGCTTATAGAGGGCCACCTTCTCCCTGTGTCTTCACACCACCTTCCCTCCATACCTGTGTGTCCACCCTAATGGCCTCATTTTAACTTACTTAGCTCTATAAGAGCCCTGTCTTGAACTATAGTAGCCCTCTGAGGTACCAGGGACTTGGACTTCCACATGTGAATCAGGGGGAACACATTCAGCCCTAATAGAATCCACTAGTGGATTTGTCTACATGGGCAAGACTGGTATGAAGGTTGTGCAGAGCGTGAGCACCTAAGTCCCATCCAGGCACCCGGGGGGTGGAGGAGGAGCCCTGAAAACTGGTATGTTTGGGGAAATGAGATGCTTTGTGGTAGGGACAGTCTTGTTGGGCTTTCATCCCGATTCTTCCTGCATGCCACAAGTGCGTACCATGTAGGAGGCCATGGAGGGAGTCTTTGCAGTGGCCCTGCTGCTTCCTGGGGGAGGTGTGGCCCTTCTCGAGAAGAGCCTGGGCAGATGGCTCTGTCTCTCTCACCTGCCGAAGGCAGGGTAGGGAGTAGGTCTCGTTTGTCACTTCTCCTGTTAGAGCTCTGAGAGTTCAGACAAGGACAGACGAGATGTCTGTCAAGGACTTTGAACTCTGGTGGAAAGTGAAACATCAGACAGTGGATTCTGATGACTTACAAGTCTGTCAGCCGGAGGCAGTGCAGACCCCGTGTGTGTGTGGGTGCACACCTGTGCCCACGAGCATGCATATGCACACATGTGTGTGCCTCCATGTGCTTGTATGCATGCATATGAAGGGGCAGGGTGGGGGCTTGAGAGATAACAGGGCCCTGGGAGAAATGTGGAGGGTGGTCCAGCCTAGCAGACTCTTTGGGATTGCCCGTCTCCCCTCCTTCCGAGTGTGGCCTCCCCAAGCATGCAGTGGCAGCCACAAGAGGCAAGCCTGATATACTAACCCAGCACTAGAGGAAACCCTAGTGCCCGGTTTCTCTGGACTGAAATCACCTCCACTGTGACCTGTTTTGTCCCCCGTGTTGTCGCTCTTCCACCCTATGAGTAGGGCCAGACCGACCCCATAAAGCTGGGAGACGAAGTGGCAGCTCACATAACTGAGCATCCAGAGGAGGCAGACCCTGTGTTCTTCCTGTCTATAAAGGGAAAGAAAGCAGATTTCTTACAGGCCACCAAGCATGTGCAGACCTCCCGGTGAATGAGCCCTCCCTGCACCACGCAGCACATTCACCTGAGCCAGAGCAGCTAGTTGCTTGTGAATTCAAAAGATGCTCTTTGCATCCAAACACTGAGCTAAGTGAGGTTCAACACGTGGGCACAAAGCAGGGCTGTAGGGGGAAAAGAGGCACAGGGCAGGGTGAACCACATATGTGGATGAGAAAAGTAGCCGCACCAAGGGCTTTCCATTTTTACAGAGTTTTAATCTTGACTGTGACATTAAACTCTTACCTAGTTGAACACAGTGCTAAGTAGCTAGATGGCAGCTGTGTGAGCACGTTTTTAGAATATCGCCTTGGTGTCAGCACCATCCTGAGCCACTCAGAAGACTGCTGGGCAGAGACTCCTTGGTAGGGGCTGAGGGAGGTGTCTGAACATATCTTCCCTGAGCTCCTGTCCAGCACACAGATGTGCACACACAGGGCTAGTTCTGGGCTCAAGCTGGCTCTGTGCCACCCCAGCCCTTCCCGTATCCAGCACCTGGGCCTAGAAACGTGGAGTTTAAAATCTGAGAGACTCTGATATCACCTAGTTCAACCCCATAATTTTACTCTGGAGGAAGCCAAGGCTCAGAGAAGTTAAGACACTTGCCCCAGTCATATGGCAAAGTTTGTGGTGGAGCCTCACATGGAGGCCAGCTCTCCTGGTTCCCAGTCTGGTGCTCCTCCCGTGTATGACAACATATCTGTCTTATCTTGGATGCTGTCCCCATTATCCTGCCTTTCTTTCAGCTGTGCACACTTGTAGAGGTTCAGAAACAACTCAGGGTGAGTTTTCTCCTTCCTACCACCAAGAAATAGTTTGCTGTTTTTTGGTGGGTTTTCTTCTTCCCACCACCAAAACCAGTCTGCTAGTGAGGCAGAATTGTGGTGTAATATTACTATAGCAGACACCTTTCTGATGCTTACTGTGTACCAGACACTGTGTTAACTATAGTACTTAGGTTAACTCATTTAATCCTCATATTGACATTCCCCATTTTAACAGTTGAAGAAGCTGAGGCATGAAGAGGTTAAGGAACTTGCCAGAAGTTCCTTAAGGAGTCAAATCCTGGTGGTGGAGCCAGGATTTGAAACCAGGTAGTCTTGCTCCAGGTGCCATGTTCTTAACCTTACCTGTCTTTCCCATGAAGAAAGACCCACTGGGCCACTAGTCCTATTGGGTGACAGGCTGCTAGGATGTGAAAGGGACTTCAGAAACTTCCAGAAGCTATGGTTTGGCTAGGCAGATTGATGTTTCCCAGGCTCTGGTCCATGGTGGGAAGCTTAGAATGAGCAGATACAACACACCTTCAGCCTGTGTGATCTGTGGTCGGACACATTCCAGGCGAACAGGGTCAGCAGGAAGCCCTCAAGGACCTGGCGCTGGCCTCCAGTTCAGGTCCACTGTCTTATCCTGAAATTCTGCCAAAGAGCATGCAAACTTGCGGGACCCTGGAGTCCTTCTCTAAAATAGCTAGTTTGAGTCCTACGACTTGAGTAACAATAAAGTTAAGTCTTATATTCTTTTGTCCCCTTGAACATAAAATTAAAGGGAAAAACCTTAAAAATAATTCCTCTTCTGCCTCTCCTCAACTCCAGATCCTCAGAATGTCAGCCTTTTCCTAAAACCCACATTCAGACACTTCTGAAACTATACCTTTGTGTATCACAAACTGTCTTCCAAAGAATACTGGATGAACTTTACTTGTAAAAAAGAGTCAGTCAAAAAAGTTTGAGACTTGCTGGTTTAGAAACATGCTAAACAAGCTGATTTGCCACAGGACCTATCATTGGGGTCTTTAATATGCAAATGTCCTTTGGAAGAAGAGCTTATGCACATCCATCTCACATACAAATGAGAAAGTGTTTCTAAAGTCTGTGTGTGTGGGAACAGCTCCCGCAGTGGCAGTGATAGGAAATGAGATAGTGGCCATTTGCTGTCAGGGGAATGAGATCGTCAGGGCTTCCACATCCCCAGTGACTAGATTTGGAGGAGCGGAACTTCCCTCACCAAACCACCACTGCTACCCAGAGCCCATTCTTAGCTGCCTGTGGGGTACCCAGCTGAAACATGAGACAGCCGCCTGCCAGCCAGCTCTTTGCATCCTTTCTTGAGCAAGCTGACGACTCTCCTCCCATCTCCTCCTGGAGTTTAGCCTTGGGATGTGCAGAGCTGCAAGTCTGATTTTGACATTCGATCACCCCAGAGGATTCAGAGCTGGGTTCTGGGCTCCTGCTGATGTGCCTGTGGGGCTGCTGCAGGTGGTGCTGACCACTGCACTTTAATCTGTTTTCTGTATCGAGATGCGGGGTAAGTTTCTTTGGCAAAAATGATGTCATTGACAAAATAAAAATCTGAACACTGGCGATTTCTTTTGTTGAGACAAAGCAAGGCTCCGCGATGCCTAGGAACCTGTGCAGGACCACACAGCTCCTAGGAGGCAACAGAGCCCTGACTAGAATCCAGCTCCCCGCTGCCCAGAGTTTGTGGGTTTCCCCGTTGCATGGCTGTGCCTCTTGCCAAAGCTCACTGGGGTGGAGGTGGATGGCCTGAAACTTTGACTCTGGTTCCCAAATTTTACTGTGCAGCACAACCACCCAGGGCGCTTTCTAAAAATTACAGAGCCATCCATCATGAAGGACCAGGACCATGCAGGATGAACCCAGGGATGTCATCTGGGAAAGACACTTCATCTTTTGAGGCTACGAATGGAGCGTTCTTTTCTGTGCTGCTGATCCCAGAGCACTGAGAAGCTTTGCCTGCTCTCTGGTGCGTTTGAATTTGCATGGTCTCTTGACAGGGCAGAAAGTTCAAATTCTTCTGGCTTAAGCCCACTTATGTAACTAACTGGCCACACTCTCAATTCTGGAAGACCAATACAACTGCCCATTATTGTAGATTCTAAAAAGCAAGGATAGAAACAGAAGCTCCTGGAGCCACAGAGGCTACACCAGGAAGACTTATTTACAGGGAAGATCTCTGCCTCTGTTCCCAGAGATTATCATTCAGGGGGTCTGGGGTGCAGGCCAGGAATCTGCATTTTTAGCTTAGCACACTCCCTTACCACCCCCAGCCCATGTGGTTTTGATACAGTTAATCCTTGGACTATACTTGGTGAAATGCTGACGCAAATAGTAAAGACCCAAAACTACTTAATTATAGGAATCATTCAAACACCCACAGGCTAGGATATGAGGCAAGAAACTCCAGTCCATGATTGTCCAAGTGGCTTAGAGAAAGAAGCAAGGTGGGTAATGTGTAACACAGCAATGTCATCTTGATGATCATTTAAAAAATTATTTATTAAGGGGCACCTGGGTGGTTCAGTCAGTTAAGCATCTGAATTTTGATTTCAGCTCAGGTCATGATCTCATGGTTCGTGGGTTCAAGCCCCATGTCAAGCCCTGTGCTTACAGCACAGAGCCTCGTTGGGATTCTCTCTCCCTCTCTCTGCCCCTTCTCCCCCTCTCAAAATAAATAAGGAAACTTTTTTAATAAATAAAAATAATAAAAAATAAAAAGTATTTACTAAGCACTGCTTTCTAGGTGGCTTTGCAAGCACTGTATTGCACCCAGTGATCTACACAGATGTGGTCCCTGCTTTCTGGCCACTTACAGTCCAGGAAGGAAGGAATAAGGAAGTGGAGCAGAACTGGCTGTGGAATGCCGAATACCCAGCACAGAGCCTGGGAGACAGCTGGGATCTCCAGTTTCCAAGAGGGAGCAGTCTGGGTATACCTAGTACTACCTGCAGTCAGAGACATGGTAGCCTGGGGATCTGTGATTAAAATCTCCCTGCATGGTCCCAGAGCCACTCAGCTCACTACTCAGGCCACTCACGCTACTGTGCTGGGAGCACTTAGTATTCAAGACCCCTTGACAACTCTTAGCGTTCATTTAACACTTAACACCCCCATCAGAGAAGTTGTAGTATTCTCTACTTTATACACAAGAAATGGAGGCTCAGAGAAATAACTTAACCCAAGTCAAGGCCTCAGTCCAGGTCTGTTTGATTCCAGGGCCCACTTCTACTCCTTTAAATTTCCTTAACCGGAAAGATGGGGCAACATTCTGTATCCTGCCTCACAGTTGCAGAATTCTTGAAGTGTATCACCAACAAATCTAACTTGGCTTTTGAACCAGTGGGAGACAAAACTACATTGACAAATAATAGGATTTACATGAAGTTTTGATTTGTTTAGAGAGATACTATAAACCCTTTAGCATTGTTAACTCATTTGGAAATTTGACTTCCAAAGGAGCCAATGCAAAGTATTTTTCATAACCCAGCCTTCCTTTCTCAGATCTGAAGAGGGAAATAATATGGTAGATGTCTGAAAGTGTGGAGTGGGTTATATTTAGCTCTGCCTAAAGGCAGGAGGAGGGACTAGATGAAATTTGCAAGGGCCTTGTACTCAGAGGATTCTTTCATTCACTGGGTTCCAGTTCTCAGTGCATAAGAGGTGCCAAGGACCCAGTGTGTTTTGAAGATATCGTGTAACCAACTTGTAATGTTCTCAAGCACATCAGAAAAACCAACTGTTGCCTCCAAACACCCTTCTTAATGCAGATGGAGTTTTCTATGAATCCTGGAAAATGCACTTGGGTGGGAGGTAGATAAGGAATGGGAAAAGGAAGACAACCCCAATTTTAGCAAACCAAGAGCTGGTGTCTGTAACAACGCAAAATACTTTCTAGAAATCTAATCCTGGTCATGGGTGTAACATCTTTCCCCAGGCTCTCATCCTAGGCTTCCTTTCATGCTGATGGCAGCAAATGGTGGGGCTTTCCTCTCTCTGCTCAGAACACAGGACATCACTCTTTCTCTGAAACTAGC
Organism: Lynx canadensis; assembly: GCF_007474595.2. Taxonomy (NCBI): domain Eukaryota; kingdom Metazoa; phylum Chordata; class Mammalia; order Carnivora; family Felidae; genus Lynx; species Lynx canadensis. The sequence continues at coordinate 35,369,375 of NC_044309.1, read as the reverse complement.
CAGGTTCTTTCCTTATGTCAGCAGCTTGGGAGAAAGCCACTGTCACCTCATCTCTCCCTTGAAGCACATCTAACTTTCCCAAATAGCAAACTCTGTCTCTTTTAGCAAATGACTTCCAGATGCTGGAAGCAGCGGCCAGTGGAATTTTATTGCCCCCAAACTGTGGTTCTGGGCCACATACTTCTGACTTGAAGGTAATTTGGAATGTAAACATTGCAAGGCGTGTACTGGAATTAATTAAAGCTACCCTGTATTCTCCTAGGCCTACATGACTGCAGTTAACTGTTTACATTAACACCAAGCCAGGAGTGTGCTTGAACCCTTGATTACCACTTTTCCCCTTTCCTTCAGAAAAAAGTGAAATTGGACCCAAGCTGGACCCTTTCCTTGGGGGGGGGGGGGCGGTCATCAATTCCAACGTAAGAAGAGGCTTCTTAAGCCATCTTCTCTACCGAGCAAACAGAAGGCTGCTTATACATTGAAGCACAGGTGGACATCACATGTTCACCTGGAACCAGTGACAGGCATGACCCCCTTGCTGTGTCAGATATCAGAAGCTTATTTAACTAGAAATGCAAGTATGCACATTGAGAGAGACAGTCACAGCCATGGTGGGCCTGCATAGAAATCCATGGCATATAGCACATGGCTGCCATAACTAGACACAGCTTTGGGGAATAGTTTTTTAACTTCATGATGGCATTGAAAAGTAGGCTGAACATTCTGGAGATGGATGGTGGTGGTGGTTGCCTAACAATGTGAATGTATTTAATGCCACTAAACCATACTGTTAAAAATGGTTACCATGGTAAATTTTATGTTTATGTGTACACTCCCCCCCCCATAAAAATGTAGGATGATTGGGCTATAAAGGCTCTTTGGAACTATGCAAGCTATGAACGTCTAGAATGTTCCTTACTCTCCACCATGCAATATAAGAGGGTGGAATTGTTGCTCTCTGGGAACAGTTCCCCACAATGCCAGGGTGTTTCGGGGGCATATATGGAAAATACTAGGAAGTCATGCTCCTGGGACCCACCAATCCCTCACATCCTCTCCATGTCTTGAGTGACATCTCATGGCAAGGAGCATTAAGAAAAGCTGAATAAGTGGTTACCTGCATTCATTATTGACTGTAGCCATTGAAACAGACTTAAAGTCATCTAGGTTAGCCCCAATCCTAAAGGACAAAAAGGACTTAAAAATTGTTCAGTGTGGTGAAAGCAGGTGTCTGGGTGTGGGAGCACACACCAACTATTGTATTGTCCAAACTCTGTGATTGTTGGAGATTCCTCCTTATATTAAGAACAAAAAAAATCCTCCTACCATATTCATTGGCCCTCATTCTACCCACTCATATTACAAGAATAAAGTGCCAATTCCTCTTTTAATAGTACTTTAAGAATTTGAAAATGAATTTGAACTTTCTGTTGCTACCTGAGATCATCCTCAGTTCCATCAAATGCTCCTGTGTTGGCTTCCAGACCCCTTACTAGCCTATGCATCTTCCTTTAGGCTCACAGTCATTTTTCAGAGTGATGCTCAGAACTAAACAGTACTGTTGGTGTTATGCTCAGAGAAGGGTGTAGAAATTTTATTCTCTATTTTTCTTTGACCTCCATATGTCCAACAATATAGCCCAATGTTATATTTTAACCATCATATCATATTCTTGCCTCAAAAAAAGCATATGGTCACCTAAATCCTCCAGATTTTTTCACAGGAATAGCTGTTGAGCAAGGGCTCCCCATTCTTGAAGTTAGATATATTTGTTTAACCTGAACCCAGAAAGTTAACATAAACCTTATTATAATTTATTATTTTGAATCAGTCCATCTGATACTGAGATATAGAATCCTGATTTCCTTACCTACTCTCCTTCCTAGATTTGAGTGTGTCTACATCTTCATCTGAGTTACAATTCTGTGTAACACGTTTTGATAGAAATGTTGTACAGATTTGGGCCATGGAACACAGAGACCACCTTTCCAGTTTACAGCAAAGCATTAATCAAAGCTCTGTGGGTGTGGCAAAGCCTCTCTGAATCCACTTAGCCCCATCTTCCAGCTTCTGGTTCTCCAGTCTGTCCCCAAGGATTGGTGGAGCCTCTGCTCAAGAGAGGTTAAGTGACTGTAGCAGTCAAGCCAAGCTAAAAGGGGAGCATGGTCTTTGGCACGTGGTGGGTGTCCAGTACATTCTGTGGAGTGAGTTAATCTGTGAAAATACTGGTCATCCCCAAACCTCATTGTAGGTGATAATTTAGGCTTCACTTCCTCCCCACAAAAAGAGTTTCTTCAAAACTGCTCACAAGTGAAATGGGAGGCTTTGAGTTGAATTTCTCCTGGCACCTCTGATAGGATGCTAATCAACAGGACAGTAGCTCAGAGGTCTTTGGGAAGAGGTGTAACTTAAGGTTTAAGGGCCCAGAAAATCCCCAAGAAGAAAATAAGGTCATCCCTGTAATCAGTGAGGATAAACTAAATGACAGTTTGGGACAACATTTGGTTTCATGGTTCACTCAGAACATTGATCAGGAGATTTGGGGAGTGGATTTTCCTGACTTCAAGGAAGTGGAGGCCTCTTGCCCTCTGACATAGTCTGTCAGGTAGGACAAAGTCTGTCAGGTGAGAGCTAACAGGACCCAGGAGGACCCTTCTTAGTGAAGTAGCATTAGCAGGTTGGTTGAGAATGAAGCAGATGGGGCTAAGGAAACCAGGCTTTCAGCTGAAAAAGCTTTTATTGCTCTTTATCTATTGACACTTTTTCAATTAAGGAGCCTCCCCTGAGATGATCTATCTCCTCCCTGTCTGAGCAGGAAATAATTACCATCAAAGCAATTCCATCACATGCCATACATCTTTCTTGTGACCAGGGAGGCCACAGGGAAAATGATCAGCCCCCTGCCTGCTGCGGCTTTATGGGCACAGGGCCCTAGCTTTGGATGCCATCCATCTTTCTGGAGGGCTCAGCCCCTACTATGCCTCCTCCTCTTCCTTCTCTCTCCAACCCCTTCTTGGTCTCTTTGGGGCTGGTGACAATGTTAGGAAATCTAACCATGTTACCTGCTCTGTCTGAAGAGTGAGAGGAGCTGGAGCCCCCACTTTCTCTTATTCTCAGCACTGGCAGGGTCACTCATATATCCAGATGCCTAGGAACATGATCCAGTAGGGGTTACCATAGGATCAATTTTTATCTTACTGAGGGGTGTTTTTTTCCTTTTTGAGAGTTCAAAATTCTGATGTCCATGATCTGATATTCTAAAATAAATAAATATAAGTGTTATTGAACTACAATATGCATATGGTGAAATATAGAAACTGTAAGTGTAAGCTTGATGAATTTTCACTGAGTCAGCACTGTGTAGCCAGCACCCAGATAAAGAATCAAACCATTATTTGCTCTCCTTGTGTCACCTTCCAGTCACTGTCCCCTTCTCCCTGAACCACTGTCCTGACCTCCTGCTGCATAGTTCAATTTTGCCCTTTTTTTGTACTTTATATAAATGGAATCATACAATATGTACCTTTGGGTCTAGCTTTCTTCACTCAAAATTATTTTGAGGTTCATCCATTCTGCTGCTGTAGTTGTTTTTTGTTCATATTTGTTGGTAAATAGTATTCCTTCTTATGAATAAACCACAGTGTTTATAACCATTCTATTATTGATGGATATTTAGGTTTTTTTTCCTTTGAAATAATAAACATATGCATGTACTTCATTTAAGGGTAATTCCTAGGAGTGGAATTACTGAGTCATCAGGTATGTGTATATTTAGCTTTATTGTTGCCAGTTTTACACAGTGGCTCCACCAGTATGAACTTTTTTTCAGTGTAGAAAAATGAGAGAACAGTTCTCTGCCCGCCTGACCCCCAACCACCATCTTGCTTTTATAAAAGGAAACACAGAGCTGTGGCTTATCCAAAGTGAAAAGGGTCAGATCTTTTGACCTGTCATGGGATAACCTTTATGTTAGCCTGTAAAGGACTCTTCCTTTTGATGGATATGAGGGAAGAGGGTGCATCCTCCTTACGTCCCTCAAACTTTCCTTCAAACCATTCTTCTACATTGATAATTTTTCACAGTGTCTTACGGGAACTCCAAATGTTTAAACACAGATGGACACCAAAGGAGTGGTCCTCTTTGCCTTACTTATGTGGAGGATTTGGGCAAGTTTGAAACCTTACCCTCCCTTGATGGATATCATCCATGACTATCTGCTTTTCTTTGCATCAATAATCTGGGAACGAGAGAGAAATGAGTGTTTGCTTAAGATTGAATTTATGACAACATGGGACCAGCCTCCATCAACTAGACTGATGAATGCCTGGGTAAGCATACTGCATATTTGTGTATTTTTCCTTCTAGCTACCCACCTCTTTTGCCTTCTTTATTAAGCAGCTGTGTTGTCAAGGTGTTTGACTTATGAGGGGAAAGAATGAGCTCTAGCAGTCCTCATGCCACTCGCAGTTTCCATTAACGAAAGAAGTGAAGGCAGAACTGTGCTCCTGTGCCTGGCACAGAGTTTCAGGTGTGCTTCAGCTCTCCTCCCCAGAAGGGTTGGGGAGGGTGTGCTAAAGGGGAAGAAAAATCTATTTATTGAGCAAAGATTAAGTTCTGGCCATTATTTCAAGCATGTGGATACAGTTGACTGAGCAAATGAATGAATGAATGATTAGTTTTAAAATACAGTTAAGAGAGCTTCTGTTTGCTTTCTCAGAACAGAAATCTTCTGAGACTTACTTTGACCCAGAGTAAAAGTGCTCTAAGAATACATGGCTTTTTGGCCAAAGTCCCTTAATGTTCCATAACCTTGGGAACCTCTTCTCATCAACAGAAAAATCACTGTTATAGTTCTTTGTATATAAGACTCTCTTGGCTTCTCCAGAGCCAGCTCTGAGGGTGAGAATAATCACAAGCCACAAGCTATTATCAGAAGGCAGGGCCTTTGTGGACAGAGGAGTAACTGAGGGCCCTCTGCCCCAACCCAGGAGGTCACTAGCTCCATTAAGAGAATGGGCTCTGGGCCTGTTAAACCTCCACTAACCTGGGGCAGACCCCCAAAGCTGAACAGATCCAGGGACATAGAAGTTCAGAGTAGTTGAGACCATGGCCTCTGGTGTCAAATCCCAGCTTTCCTATCTCTTAGCTATGTGACCTTGAGAAAGCACCTGTGTTCCTCTGAGATGTCAAGTTTCTCATCTGTAAAATGGGGATAATCATATTGACCTCATTGGGTTATTATGAGGATTATATCAGTCAGTGTGTGTAATGTGCAGGGCATATGGGAAACATTCAAAAGTATTGGCTATTATTTTTGTTGTTGGAGAAAATTTTTGTCAGGCACCTGCTATAGGACACTCCTTTTGGGATATCTGCTTTGTGCACAAGTCCAGACATAACTGGCATAATGCCCATGTAGGACTGGTCGTTACTAGAGAGTCTGCTTTACCTGGTTGAGGAAAGTCCTTGTTTGTCCTGTATAAAATGCCAGGCTACAGGCTCAGGCATGGCTAGAGTAGCATCTATAGGGTCAGAGACCCCTGTGGCCAAAGAGATCCCCAAGTGCTTGTTGATGCCTAAAACACTATTAACTCATTTGTTCATCAATGAAAATGACCAAGTGTCTGCTAAGTCAACCTTGCTAGCACCCTACATGACTGTGCATATGTTCATGCTATATAAAGAGAGCTGGTTGCCAGTAGAATGAAATGCATAACTGCATAGAAAGATGACTGAGTGTTGGTTTGATTTTGTGGATTAAATGAGCTTATACATGCCAAGCACTCAGCATAGTGCCTGAAACATGAGAGAACTTCATTACCTTCCACCTCAAAACAAAACAAAACAAAACAAAACAAAACAAAACAAAACAAAAACATTAAAAAAACCCAGAAAATATCAAGTACTGGTGAGGAAATGGAGAAACTGGATCCTTGTACACTGTTGATGGGAATGTAAAATGGTGCAGTTACAATGGAAAACAATATGGAACTTCCTCAAAAATTTACAATATAACTACCATATTATCTAGCAATTCTACTTCTGGATATATATCCAAAAGTGTTGAAGGCAGGGTCTCAAAGAGATATTTGTACACCCATGTTTGCAGCAGTGTTATTCACAGTGGCCAAAAGGTGAAAGCAGTTGAAATATCCATAGATGGACAAATGGATAACCAAATGTGGTGTATAATACAATGGACTACTATTCAGCCTTAGAAAGGGGGGAAGGTCACTTGGGGGTTCAGTGGGTTAAATGTCCGATTCTTGATTTTAGCTCGGGACATGATCTCATGGTTCGTGAGATCAAGCCCCTCCATTGGACTCTAGGCTGACAGCAAAGATCCTGCTTAGACTTCTCTCTTTCCTCTCCCTCTGCCCCTCCCCCACTTGCACTCTCTCTTGCACAAAATAAATAAATAAAAACTTTTTAAAAAGGAAGGAAATTCTGACACAGGCTACAATGTGAATGAACCTGTGAAGACGTTATGCTGAGTGAAATAAGCCAGTCACAAAAGGACAAGTACTGTATGATTCCACATTGTATAGGGTATCTAGAGTAGTCAAAGTCATGAAGACAGAAAGTGGGCTGGTGGTTGAGGGCCTGGAGAAGGGGAGAAGGAGGAGTTGTTTAATGGGTGCAGAGTATCTGTTTTGTAAGATAAGAAGAGTCTGGAGAATGGTCGGACAGCAATGTGAATGTGCTTAATGCTACTGAATTGTATACTTAAGGCTGATTAATATGGTAAATTTTATATTTATGTGTATTTTACCAAAGTCTTTTTAAAAATTAAAAAAATGTTTTAAATATAAAAGGGACTCAGTAAATAAATATTTGCTGCATCTGAATCCAGCTGAACAGAAGAAATGCCTTGGAGAACAAGAGCACTGTGAATGAGGGCAGGTCCTGCAGATGACTGGATGTGAGGACACAGAGAAGAGAGGCCAGTTATGGAAGGGATGGCTGTTATGCCTCAGGTCTCTTTGCTGTCTTGGCTTGGGTGGAGAGATTGCAGGAGAGCAAAGAGAAAGACACGATCACCTTTCATTTCATAATCAAACTGAAACCAGCCCTGGGACAGGTGCTGACAGTGACTTGAACACATTCGAAGGAATAAGTAACTGACATCATGTGTTACTTAATGGGGGAGAAGCTAGGGAGGCTGAGCCCTGAGAAAATGTGCCATCTTCATGTACCATGAAGGCAGGAAGTAGACAGCAATGGGGAAGAGGGTCCAAACACACATTGGAAGGTTTGCTTGGAGCTGGGAGTGGTACTGGTGGGTAGCAGTGGCTTGGTTGGCAATGGCCAAGAAAGTACAAGTTGTGCTAGTCTAATTGACTTTCCCAAATCAGATTCATGAAGTGTTTAAAGACTTTTCTGTAGACCCCTCAGTTGAGTCTTTCTCCTTCTGGAACTGGAACCCACACAATCAGAAAAGGTTTTGTTAGCGCCGCGAAGTGTAATTACAGACCTGACAGGTGGCTGCAAGTCAGAGGAGACATCTTACTCTGCAGACACTTAAACAATGATTTCAGCAAGGTGACAGCGGAGAATTCTAAGGGTGTCGGCCTGCCCTGTTGAGCCACAGCCCAGCACCACATCACAAGCACCTTCCTTCCTGGATGAAGATCAAGGGCAGACAGATCCAATGACATTGGGATAAATTGGTCTTTTTTCTCAGGTTTGCAGTGCAGGCCAAGAAGAGGCATCATTCATCCATCCTTCCCCTGGCCAGTCCACATTCTTCAAGTGCTCTCTCTGTGTCAGGCACTTCTCTGGACACTGGGCCACACAGTCTGTAAGGACATGGCTCCTGCCCTCAAGGGGCTTTTAGTCTAGAGACCCATTGCCAAGGAGCCAGAGCGGCAGCTTGGACACAGGTGGGGACTCAGGGCTTGGGTGAGTTTATAGAACCTCCCCATGGCAGGCAGACACCCATGCAGCAGTATCTAGGTAGAACAGAGCCTGGCAGGAAGTAAGTGCCCAAAGGGAGAGAGATGGACAGATGGGGTGAAGGAGAGAGGGAGGAAGGGAGGGAGGGAGGAAGTCAGGCAAGCCTACTCCTCTGAGTCCTACTCTCTGGAACAAGAACTGAGAAATTCAGAATTGAGCTCCTTTTCTGATAATAGTGATGTCTTCCCAAGGACTAATCCTAAGTCTCCAGAGGGGTGCTTGGAAGTGTCTAACAGCAGTTCTTTCCTGGGAACGTTAGGTTCACAGGCTCCCCTCCTTGAGAAAAATGCCCTTATCCTATAGTATATCAACTGCTCTGTAACCTGTCCTGGCCAGGACAGGGTCATCGTGGATCACTAAAGCCTTGTGGGCTCCCTCCCCTTGCCAGGATCATGTGATATGTGATACAGCTTCCAGGACCATGCAGGAATGGATCACTTTCCCACATAGCAGTCCAGGAAGCAGACAGGCTGTCTTGTGTGGCCCCAGGGTCCTGACAACCCTTGCTCCCTGTGCCTTTCTTGCCCTTTGGAAAAAGGGCCTGGCAGCACTGGTTGGCTGACTCCAAGGTCCCTGTGCAGAGGCTCCACAAGGTGAGCCTCAGGCCTGGGAGAGTGGCTGTTGCTCACTTCCTGGGGTCTCAACACAGACCCACACCCCCATCCAAAAGCAGGCCTTGTCTTCTTCCACCTGCCGGACACTCCTTAGACCCTCTTTAGACTTATTTTATTCCTTGGTCTGCTCTTGCTATGGATTTTCATCTGATCTGACATGTCTACAAGTGTTGTAGGCTTGCAGGGAGTGTGCTGGGCCAGGCAGGGTTGAGCATTCCCTGAGACCCAAGGCAGCTGGGGGCGGTGCTGGGGGAGTGCTGGGGGAGACCCAAGGAGTGCTGGGGGCGGTGGGGGGGGGGGGAAGGTCCAGATCCTGAGACAACTCAGGGAGGCACCCCATTACACGGGAGCTTCCGGCCAGACATTTCAATTCCTCACGCTTGAGTCATTTCAGCGTTTCAGGGAAAATACAAACTGCTTCCCAGGGCTGAGGAAGCCCCATGAGCTATTCTGGTCTTGGCACCAGCTCCCTGCCCCTCTACAGTGCTGAACCCCTGGGGCTTTTGCTGCAGGATGGTCTCTTAACTCTGCCATCACGTATTTCCTTTCCCTTCTCAGACAGCCAGTCCCCTCGCTGCCCCCTGCCCCTCTGGGGATTCTACTTCTAGCTGGTCCAGTGCTCAGGCCACTGGGTGTGTCCCCTGCCTCAGGACAAGCCCCATTGTTACTGACCCCCTGGGCCCCCGGCTCCAAACTGAGCAGGAAAATTGGATTTCCAGTGGTTAGTCAGTGCCTGCACTCAAATCCTGGACTCCAGGCCCTGTGGGATCGAACCTCCTAACCCCTGCCTCCCAGCCCTAACCTTATTCCAGGCAGCCAGAACAGCCTGCGGCTCTGCCCTCTATGGCTGTCTTTCAGCCTCGCTTTCATTTATTTCCCATGTGTTTGTTGAATATATAATTTTTAGTGAAAAAGAAAGCAGCAAATACCCAAATATCCAATATCAACTTGTCCTATTCTGTCAGGCACTACGTATGCACTCTTAGTCTGAGGAAATACACACAAGGCATTAAATAGCAATTATTGTAATTAGCGGAATGCACACGTGATCAGTCACCCTTGGGCCCCTGCTCTTCCGGTTACTGTGCCTGTGGCATTCATGGATGCTATAAGGGGCAGAGGAGGGAGAAAGGGGGCTTGTTCCCCTGGGCTTTCTTCCCTCCTCTGGTGCATAAGGATCTTTCTGGGTTAGAAAGCCTCCCTCTAAGGCTGCCTTTCTCTGTGACTCACCCTCAGGACACAGCGCCTCTGGAGAGAAGTACTGTATTAATTAAGCTCATCCCTGAGGTTTGCAGCCTCTGTTAGGCATTTAGGCCAAGGCAACTAACTAGGGGGAGGAGCAGAAGATAAGGACAGTATTCCTGACGTGCTTGAAAACCTGAGCCCATCTGCACCCCCTTCTGTGTCCACCCAAGCTCCCCTCAACACACACTAATGGCTCCAGGATAGTTACAGGTCCTGGGTGAGATCCAGACCTGCTAGTTCCCCCAAAATCCTTGGATCAAAGGAAGGGTTTCGATGGCCATGACCACTGTGGCAGCAGCTGTTTAAGGCTACGGATGGCCGAAACTGCAGCCTGTAATCACATATTTTCGGTTGCCACATTATTGAAAATTAAAGGTGTGTGAGGCACAGCCTCGTCCTCCAGCCAACAGCGACCTGCCTGCTTAGCCTCAGAACAGACTGCCAGTGTCACTGCAGCCAGCACTGGCTGCCCTGGCTGCCAGCTGCGACTGTGATGGCTCTTCAAACCTTTCCATTTTTCCAAGGGGACCTCTTTCTAGTTTCTACAGGTGTGGTTGGGGAGGAGCAGGTGCCTGTATAACCTCAGCCCCTCCTTTATCCCCTAGTACGAAAGGATGGACTCTGCCTTCTGTCCACCCCCTCCCCCCAGGTGCAGGCAGTGTACCCATGGAATCCCATTACTTGAAAGTTAGGTCAGGACCTTAGTTCCTCATCCATAAAATGGGAACTTATTTCCACCTTGTAGGACTGAGGGGATGATTTAATGCAGTACTGCTGAGCCTTGTGTTGACATGAATTAATTAGTTAGTTAATTAATTAATTAATTCTGGTGAGTCAGTAAATACTGAGCACCTGTTGGGTGTCAGGCAGGAACTACTTTAGGTTCTGGGGATAAAGCAGTGAGCAAGATAGGGCTTGGCTTTACGTGTGAGTGTGGGTGTGGGATGGGTGGAGGAACAGACAATTAAGTAACTATACAAGTAACTAAACAAGGTGTTTCAGATAGTGATATGTGCTTTGAAGGAAATAAAATCATATGGGATGGGAGAAAGTTCCATTTGAGCTGAGACCTGAATGAGGAAAAATAGCTAATCACGTCACAGTCTGGAGGAAGAGCACTGTAGGCAGGGGAATGTCTCATGCAAAGACCCTGAGGCAGTGATGAGCAGAGCAGGATTATGTTGTGATAGTATCTGGTTCCTGCCTCAAAGGAATAGTGCAGATCAAGTGCATGTTAGAATCCTGAGGTGACCTGGGGACCTCATTCAAGATTCCAGAGAATCTTCCACCTATGAGTGACCACTGAGTTCCTGGGAGGTGTCTCAGATTGGGCAGAGCTATCAGAACTAGATGTAGCTGCTGAGGCATCTTATTTTGTTCAATAGCTAAAACTCATTTATTTATAGAGCATTAGTATTTATTTTTATTTGAGATAGATAGAGTGCACATGAGCTGGGGAGAGGGGCAGAGAGAGAGAGGGAGAGAGAGAATCCCAAGCAGGCTCCACACAGGACTCAATTCCCCCACCCTGGGATCATAACCTGAGCTGAAATCAAGAGTTGGACGCTCAACCAACTCAGCAACCCAGGAGCCCTATAGAGCATTATTAAGAAACCAACTTAACCTGTACTCTGGTTGAGTTGCCTTACAGTTGTGTGTGTATATTGTTTAACATTGCACGGTATTTGCCATGCAAATACGCCTTCTCGGAGGATGAGCAAGGAGCAGTGCTTGAGGACCTGGGAAGGTCACGCTTGCTCACAAAGTGCAGCCTGGTGAATCACAGGTGGTTCTGGAGCCAGCCCGGATTATGGTTTCTACTTTTAATTAAAGTAGTAATGGTGTTCCTAAATGCAGGGGGCCAGAAGACTGACTGAGGGCTGGGAAGGGGACAGCACATTAACTCCAGGGATTATGTATCCTGCCTCTTCGAGGTGCCCCATGGCCCCTGATGGTCCTGACACTCCATGTATATGTGCAGCTGTACAGTCTCCAATCACTTCCAACTGCACCATCCCATCTGAGCTCAGAACAAGCCTGAGAAGACAAGAGAGGGCTTGTCACCTCATTTTGTGGTTCTTTGTGGGACTGTCAGCTCTGAAGGTACTCTCACCATGCACCTGAACTTTGGTCAAGCCCTGCTCTCGAGTCTTTCTAGCCTGCTCTCTGTTCCTACTTTTCTCCATCTCCTTCCCCCTTGCTCCCTTCTCCCTCTCCCCTTTTCTGCACACATGCAAAAGACAGCCAAACACAGCTGCAGCTCTTTTTCCGGCAGAACTTGCTCTGTCTTTCTCAATCTGGTAAATCACATTTCTAAGTAAGCTTGAAGTTTAGAATTTGTTCCTTAAGCTCACAATCCAGAAAAACAAAAAAACACCCAAGCTACCTTCCTCGATGGCGGCATTGCTGGTTTCCACTCTTCCAGGGACCAGGTAGATTTGTGCTCACCACCACCGCCCCTCTTGGCAAGGATGGTGGTGGGCAGGAGTCCAGGCCTCACTTTGTGGACCAGGAAAACAATGACAGGATCCGGGGGAGTGATTGGGTGCTGGGGGCGGGTGGAGTGTGGAGCCATCCGGAACAGGATTGGACTGGAACCAAACTGGAAGGAGGATCATAGTCTGGCCATGGCCCGGAACCCACCCTCCTGTGCTAGCCCTCCCCCTGAGCTTCTCCACACGCTGAACATTCTGCCCTGCATCTGCCCCCTTCCTGCCCTCAAGAGACTAGACTCTTTGCTCAATGATAACCAGCCCACCTCACAACTTATTTTTCAGTGGCTGTTCCTACTTCTCTTTACTAATTGTATCTTAGCAACAGGCTTGGGGAAACTGCATTAACTCAAGAGTGACCCTACCAGAGGTTGAGTCAGTGCAGGGAGTCAGATTTGGGAAAGTTTCTGGAGGCACCCTTCAGACCATCTATGAGAGCCGGGGGTCCGATAGTGACCTTCTGTCTCTGTGTGGGAGTAGCCCTCCTCCCATTTCAAACAGAGCCTAATGGTAGCGGCGGGTGGGGGGATAAGAGCGGGGTAGTGGTGGTGAAGGAAGGTCAAGAGCACATGAAACCTGAGCCCTTCCTGCCCAGCCCACTGCGTAGTAGCCCTTTCCATTTCTCTGGTGAGTCTGGGTTGTGTAGTCAGTCTGGACATTTCCATTTGAGAACAAGCCAGTTGGCTCTATATATAACCCAAATGTCCAGAGGATTGTCAATCCTTCTCTTCAAGTCTAAAAATATGAGTGCAAGTTCCTGCTCTGATGCTTGAAAGTGACTCACTGTAGCCTCAGTTTCCCTCAGAAGGACAGAGGATGGGCCTGACATCTCAGGACCTCCATGGGCCTTGCATAAGACATACAGACACCTCACGGGGCAGCAGAAACCTAGGGGAGCCCAACAACTGTTCATTTATTTATTGGTTTTGCTTTTGGGAGGTTTTTTCCATTTTTCATATTCTCATTTCTCTGGACTGAAAAAGGGACTAGCTGCCCAGTGACTGTGCCCAGGAGCATCTGGGTATGTACTCGGATCATGCTGGGTTTGCCCCCATGTTTGCCCAAGACAGTTTCATATGTGCATGAAGAGCACAGAGCATCCCCAACCCTTCCTGCCACTCAGAGCCACCAAGGCCCTTTCTGCCCAGGGGGACCGCCTCCGTCAGCTTACACCTGTTGGAAAAGGAGCGTTGCCAGGATCCTGATGCTTGCAGCTGCTTTTCTGCTCTGCTCTTGTGTCTGAAGTAGGAAATAGGGCAGACTTGCTGCTAGACTCCAAAGGTCATTAACAATATGAAAAGGAAATAAACAGACCTCTGTAAATCACCTCTTTGATGGGCCTGCGTGGCAGGGTGCTGGGAGAGGTAGGGCACTGGACCTGAGGAGCTGAGCTGGGTCTCTCTGCTTGGCCTGCCTCTGTCTTCGTCCTGCTCTCCATCTGATGAACCCACCAAGAAAAAGCTATTATGTACCTACTGTGCATCAGGTACTGTGCTGGACACTTTTACATTAGTTATGGAATCTTCACCCCAACCCCATGGGGAGGGAATCATCTCCATTTTTACAGATGAGGAAGCTGAGGTTCAGAGAGGTTAAATGGACAGACTCAAGGTCATATAGACTCAAGGTCTGGGTGGGCATGGGCTCTTTCCTGAGAGTCTTGCCATCCGAGAGCCTTCTACAGTGCTGTGAGGTGAGCAGGTTCACTGCCCTGCTCCAGCACCCTCCTGCCTTCCTCTCTGTGCCACCCGGTGTGCAGAGCACCCACCGTCTCCACAGAGGCCTTCCTGAGCAGCCTCTGCCTACCACCAACACAGTCTAATCCCCAGTGCCATTTCCTCTGAGCTCCTTTCCTGTTGGAAAATTATCCACTGAACTCCCTGATGCAGTAAGAATACTTGGTCACAAAATGGTAGATTAGTTCACTAATGGGGCACCTCTGTAGGACTCTTGAAGATAATCCCTAATAAGTCATTGTCTAATGGTTGCATTTTATTTTCCTGTTTTGGATCATGGTATATGGTTTGTTGGAAGGAATATAGACTCTGAAAGACAGATGCCAAGTCCTGATCCCCACTAAACATTGATGAACGTACAAACTCTCTGGGCTCCCACTGTATCATCTGTAACACAGGGATTAGGGAAAATTCTGCACATTAAGCACATAACACAGGGCCTGGTGCCCAGAGAGACCCTCAACAAATGTTAGTTTCACTTTTTGTCCCTTTTGAGGGCAAACAGGTATTTTTTCTTGACTTATTTCAAATCGTGTAATAGCTGCCACCTCCACTGTAAGACCGTCCCTGGCCATGTGGTCTGGTGGCATTGCCCTGACCTCTTACGGCACTCAGCCTCCGGCTCTGTGGGCAGCAGGAGGTTTTCTCTAGGCCAGGGAGGAGGAGGGGGCTAGAGAAGGACAAGACCCCCACTGCCTTGGCTGTGGGCTTTCCCAAGGGGTCCTCCCCCACCATTCACAGCAGATGCCTGGCCTGCTGCGCCCTCTGCTGGTCACTGTGGGGGAAGGACATGAGAGGGGCTGCGGGGCAGTGAGTCTCCCCCAGGCCGCAATTTGAGGAATATTTTTGTTTTTCATTATTAAGTTTTTCAGAAGAGATTTTGAGGGAAGGACTAAAAGAGACAGGCAGAAAAGAATAATGAAGGATGGGAGAGGGAGAGCTAGAGAGAATAGAAGCCAGTTGGGGGGGCAGTTAAGAGGATGAAGGCCATACGGTATGTGAGCTGGCCTTTCTTCAGAGGGAACGTGGATCTCATGTTCATTAAATACACCTGGGAATCCTGTAAAAACTGCACATTTTTAAAAAGTTAACTGTATATTATAGAATTTTAATCTGATTCAATAAATCTGAATCATGGCCTAGGAATCTGCATTTTGATGAGTTTTCCTACAAGTTTGACGCAGATGTTTGGGGATCATGCTTTAGGAAGCCCTGAACCTTCAGCTGGGACTCCAAGATGCTGGATTCTCCAAGGATTTTTGCCCCTCTTCCTGGAAGAGGCAGGATCTTGGTCTCATTGAAGATTGTCTACACACCGAACTTGAAAGGGCTGCCCCCTTGCCCTTAGACTACAGTGACTATCTTTCACAAATTTAATCGGACATGACTCCTACCTCTCAGCTCTCCTCATGTTGTATCTCTAGTAAATACCCCCTGAAGCCCTAGTAAATACCATCATTCTTGGACTTGAGGACCCAGTCCATATTTTACACACTTCTTAAGGCCTGGTTATCTTGATCAGCTCATTGGATTACTGCCTGAAACCAACCAAATGTGATATTTCATTGATCTCTCCTCATATCATGTCACTCAGAATGGCTTGTGACTGACAGATAACTGAGATGTGATCTAGTCTAATTGTCCTTAAGCAAGAGTGTGCATGAACAACACTTCAGGAAGCTTTCTAAAAATATGCAAGCTTGGGCTCCAGGAGGCTCATGATTTGGTGAACATTCTCTTGATAGTGGTGTGGCAGATACTTAGGTACCCTCTAATACCCATTCTTGCCCTTCCTCCATCCCTCTTTGTTTTTTTCTTCCATCCTCTGCCAAAAATATGGATATGATGGCTGGAGCTCTAGCTACCATATTGACCCATGAATAGGAGGTACACACCCTGGAGATGTATGAATGGTGAGTTGGCAGCATCTGGTGTTTATACATTATATATACATTATATAGTGTGACTGTTTACCTCCAGATTTTTATATAAGAGAAAAGAAGTAAGCTTCTATTTTGTTTAATTCACAAAAAAGGGAAGCCCAAACCTCTCCCTAGAGACTCAGATCCTGGATGTTGGATGTCTGTTCCTCTTGTTTTTTCAGTAGCTTTATAAATTCTTCCTAGTTGTAGCACACACAGTACTTAAACTTCCTTTGCAAAAATTGTAACCTGAAAAGCACTGCCAGGCATATATAATTAGCCAGAAATATTCAGTTGATTGAGTGATTGATTAGGTTGCCTCTCTTCCTATTTCTACACAAAGAAGATGCAGTTCATTGGTGGAGTCAGGAGTTCTGGGGTTTTGTTCCAATTCTGTCAGTAACTAGTTCCATGGCCTTGTAGCTAACCATGGTCCATGTTAGAAGAATGGTTTTTGACCAGGTGACCTTCATTCTCCATCTATTTATAACATGCCAAGAGGATGACCTTAGTTCTAAGAGGCATTGGGTGATGTGTGCGGGAGTTTAGAATGTATGAACCTGTTTGGTGAAGTTCACTCAGTGACATTGTTGGTTGGAGCATGACTGGGAAAGACATAGGGGGTGATACAGCAGTTTCCCTGGAAGAAAGTGAACTTGGAGGGTTGCCTTGTCAAAAGCAAGATGAAAGTTCAGCTGCTTCATTATATGTAATCATAAAGGCAGATGGATTCAGAGGAAAACAATGAACATAACTAGAACTGGTGAAGTGAAAGCCCTGAGGTGGAGGGTGATGCCTGAGAACTGGCATCTTGTTACAAAACCCTCAGATGCTTCCTCTGACCTTATCTTCCTCCTTCACCTATGCCCTGTCATCCTGAATATCTAATTCAAAAGATGAGATCATGTAATTACTCCTTAGGAAAATACATCTTCCAGATGCCCTAGATAGGGGACCAGTTCTTTGCAGAGGAGAATTTTGATAGCATCTCAGCCAAAAGAGCAATCGTGTTAGATCTATCAAAGAGGCAAGACTGCTTGCCCCTTTTCTACCCATGCATGAATAGCCAGGAAGATGCTGGCTGTGGTATTGGCTGCCTCTTAAATAATCCCTGAACTTTGAAGGTTTATTTAAGCTGCCTGGATTTCTCAAGATGGTTTGCTCATTTCTTTCTTCTTGGTATCCGGGCAGTAGAATGTCCCTGGGGATATTCAGCTCCCCGAGGTGAACAGTGTCTGCCAATGGGGCTTTGTGCCTAGTTTAACATACATTCTCAGATGTTATCATTACAGTAAAGTCACCATGATTCTAGCAATTTTATCCCTTTTCTTTTAATTTGTCTGCAGTTGTCACTTAGTTCTGTTCCCAGAATGGGCATTGAAATGAACCAAAGGTAGAGATGGATGGGGTTGTCAACCTGAGCTCTAAATGCAGGCCAGATTGTCTGCTCTTGTTCATTCACCCGAGGATAGATATTAGGAACACAAGTGAACATTAGCAGATTGGCAGTCTTCAAACCAATGTGAGCAGATTCATATGGAACACATAGGTGGGCATGTGGCTTGACAGATAAGTCTTATGGAAAGTTGGGAACAGAGTGAATTAACACCACTTGGACTGTTCTCGGGCCATTCATTTACCATCTTGGTGTGATTAGACAATGATGACTAGATGGGGGCTTTTATTGTGTAATCCCAATTGGAAAGTCATTTTTAGTTATTGTTAGTGTGCCTTCCTTATTGTGCCATTGGATTATCTGCAGTGTATACTGTGACAGTGTAGATAGACAAGGCCACTCCCTGCAGCCTCCACAGAATGACTAAAGAGCAGTGCAGTGCCTCATCTGGGGCCAGGTGGATTTGCCTGCACATGAACCAGCCCTGCTTGTGTTATCCCTGTTCTACTCTTAGGTCTAAGACTGGTTTGTTCAGGAACAACAACAGTATGGGCATTAATGAAGTTTGCTGTGAGCACCTCCTCATTTTGTGACAGAGAACTAAAGACAGAGCCCAAGGGAAGTGTTGGTATATGATGGCTCCCTGGTCCCTCTGGTCACCCCCCTGGCCTCCGTGAATGTGCAGACACTACAGGCCCTGATAGGTGCCACTGTCCTAATGACTGCAGTCTTTACCCGTTTTCTCTACCGGGATCATGTCCTTCTCCTGTGCATAATTTCAGAATGGTTTTGATTAGTGGAATAATAGCATCAACATTTTCTACTGTTTAATTATTATAATTTTTCAAACACATAGAACTCTGTAGTATATTAGCCAGAATTAGGTGATGTCTTGATATTACAATGGTTGCTTGCTGTACTCATGCCAAGTATGGAAACTTGCTCGCCAGGAAGGACTCCCTTCATCTGTAGTAGTAATGTGCCAGCCAATGCCAGTGCCCCCCATCAAGGCAGCGAGTCACTGGGGACTGCCCCTCGTTAATAGATAGTGCTGTAGGGCTGGCATCAAGTAAGTGGTCCTATTCTACACATGTCACATGATATACTCTACCTTGTCACCTTAGGTCCTTCAAATACACACAAAAAAATCTTGTTTTTAGCATTTTGACAAGAGGAAAACATTTTTGTTCACTAGCTATGGATGCCATGTGGTTGTGTGAAAATGGGTACATGGTAAGAAGTTTTAAGCATGGGAAAGATATGGTCCATTTGCACCTTTGATTTAGTGAGGGGGAAGACCTAAGACAAAAAAAGTACCAGTTAGGTGCCTATGACATGACTGTCATGGTCTTTGTAGTAAAACAAAACAAAACAAAACAAAACCCAACCCCCTACAAATCTTTTAGGAAGGCACCAGGCTTCAGAATGGTATTCTACTTCTACTTCTCAGTAAGGCCACAGCAGCTGTTTTTGCTCCATTTAGATTAGAAGTCCATTGCTGGGGCAGTTGAGCCCCAGTTGGAAGTACAGTAGTTGGTTTGCACTAAGGGACATGCTATTTTGGAAAATTTACGTCTTTAAACACTGGCAACCCACCCAATGTGGTGAGATGCTATCTCTTTGAAAAGCTCACTGGAGCTAAGAAAGACTAGGTAAATGGCTGGTTGGTGTCTCTCCACTTAGAGAGGGGCACACTTGTGCTGAGTGTAGAGATGAATGGCAAACACACTGTTTGAATTGCATTCTTCCCCTCCCTCCATCCCTCTCACCCTCATAGTAGAAGCTGCACAAGTTAAAAGCATAGTTAATGGGACTCTACCTAAATAGAAGATGTTAAGAGGACTGACCTTCCCTGTGCCAGTGTGGGAGGGCTGGGATGTGTGACCTTAGGACGGTCATCACAGACTTCTGAGCCTCAGTTTCCCATCTGCAAAATAAAGGAATTACGTTGAAAAACAATAATAAAAGTAATAATGACCAACATTTATTGGGCTCTTTCATGTGCTAAGTACCATTTCAAGCACTATAAGTGTTTTGACTCATTTGATTCTCATAATAACCTATGAGGTCGGTATGGCCATTGTTTCCATTTTACAGGTTCAAAAGCTGTGGACCTGGATTTGAATCCAGGGAGCCTGGCTTTAGTGCAGGAGCCAGATGCTTAGCCATTATGCTCTGCATCCAAGATTCTAAATTATGTGAGATTAGGAGAGAAAAACAGTTTACCCTGAAACCTCTATAAAAACCACCTGGCCAGATGGAGATACAAAAGCAATTTCTAAAAACAACAATGATAAATCAGTGGTGAAGGAAAGGATTATATAATAAGAGGTGCTAGGACAATTGGTTAGCTACTTGGAAAAAATATCAAAGCAATTTAGATTCTCATTTCATACAGTTTGCCACAATAGATTCCAAGCTTATTAAATAAATTAATGGGAAAAGAAGAAAATAGAAGAGAGTATCAAATCTTTGGCTGGGGGAGGACTTTAATAGCTCAAAACAATGGAAGAAATTACAAAAGTTGATGATAGTTCTAACTTCAAGAAACTGGAAATCTGTATACCAGAAATAAAAAAGTCAAACAGTGAATTTCTTAATATTTATATTTCTTAATATTTTTGCCTAATAATTATTTTGCTTAACATTTATGTTTAAAAATATATCTAAAGAAATAAGAAATGCAAAAGCTCTGATAGATAAATTGGCAAAAAATTCACACAATGCCCTAATAAACATTTGGGAAAATGTTTGACCTAAGTAATAACTTTAAAAATTCTACTTTATAGGGGTGCCTGGGTGGCTCAGTTGGTTAAGTATCTGACTTCAGCTCAGGTCATGATCTCACAGCCCATGAGTTCGAGCCCCGCATCAGGCTCTGTGCTGACAGCTCGGAGCCTGGAGCCTGCTTCTGCTTCTGTGTCTCTATCTCTGCCCCTAACCCACACGCATTCTGTCTCTGTCTCTCTCAAAAATAAACAAACATTAAAATTTTTTTTTAATTCTACTTTATAAAGAAATGCTATATTGCATATTTCATACATATTACATATTACATACATGTATATGATCTTATATACATATATAAATGTGCATGCATAAATATATATGTATACATACATATGCACAACATACATACACATATTTCCTATCTCTATAGCTGCTGAAAGGACTTAGAAGTGACAACCCAGGAGCAGTAAGCAGAACTAGCATCCAGTTCTTGGTCTCTAAATAGTGTTCTCCACTAAGAGGAATCAAAGGCAAAGTAAGCACAAGAGAATCCTGCAATATCTGGTGCCAGAAAGTAGTGCTCACAGAATGATGTGTCAATGGACATAGGTGCCAATTCAAAGGGACTCACTCCCACTGGCTAAATCTGAGATAATTTGAGCTTCAAAGTAAATGACATTAACAGATTGAATAAAATAATAATCCATGAGTCCATATTGATGTAAGTAACTTAATGAGTAAATAAATGGGGGAAGAATAAAGACAACTTTCTGTTGAAACAAAATGCTAATAACTAACAAATACGGAAGAATGAAGGCATTAGAAGGTCACCACTCAGCCATATCCCACTGCTTCAACTAAGAATCATCAATGTATGCTAAAACCAGTAAGTGAATCAATTTTTTTAATGTTTATTTATCTTGAGAGAGAGAGTGCAGGGGAGGAGCAGAGAGAGAGGGAGAGAGAATCCAAAGCAGGCTCCAAGATGCACAGAGCCTGACATGGGGCTTAAACTCATAAACCATGAGATCACGACCTGAGCTGAAATCAAGAGGCAGACGCTTAACCAACTGGGCTACCCAGGTGCCCCCATAAGTGAACCTTTAATGAAGAACAGTATATTTACATAGTCTCAAAGTATCTCGCCAGAAGTTACTTATTAAATAGTAAACTTCCAGTGGAGAAACTCATATACCACCTTCACCAAGAGATCAATGTTAAGCTCACCACTAATGGGACAAGCCCACATCATGTACCCCCGTTATGATACTTTGAGATAGATACAACATCACTTCTGTGTATTCCTGCTCAGAACGCATAACCTTAATCCAACCATGAGGAAACATCAGAAAAACCCAAACGGAGGGACATTTTACAAATATCCTGGCTCTTTCTAAAAAATGTCATGGTCATGAAAGAGAAGACTGAGAATTTTTCCATCTAAAGGACACTAGAGATACGACAAATAAATGTAATACACATGATCTTGGATTGAATGCAGGACTAGATTTCTTTAGGAGGGTGGCTATTAAGGACAGTGAGTGAAATTTAAGGTCTTCAGTTTAGAGATAGTATTTATCAATGTAAATTTTCTAATTTTGTTAATCATAGTACATAAGAATGACTTTGTTCTTATGAAATACATACTGAATTATTTAGATATAAAGGGGTATTGCATTTGTTACTTACTCTCAGATGACCCAGAAAGAATTTTATGTCTCTTTGTGTGTGTGTGTGTGTGTGTGTGTGTGTGTGTGTGTATTTATTTATTTATTTATTTATTACATATTTATATATCTAAATCTATCTTGCTGAGAGAGAATGACAAAGCAAATATGGCAAAATGTTAACAATTGAGCCATCTGGTTAAAGGGTACTTAAGAGTTCCTTTTACCACTCTTGCAAATTTTCTGTAAGTTTGAAGTTATTTTAAAATAAAAAGTTAAACAATAATGAATGCCCTGTTTTGCCTCCAGAATTAACAAGGGAAGCAGGATATGAGGAGGGCAAAATTCCTGAGCCCTGCCAATGGGAATGCTTCACCCAACTTGTCTGGAATGCAACTTGGCAATTTGCATTTAGACCTGAAAAATATTTAAAACTTTTAGCCCCACTTCTACACACAAAAAATTACAAATATGTAAAGATTTAAGTACAAAGATCTTATTGCAGTGTTACTTTCAAAAGTGAAAAATTGGAGACAAGGTAAATATTCCACAGTGGGGCCTGATATGGCCCCGCTAGGGAATATGATGTGCCCGCTGAATGATATCTTGGAACAGTCTTTAACAGCATGACCAGATGCTTATCTTGTAATGCCCTGTGAAATACCAAAAAACAATATACATTCTGTAAATCTCAATTACATTTAAAACATACATTAAAAAATCTGGGGGTGCCTCTATCAACAACAGCCAAAGTATGGAAAGAGCCCAAATGTCCATCGATGGATGAATGGATAAAGAAGATGTGATATTTTTACATATATATGTGTGTGTGTGTGTGTGTGTGTGTGTGTGTGTGTGTATACACACACACACACACACACAATCGAGTATGACTAGGCGATCAAAAAGAATTAAATCTTGCCATTTGCAACTATGTGGATGGAACTGGAGGGTATTATGCTAAGTGAAATTAGTCAGAGAAAGACAAATATCATTTGACTTCACTCATATGAGGACTTTAAGAGACAAAACAGATGAACATAAGGGAAGGGAAACAAAAATAATAGAAAAACAGGGAGGGGGGACAAAGCATAAGAGACTCATAAATATGGAGAACAAACAGAGGGTTACTGGAGGGGGTGTGGGAGGGGGGATGGCCTAAATGGGTAAGGGGCATTAAGGAATCACCTCCTGAAATCATTGTTGCACTATACACTAACTAATTTGGATGTAAATTTAAAAAATAAAATTAAAAAAAATCTAGGCGTGCCTGCATGACTCAGTTGGTTAAGTGTCTGACTCTTGATTTCAGGTCAGGTCATGATCTCTCAGGTTCATGGTTCGAGCCCCACATAGAGCTTTGCACTAACATCATGGAGCCTGCTTGGGACATCTCCCTCTCTCTCTGCTCCTTCCCTACTCATTCTCTCTCTCTCTCTCTCTCTCTCTCTCTCTCGCTCTCGCTCTCGCTCTCGCTCTTAAAATAAATAATAAAGTTTTAAAAACCTGGAAGAAAGTAAGCCAGAATTGTAAGCTAACCCTCTTTATATAGCATTTCCTCCTACTTTCTAATGCTTTTCAGTTATATCTTATTTCTTATCATAAGCAAATAGTCCAAAGCCAGAAAATAATGGCAACACCAAATAAAGTAGCAAGGAGAGTTTGAGCCTTTTTATGACCATGTGAAGAAAGTCCAGTGTTCCAGCAGCCCTGAAGCAGTCCCCTTGGGCTTGCTTCAGTCCCAGCTCTTGAAAGAGGGATGAACACTAAGAGGGTCAAGGTGACAATGTGAAGGGTGGCCCTCCTGTGGGTAATGGGGGTGGGCACTATGGAATCTCACTTACCGCCCCCAATGGATAAGGAAACAGAGTCTAGGAGAGATTAAATGATTACACAGGTCAACATTTAATAAGAGGTGAGGCTGGAGTTCCATGTGAGCTTGAATGACCCCAAAACCTGTGCCCTGACTTCCTGCCCTGACTTGCCCCTGGAGAGTGCCAGCAGTGGGTAGAATCAGCGTGCTGCTCCTTGTTTTCATCCTGACTAGTCAGCTTGCTTGCTTTCTTCCTCCTCTCCATCTTGGTTTCCTCAAGCTTATTATTTAAAAAAATAAGCATCTTTATTTTTCTCCTGGAATTCTCATCCCACAGTGGCCTAAGGGGAAGATACAATGTTCGCTTCAGTGTTGGAAGCATTAACATATCATCCAGTCCACTTCCAAAGGTGATTTACTTAGCCTTCGAGGAGCAAGGAGCCCATGCTGTTAGGATGGCGCTGGTCCTGTGTTCTCCATCACCTCAGAAGGCATAACTGCAGGGGACACCGCAGGGAGAGATTTAGTTTGGCATCCAGAAGACTTTCTAACAGTAAGAGTGAATAAACAGAAATAAATTACACAAAGACACCACTCACTCTCTCCCAGAGAGCCTTGAGAAGAAATGCCTAACATTTGGGTATCTTCTTTGGTGTTCAAGGTGCTATGGCACTTGTCACCTCCTCAGATTCTTACAAGAGGGTCCTGAGAAAGTCAGGGCAGGAATCATTACCCTTAGAAAAGGAAAGCAAGGGGTGCCTGGGTGGCGCAGTCGGTTGAGCGTCCGACTTCAGCCAGGTCACGATCTCGCGGTCCGTGAGTTCGAGCCCCGCGTCAGGCTCTGGGCTGATGGCTCAGAGCCTGGAGCCTGTTTCCGATTCTGTGTCTCCCTCTCTCTCTGCCCCTCCCCCGTTCATGCTCTCTCTCTGTCCCAAAAATAAATAAACGTTGAGAAAAGGAAAGCAAGGCTCAGCGAGATTTAAGTTACTTGCCTCCAGTCATTGGTGTTTAGTCAGTCTTCTGACTTCTGGACTCTTACTTCTTCTGCCCCTTGGGATTTAAAATCTTCCTTAAAGACCACCCCAAGGCAGGGAGGTGAGCTGGATCATTTCTAAAGCTGCTTCCCTCCTTAACAGCTTGATTTACCTCAACTAGGTGAACTTCTCCATTCTTATAAATGTTTCTCCTCCAGGTTACCCCAACTAGTGAAAAAGATTCATGTAAGGCAGAGATAGGCTGGAGCCTCCATCTGGACACTGTTAATTCATCCTGTTCCAGAGGAGACCACCCTCAAATGAAGGTGCCCCGACATGACTGCAGTGCAGCAGTTGTTGATTAACACACACTGGGGGTACTACTGGAACTGGGGAGAGCCAAAAAAGGGGAAAAGCTCACCATGGGTTGAATCAAAAGAACCCCCTTGAGGCTTGGAGGGACAATGGTGTTTGTTCATAAGGATGACTCCACTTCCATCTGGCAGACTGGGCACATTTTTTAAGAGAGGAATTATGCTGTTGTGAGGCAAAAGTGGGCTTTGAAGTCTGACAAATCAGGGTTTGGTGCTGACTTCATTTCTTAGTTGTATGACTTCTAGAAAACTCTTTTTTTTTCAATCTTTTTTTTAATGTTTATTTTTGAGACAGAGTGCAAGTCGGGGAGGGTTAGAGAGAGAGGGGGACAGAGGATCTGAAGCAGGCTCCACCCTGTTATCAGAGAGTCTGATGCAGGGTTCGAACTCATGAACCGTGGGATCATGATCTGAGCCAGTCTAATGCTTAACTGACTGAGCCACCCAGGTACCCCCAGAAAGCTCTTTAACCTCATTGAGTCTTAGTTTCCTTAGCTGTAAAATAAAGATAATAATAAACTCATGGTTTCATAACAAGGGTTACTAAGATGGCAAATACCAAAAACCTGCCATAATTGACTCTCAACAATTTTATTTTACTCCTAATTAAATGGAAATATTATACTTTAGGGTTCCCAGTGTGTGTTTGGGAAAGACAAGCTCATAATTCATTCGGGGTCCTAAGCTGCATTTCTTGGGCCTCTCCCATTCCTTTCTTCAAGTTCTAACCTCATGGATCTGTATGAATGTTCTAAGGGTAACACATCCGAAAGCCCAATTCAGGGACCCTCACATGTGCTCTGAGCTGGTGGTGGCAACTCATGGACCCCAGCCAGCCTTATCTGAAGCCCCTACAGGCCAGAGTGTGACTGTAACCACGTGTCATCACCCTTGCTCACCCAGTAGCCTCATGTTGGCTGCTGGAGTTTCAGTCTGGGTTCTACAAATGGCCCTAATGATTTATGTCCCATGACCCAGTGTTCTGCACCCACAAGCCTGTAGCCTCCCACCTGCCGGAAGTCATTGGGAATTAAAAACACCAGTGAAAACAAACAGCTGCAATGTATTATGTCAGAACTATTTCCTTCCTCTTGAAGACAGTCTCCAGAGGTAATTTTCTTTAGGTCACCTACCCTGTGTTGAACTTAATAGCTTAAAAATGACCTGAAATGTACAAAGATGTGCAGGTATAGAAGGGGGAAAGGCAGTTTTCCATGGTTAGGAGCCTATCAGAGCAAGATGTCAACACACTGGCTCCCTCCTGTCCCTGAAAAGCAGGTCTGCTCTACTCTTCCTTCCAAATGCATTTCCATGTGCAGGATGTGTGTCAGGGGGATCCTGGGTTAGAGACCCAGCTCTTCCATTTGCTTGCTGAGTAAGCTTCTTCTTCTGAGCACTTGCTTCTCAAGCATGAGTGTCTTGTCTTGTAGACTGAGTGCTGACATCTGCCTGACCTCGTTACAGGTTGTTGTGAAGTCAAATAAGGCAGTGCAAGTGAAAGCCCATGGTAAATTCTAGAGTACAGATTCAGAATGAAGTAAGTTGTCACAACTTTTGGCAAAAAGAATGTATGGCAGTGGTATAGATATCTCTCCCCAAAAACATAAGGCTGGAAAAAAAATCAAGGCTGGCCCGAAGGCTGTTAGTGTATAAACAGTTTTTAAGTAGTAAAAAAAAAAAGAGAGAGAGAGAGAGCTAGAAGATTTTAGCATAGGGAGACCTCAAAAGCCTTGAAAAGGAGTATAAAACCTCTCCAAACAAAACAAAACAAAAGCATCCTCTTTGTTTCTCAGTGACAATTCCCAAACTATTTTAAGCCACATTGATTCTCAAGAGAGAAACCACCACCAAAGCATGGATGAAGAGGTTTCATTTCCCTGCCACTGCTGTGAAATACCCCATGCTAATTTAAAGATCTGGAATTTTCTAATAAAAACAACCAGAATGTGTTAGGCAAGATTATTCCAACTCTGCCCATCTGTCTTTCTGTCTATTGTATCTGTCCATCTAGCCTGCTTATTTCCAAAAGATTTAAGAGGGTTTTATTAAATTTAAGACCATATGAAAGAGGACAATTATAGCCCCTGTTTGATTTTTACATTACAGATAGAGCAGTAGTTTTTTAAAGAACCATGTTTGTCTCTGTCCTATTTTGGGTCTCAGGTACATGGTTCCTATTTTTAGTAGCTCTGTGGTATTGTGAATCTGAGATTTCAACCACCAGTGAGTCAGAAGGTCTGGCTGCCCAGAGATACGTGACTCAGATGGGCAGGAATAGTCTGTTTGCCAGGAGGTGAGGGTTGAAAGGGGAGCTTTTGTGCTTAGTGAAGAACGTAAATGAAAACTTGATGTTTAAATAGAATTCTGTTACCCTTCCAGAGGTCCCTTTCCCCTCCTCCCTGAAACTAATCCCTTACCCAGGAAAGAACCAGTGCCAACTCATTAGCCATTTCCTCCTCTTTAGGAGTGTCCTGGGGAAGAGGTTTCTGGGCCACATCAGAACAGCCTCTTCATAAGCAGAAATGGAAGAAAGAAATGGACAGAGTACAGATGTTGGGGTAGGTGAGGGTCACAGGGAGAATTTTTCCTTTTTTAAGAGTAAGGAACTAGAAGAACAGGTGGCTTCCTCTGAAAAGGGGGAAGTTACCAATTGGTATTTTCTTGATTAGACATTGGATTGGAAATACCATAGAATTTATTTATCCATTCACCATGCATCCAGTTTAACAAATATATATATATATATATATATATATATATATATATATATATATATATATATATATATATGTAAAGCTGACTACATACTGGACTGGCCCTTTGCTAGATACTAGGAGAAGAGTAACTATTCTCAAGAAGCTTACAGATTGGCAAAAGATAGTCAGAGAGACAATTTTGCTACAGGATCCTTTCCAAGGCTAAGGTTTAGTGAATTTAAGTTTTCAGGAACTTTGGCACTTCAGATCTGTAGAGGCTCTGCTTGCGTTGAGGTAGATGAGCACTTGGGAGTACATAACTAGATAAACCCAGAGGAAACGAGGATTGTTGGCTTTGGCTATGTGAGTACCCCTCCCCCTTCATACTTTTCCCAGGCACAGACGTCTCTTGAAGCCAAGCACCTGCAGGGTATGGGCCTTCTCTGGGCGTGGGCCCAAGGGTTCCAGTGATCAGAAGCCTCCAGCCTCACCTGATTGAAAATGCTCATCATGGGAGCTGGGATAGTTGTGGTTTTAGCTGCTGTTTAGATTTTCCAGTGTTCCATGAAAGCTCCTGAATCTCTTCCCTAAATAACAAAGTTCTGTTTGGTATTTGGTGAAATGTTTGGAGTGTAGTGTTCAACTGAGCAGAACTAAGCTACTGACAAAATACTGTCTCAGTCATTTAATAATAATAGCTAACATTTGTATAGCACTCTACAGTTTAACAAAGCTCTTTGCAGCAGCTCTGAGAGCTCCATCTGAGGGCAGGGTTACCATGGGCATTTCACCCATGGAAAATGGGCTGCCCAGAGGAGCTGAGGAACGTGCTCCTGGGCCCACGGCTGGTAAGGCCAAATGTGGGACTTTTGAGTCCTGAGCCAGAATCATTGCCCTTCACTACCCTCCCTGAAAGCTTTGGCAACTAAATGCCTCTTCTAATGCTGGTTTGATTGTTGCCTCTGGTCTCAGTCCCCTGCAATATGCCAAAGGCTGCTACCAGTTGTATCTTCCCCAAACTCTCTTTAGTTGTGTAATTGTGCCCTTTTCCTGCTTCAGCACCTAGAATAACTCTTCTAGGATTAAGTCCAGGCTCATAATACTGGAATATCTCCTCTTTGCCTGGTCCTCTCTCACTATCCCACCGTACTTCCTCACCACCAACAACTGGCATTTTCTGTAGCCAGGCTGATTTTTCTCCATGATTAACATGCCATGGTCAACTTTAGATCCCAGTGTTGGCTAGCTGTGAGGTGGGAGAGGGGAAACTCTTTTATTTGTTTGTTTGTTTTCTCTTGTAGCCTCCTTGGTATCTGGCAAGGGGCTAGTTAATGAACAGCAAACCCCTTCTGAATCAGTAAGTCAGAGAATCTGAGTGAAATGGGAATTTGTGTGGACATAACAGCACCACGATAGAGTCAAGAATAGGATAAGCCTCCAGGATGGGCTCTTTGTGGGCAAGAGACTGTCTGAAATAGATGCTTAGGAGAAAGGGGAATGTTTTTCCAAGACCAGTGAGCCCACATCATGAGCAGGATCAGGTATGTCACTTAGGGTGTTTTGGAGCCCAAAGTGGCCTGCAAATCAGACATGTCCCCTACCCTACCAGTGGAAGTTGGTGTGGCTGGAGTCATGGCCACTCTTCAGTCAGTTGGCAGTGGCCACAGATGGCTCATATCAGCTGTTTTCTGGGCAGAAGCCATTCTGTTGATCCCCAGAGATTGGGGGAGGCCTGAGGGGATGGGGATTTATTTAGGAAGACAAGTTTAAAGGAACTTCAGAATGGAGCACAGAATGACTTAGAGAGTGGGCCCCAAAGGGGGATTCAATGTCCTGGAAGCATGAGAATATCAGAGGCCTTGGAGGGAGTCCCATTGGAAGTGGAATAGGGATATTGAAGGCTTATCCTAGGCACTCTTCCTCCATGTCCCTTCCTCTACCAGATTCATCCCCTTCCCCCATCACCTCCTCAAGTGGAGCTATTCTATTGATCACTGTAAACTGGCTTAATAGGTTTTATGGACTAACCTGATCATCTTACTATGAGTTACAGTATTATTTTGTGGGGAAAAATGCTCCACGCCTTTTTTCTCCAAATTTTAGTAATAGCCTTTGTTTTAAAGAATAATCTTAAGGGGCAACTGGGTGGCTGTTGGTTGAGCGTCCGACTTCGGCTCAGGTCATGATCTCACAGTTCGTGGGTTACAGCCCTGCACTGGGCTCTGTGCTGACAGCTCAGAGCCTGGAGTCTGCTTCAGATTCTGTGTGTGTGTCTGTGTCTCTCTCTGCCCCTCCCCTGCTCATGTTCTGTGTCTCTCTGTCTCTCAAAAATAAATAAACGTTAAAAAAGTTTTTTAAACAATAATCTTAAAATTATAATTATGCAAGTAATACATAATCATTATAGAAAAATAAAAGGACAGATTTTTTTTGAGAGAGAGAGAGCAGGGGAAGTACACAGGGAGAGAGAATCTCAAGCAGGCTCCATACTTAGTGCAGGGCCCAACACAGGGCTTGATCCCATGACCCTAGGATCATGACCTGAGCCTAGATCAAGAGTCAGATGTTCAACCAACTGAGCCACCCAGGCATCCCAGGACAGATTTAAAAAGAAAAAAAATCTATTCAAAGTATCAGACATCAGGGACACTACCATCTTGTAGTGTATATCCTTCCATCTTAAACCATACAAATGCAAAAATGTAATTTTTAAAAAGAATCCTACTATACATAGTATGATATGTAACCTGGTTCTTCTTTAATTACATACCATGAATACCTTTCTGTGGCGCTAAATATGAATCTACAGTATCATTTTAATAGTAATCTAATATTGAATTATATGAAGGTATCATAATGTACTTTATCAGTGCTCTGTTTGGAGAGCGTTCTCTATTATCAACAGCACTGTGAAGAATAACTTTATTCTTCTATATATACCTTTATAATATATATAAGAAATAACTTTATCAGTATATATCTCTTTTTGTACTTGCTTTATCCTGATGAGGAATTCTAGTAGGGGGATTTATAAGTGAAATGTTATGCCTCTTGCTGTATGTTACCAAGACCCTTAAGAGAGCTTATTGAAATCTAGATTCTCAGTAGCAGAGTATATAGTTCCCAGTTCTTTGAGCATTATCTTTACTAATCTGAAAAGAAAGAACAACTAAACATGGTATAACATTGGAAAATGTTTTCTGAACCAACCCTCATCCTTTTAAAACACAACTGAGGAGCCACCTGTAAAATCCCTAGCAAAACGTGGCCAGAACCAAGCCAGGGGCATCCTTATTTCTACCTTTTGTTGAGACAAAATTGTAATGCAACAAAAAAATTTGAATGGTTCTAGAAATGTAGTGAGATGGGATTGATTTCATCCCTATCTGAAATTTCCTTGAAAAAAGAGATCCTAGTAAAGATCCAATTGTTTAATTCATGTCCCAGTGCCTTTGTTTCCCAACCAGCTTTGGACTCTGATTGGAATACAGTGTAGGCACCTTTGAGACCATGTTTGAAGTAGACGTGAAGTAGGAGGTGCACTGGGCCCAGCTAAGGACCCTGGCCTAGGCCGGCTCTGCTGTTCTATACCTGTCACCAGACAGGCCCTTCCTGTCCTCACCTGTGCAGGTCTGAAGCGACAAGGACCACGCCTGCGCATTGGTTGGACAATCCTGACTTCTCTGCCCACATGCTTAGCTGCGTGACTTTGGGCAAGTGATGTGCACAGTGATTATGCTGTCTACCTCATGCAATTGTTGTGAGGATTAAATAATGTGTTAAGAGCTTGGCACACGATAATCGTTTTTCTTTTGCCGTTTCACTCCGCCATCTGTTCAAATGAAGGATGAAATTATCTGATCTCTAAGAATCCTTTTAGATCAAATTTCCTTAGGATTTCAAGTCAGCATGAGTGAGATCTTGCCTGTTTAAGCATTGATTTCAGCGTAGCTGTGGAATCCTATCTCAGGGAGGTGATGCTTTTGCTGGCTTGGCATTTTTGCAGATAGCCACAGCCTTAGTACTCACACTGAGACATTCTCCTGTGCAGGCCTACTCTTCTGTGATATTGTCCATGTGCTTCTGTTATCTTCCTTCGTGACTGTTGTCCAGTTTAGAAAATGAATTTCCGGGGGATGAGCCCATACCTGTCATCTCCTTTGACAACTCCCCCAATCTCCACAACCTCCTCATCTCATGTGCACCTGCATGAGGGGCTACATTCAGGCATGACTAGCTGGTTGATAGGGTGTTTGATTGACAGGGAATTTATTTCAGTGGGTCAGCCTTACTGGTCCTGGCTGTGATGTCCTTTTCACTGCAGCTTGCTATTGGTTTATTTCAGCCCATCTGCACACCCCCAATACCACCAGTCAGCTTGTAGTTGCCTGTAACTCTCACAGGTATGCCTCCAGGAGTTAATTCCATGCTGCTCTGGAAGGTCTCCACCTGCCCTAATGGGTTAGATCACTGGGAATGATGATGAGGCCCAGCCATTTGTTAGGAAAATAAAACAGAACACATTATTTCCAAATATTATAAAAAAGGAATGACTCGTTAAATATTAGCCACTTAAGTGTTATCTTTAGAAATGTCTTCCCTTTGGTCCATCAAGCAATCTAATCTCCAGTTTATAATGTAATGTAATTGCTGAGTTGTAATTCCAACTATATTAAATCCCCTTTAACTCATGCTATGTGTCCCCAGTGATGGAGCAGAGTTCTGGGTTTCCACTTCATGCACATAAGGTGCCTTTCCTTTTCCCTGCCCTTCGCTCTCACCTATTCTAAAAGAAGTAAATCCAGTTGTAGGTGTATCCGGAGTTCTTTTTATGTTTTCAACACTTCGTAAATCCACCTCGGAGATTCATCCATCTAATCCTTCTTTCATTCAACAAATATTTACTAGCAGGATAATAGCCACTTCAAACGTAGAGTTTCTTTCCAATCTCATGAGTGAGAATATGACTAGCACAGTGCCTGGCACACAGTAGGTACTCAATACATTTTTTTTTAAAGCAGCTCTCATGGTTCTTGATGGTCTGGGCCAAATATTGAAGCTCTGGGCCTAGGTAGATTTGCCTGGAGGAAACAGTTTGCTGCTTTCTTAAACAGAATATATTGAATATATTTTAATCATTTAATCTTAGATTTTATCACATATTTAATCATTTACTCAAGATACCCCAAAGCTATCATTTTGACCGTCAGTGCTGTAATGAATGTTTTATTGAGGAATGCAGAGTTCTTTGTGCCTGTATTAAAGAAGTTCAGAGTGTTGTCTTTGTGGTTCTTATGTTTGATTTTTAGAATTTCTTTCCTTCCTTGCAGTGAGACTGTGGGAGCGGGAGCCTTATTTTTCTGTCAGTGTGTCTCTTTGTGATAACAAGTATCTTACACTTATTTATTAGGAGTTTTCATATGCATTATTTTATTTAGTCCTTACATCAAACTCTGCAAGGTAAATGGAATCATCTCCAATTTTGCTGATTAGAAGAGAGAGGGGGAAAAATACCTGAAGCTTTTAAGAGTTAAGCAAGGTATCACAGACCACATGGATAGGAAAGGGGACAGTGGAACCTACAGCCTGGTCTTCTGATCCTAAGCCTGGGGCTCTCTGCCAGCATCCATCTCCTTTAGCAACTCCTGACCTTTGTCTTAGAGTGTTGGTAACCTGCTGCAAACCTGAGTGTAAATGACTGGGTAAATGTTTAAGAGGCTTTGCTTCAAAGAGAATGTTTGAGATTTAGTGCATGGGTTTTGTGACCTCTCTTTATTGGCTGTTGACAGATCTTTTTCTTCTTTTTCTCTGATGTATAAACAAGGAAGATGGATAGCAGATAGGGTTGCTAGATTTAGCAAAAAACAAAGCAAACAAAGAACAGTAACAAAAAAAAACATAAGATGCCCACTTAAATTAGAATTTCAGATAAACATTTTTTAGTGCATATTTCCCATGTATTATTTGGGACATACTTAAAAAAAAGAATGATTTTTTTTTTTTTTTTTTTTTTTTTTTTTTTTGTCTAGCTGAAATTCGGATCCTTGTTTTATCTGCAGCCCTAAGAGATGGGCTTTGGTCTGGGCT
This sequence comes from Lynx canadensis, assembly GCF_007474595.2. Classification (NCBI taxonomy): domain Eukaryota; kingdom Metazoa; phylum Chordata; class Mammalia; order Carnivora; family Felidae; genus Lynx; species Lynx canadensis. The sequence continues at coordinate 35,335,673 of NC_044309.1, read as the reverse complement.
CAGTAATGACAGAAGTGCCCTGAGTGAGAATGAAGGCTGGGAAAAGAAACTGGTAGGTTGCAAAATCTATAGTGTTAATTAGATAACGCTTCCTGGAAACAATGGGTCCTGAGATGCTATTTACACAGCAGTAGGGAAGTGGTTTGGCAGGTAGCTGGAGAAGGGGCTATTCGCATGAAAAAGAGAATAGCAAACTGGAAAAGGATGCCATCTGGAGACACATGCACAGACCAAACAAGGGCCAGTTTACTTTGAGTAAAAGTAAATTACTTTTCAAACATAACAGTGTTTTGTTTCCTGCCTAATATAATGATCAGTTTGGTTCCTGTACTGGAAATAGAAAAAATGGTGTCACCTTCCCTATACTCTCAAGGCAATCTGACAATGATTGTTTGAAAATCTTTGGTTCCCTCAGGCAGTAAATTTAAGGAGCAACTGCCTTGAAAATGGAATTAAGTTGCTAAAGACATCTTTCAGGCAGTCTGGAATTTCTTGAAATCTGGGATATCATTTTTTCCCAATAGCATCTTGAGATCTCCCAAGCCCTGCTTTTAAGGCTGATTGCTACCTGCTATTAGGGAATTTGCCTATGAAGATCCCAGGTAAAGGAAGTTTACAGGGTAAGTTGAAAATTGCCAGCCTGTTAAATGGGATGATGTAGCAAAGACAAGGCATTCTTTGTGATTGCCTCTTCTGGGTATGCAAGTGTTTCACATGCAGCCTTTCACACATCTTTGTAAAGCTTCTCTTGCACCCACAGGAGTAGGATCATGCCTCATGTCCTTGTCTGAGCCTCTCTCTATCTCCTTTCTTTGTATGGTGGTTTACATTACAGATCCAAGGACCAAGCAACTCCCTTTTAAAATTTATATCCACTGATTTTTTTTGAGCAACTTTATTTTTTTTTTAATTTTTAAAGGTTTGCTCATTTTTCAGAGACAGAGAGACAGAGTGTGAGGGGGGAAGGGCAGAGAGAGGGGAGACACAGAATCTGAAGCAGGTTCCAGGCTCTGAGCTGTCAGCACAGAGCCTGATGCAGGGCTCAAACTCACAGACCGTGAAATCATGACCTGAGCTGAAGTCGGACGGTTAACCAACTGAGCCACCCAGGTGCCCCAATCCACTAATTTTTCTTATGTGCTTGTTATATACCAGATACATGTGAAGATGCACAGTCTAAACCTCCTCCCTCAATGGTTTTTATTTTTTTAATTTAAGATTATTTATTTTGAGAGAGACAGAGACAGTGCAAGTAGGGGGGAGGGCAGAGAGAGAAAGGGGGAGAGAGACAGAATCCCAGCAGCCTCTGCACTGTCCGTGCAGACCCTGATGCAGGGGCTTAAACACACGAACTCATGACCTGAGCCAAAACCAAAAGTCAGATGCTTAACCGACTGAGCCACCCAGATGCCCCCCACCAATGAGCTTTTGAGGGCCGACTGGGTGCCTGGCCCCGTGGCAGGTCTTTCACTTTGCCTTCAGCACCCATACTCCTGGAGGGGACATGGAAAGGAGCTGAGGGTGCCAGAGACTTGCCTTCTGCCCCATAGCTAATAAGCAGCAGAGTTGAGATTCGAACTCATGTCTTCTAACTCTAATGTCTTACTTTCTACTTGTCTGACATCACTTAAGACAAGGATTACAAACCAAGGCAGGATAGGTTGTGTGCAGTGGTGTGGGACTACACAGATTGAACTCCTGTTTCTTTAAGACATATTTACTTTGGGGTGCCTGGGTGGCTCAGTGAGTTGAGCGTCTGACTCTGCCTTGGGTCATGATCTCACAGTTTGTGAGCTCGAGATCCATTGGGCTCACTGCTGTTAGTACGGAGCCCGCTTCAGATCCTCTGTCCCCCTTTCTCTCTGCCCTTTCCCTGCTTGCTCTCTCTCTCTCTCTCTCCCTCTCTCCCAGAAATAGATAAAACATTAAAATATTTTTTTTAAAAAAAGAGACATATTTACTTTGAAAAGCTGGTGCTGCGGCCCCAAGAGACTAGGTTTGGGGTTTTGCCTTAGCTTCATAGAAATGTGGACATTGAGTCAGCTTTTCCCAAACATCTAGAACTGAAGCTGAGTATCACACAAAGTCAAGTTGTGTGGCCCTGAGCCCTGTATCTCCGGGTTTGAATACTGTGGAGAAGAATCGCCTGCTGAGAACCAGGAGAAAACCAAGCAGGTGCCTTTCTCATCAGTGGATTGCAGGAATGGTTGAAGGCTCTGTTCTCCCTGAGAGTACCATGGAGGTGGGTGGGTGTCAAAAGTACTTGCAGAGTGTACAGAGGCAAAGAAAGAGTTTGCAGGAATCTATGAAGCAGGGGTGCATACAAACTATGAAGCTATGCTGGGCACAAGTGTCACCTCATACACAGACCCTGCCCTTTCTCCTCCTTCCAGCAGGTGTTAACTTCTTGGTAGCTGCATCATGGGAAGTTCCTGGGGCCCCAAGGAAGAGCTGGGGTGGGAGATTTGGGGGTGCTTAGGGCAGTAGCTATGAACTAACCAGTTCTGAAGTATTTTAATGGTTTAAACACTTAAATCTTAAGTGCTTTATTACATATATTAGCTTGGGTAACCTTCACAAATTACTGTAGGAGTTAGATTCTCTTAATATTGCCATTTCACAGATGTCAAAACTGAGATACAGAGCCATTAAGTAACATCCCTAAGATCTCAAAGCTGGAAAGAAGCAGAGCTGGATTTGAAGCTTCTGCTTAATTTTGAAGACTGTGTTCTTAATTACAAGGTGATTTCTGTCTCTTTATGCTAGTTGCCTGCTACTCTTTCTGGAGGTTTGTCTAGGCTGGCCACCTGAAATCATTCATTTCAGGACTGTGGCATGGAAGTGACTGAACAGGTTGGATCATGGTATGATCTCTCCCTGAGGTACTAAAAAGGAATAAGGTATGATGTTTAGGCATTGGAAACATCTTCGTTCTTCTCTGCCAAATTCCAATGTCTGGGACCTGGATGAGGGGAAGGAGAAACCAACCCACCTCCACAGGCCATGCCCAGCACAGGAAACCCCATGAACTCCCATGAGACTAAACTAAGCCTGTGAAGAAACTGGGGCCATGTGGTAGTTCTCAGACTCCAAGGAGCTTTTCTGATACACAGACTGCCTCTGTTTTCCATCCAGAACCATTGCAGGCCCTTTGGGGTCTTGGGGAGCCCACCCTCCCGGGCTCTTGGAAACCTTCCCTGAGACCTTGCTCTCTGTAAGGTGATAGTTGTGGCTTGTCTGTCAGCAGATCGGTGGAAGGCTGAGCTGTAGGGTGTGTGTGTGTGTGTGTGTGTGTGTGTGTGTGTGTGTGTACGTGCATGCTATATGCACGTGCGTGTCTGCATGTGAGTGTGTGTCCAGATGTACTCCACCTCCTCCCCTAGGCATAGGACAAACTCATGCTCCCCAGATTCTAGAAGAAATGTTTCCATTGTTCCAGTGCTTTGGGACAATGGGCTTGCTATTTTTAAAATTTGTGACCCATGGGGCACCTGGGTAGCTCAGTCGGTTAAGTGCCCAACTCTTGGTTTCTGCTCAGGTCATGATCTCACAGTTTCATGAGTTCCAGCCCCACATCGGGCTCTTTGCCTGCAGCATGGAGACTGCTTGGGATTCCCCCCTGTCTCCCTCTCCCTCCTTCTCCCTCCCTCTCTCTCTCTCTGCCCCTCCCCCGCTCACACTGTCTCTGTCTCTCTCAGAACATAAATAAAATAAATACACTTTATAAAAATAAATTAAAAAAAATAAATAAACTGAAATTTGTGACCCCGGGAAGAGATGGATGTTGACACTGTGTCAGCATGGCTGTGGCTCAGTGCAGTGCTTCCTGGCTTTCTCTGAATGTCCTGTTCACATCTTAGAACCTGCTTCGGGGTAGGGAGCACCTTCTAAGCCTTGAGGATGACTCCCTTCATCTTACAAAGCACAGGTTTGTCAGGTCTCAGCAGGAGGTGATGGGAAGGTCTTCCAAAGTAATATTTAGAAGTAAACATTTCGTTTATTTCTAATAAACCTTGCTTTTGTTTCCACTTCATGATAAGAATATACAGGTATAGACATAAGTATACACAAAGCAGTGTATATATGACAATCATCTGGTTTCTTGTTCACCTCAAGGGCCCTTTTGGGAGTGCCCATGATTTGAAGCATGTGGATTTTTGCCCAGGCCTCCTCTCTTTTCGGAATGCTAGTCCCCTGTGTAGCCCTTTGACTCTGGCTAGTGCCACAGACTCTATAGGACTCAGGTCATCTGACCCCCTTCCAATGAGTGAGGTGACCTTCGTATCATAACATACCCTATTTTAGTTGTCTCCTGCCTCATAATTCTTCACTCATAAATTCTTCGTCTCAAAAATTCTTCCAGGGTAGAGACTGTGCCTGGCTCTGTGTCCTAGCTCAAGGGGTATATGAGCCTGCGTTATGTGCAGTTAGCTTCCAAATTAAGGGATGGGTGCTCCCTTCTCTGCCTCCCCCAAAGTCCACACTTTTCCCACTATACTGGTGAGGAATGGACTGAGATTTACGAGCACCATGGCTGCCTGTCTTCCGGATCATTTCATTGTCATTTGTACTTCCTCCAGCATCTGGGTGCTGTGTGCTAGGCACATTCACAGAATCCATTATTTCATTTCCTTCTGAAGACAACTCTGTGAGGCATCTGCCAGCTGCATAACCATATACATTCTGGAGGTAGATGGGGGAAGGAAGGAAGGAAGGAAGGAAGGAAGGAAGGAAGGAAGGAAGGAAGGAAGCCAGGCTCTACATGTCTACTTGTGGGTTTAGTAAAAACTTTCAAGAGAGGTCCTGCGTGCAGCCAACTCAGAATTAAAAAAAAAAAAAAAATGGTAGCAGGCTCTGGACCTGACGCCCACTTGCTGGTTGCATAGAGATTCCCCTGCCCCATCCAGCAGAAGTGTGGTTCCAAGGGTCAGAGAGTCTCAAGAGATAGGAACCCAGGAGCCATGAGGACTGAGCTCATAGACTGCCTTTGGAATTCCTGGATAGATTAGTCTTCTGGAATCCAGACCCCTGTGCCCCACTCAGGCCTGTTCTCTCTCTGCCTCACTCAAGCCTGAGCTGTGGACACAGGGCCAGACATGCCCACTGATGTCCCTGGGAAGCTTTTGCAGGTGGCCAAGTTCCCTCAGCCCCTTCCCACCTTGGGAACAGGTCTCAGACCCGGCTGCCACCCTCCCGGGGTGCCTCCCGCTTTGGGGAGCTGTGTGTGTGGAGGGGGGATGTCTCATACCTCATACCCACTGCAGAGGAGGCTGTTCCACCCTGGGGCTATTCTCACGGAGCCACTGCAAACAGCCCTTGGAGCATAGCAAGAGAGTCAGTGCCAGCCAGGGACTCTGGTCAGGTCTCAGGGAGAGAAGCTTGCCCTAGAAAGAGCAGTGAGGCGGTGGCGCAACAGACCCACTCTGGGTTGTGATGAGCCCCTCTTCGCCTGCAGTGCAAGTAGGAGGGTGGCTGGGCTGGCTGCCAGCGGTGGGACTGTTACCAACAGATGTGCCTGAGGTGGGGAGGGGCCTGGACAGCACAGGGGAGTCCTGGGCCAGTCCTGACTTCCTGGACCTTCTGCCAGATGGATTACAGGTCTGCTGCAGGCCCCCTTCCCTCCTCAGGGCAAGGGCGGACAGCCCCCAGCCCCAGCCATAAGGAGCTAGACCCATCAGACCCAGCTTGGGGGGAACTTCCCGTGGTTTCCAGCCCACGCTGAGTCACGCAGCTTCTCAGCCACTTAGACAACCCAAACGTAGAGGTGACTGGCATACCTCGGAGCCCCCTTTCCTGTCGGCATTTATGGTGTCTTCTCACTGAGCTGCAGCACCTGGTGGAGGATTACAAATAGGGTCCGCGAGGGAACGGGGCTCACAAGTCGGGTGGGCAAGGGTTTCAGGCGACTAGTCGGCACAGGAAGAGGCACTATATTAAGGCCTGGTTATGTTTAGAAGTCATCCCGAGAATGTTTGGCATGCTGAATATAAACTCGCACTTCCGTCTGCCTGCCACACTTTAAGATCTCTCCCAGAGGGACGCAGAACGTGGGGCACCCTGGAGGAGCTGGGAATGTCTCAGGGGGAAGGTTTCTTTCTCGGGAACCAGGGGACAGTGGGAAATAATTCCTGAGCTTGCTCCTTTCCCGACTTCCCAAATGTAAGATGGGGACATGGATGGATGTGAGCCAGTGATGTCAGCATTCAGATACCAGCAGGAAAAGCTCTCCTGTGAAGCCCACCCAATCCTTAAATGCCCCTCTAATGGACTTCCTCTGAGAGATGGGTGCTAATGTGAGGATTATAGTTGGAAGTTCAGTTAGCCCAGAATGGTGAAAACAATGGCTGTTCTGGATCCATGCTGAATTGAAGGATGACAGCCCCAGAAAGGACAGTGGGTTCTTATCCTGTCCCCTCACTTGATAGATGGGGAAACTGAGACGTAGAGACAGGATGGTGACCTGCTCAAGGTCATACGACCATTCAGCAGCAGCCTAGGCTGTAGGCTGCAGGTTTGGTTTGCTCTAATTGCATGTTCCCATGGATTGTAAAACCACGTTTGGGGTGGGAAATGAAATCACTCTTAGGATTGAGATATCCCCCAAATGCAACTTATAGAGCTGAGACTTGGTTTGGAAAGTGGCCTTAGCAGCTTTGGGATAAGGAAACAGTGCAGGCTGGTCATGAAATTACAACAGAGTATCAGGGAGATTCTCCAGTACTGTCTTAATTGGAATAATCTTTTTTTAAGGTTAAGGGGAAAATGGAAGGGCTCTCGTGGGGTAAATGCTTTTGGGCAAATGCTTGACTCTGCCAGGCCAGGGGCATCTCTAGTAGGGATCCACCACGCAAGGGAAGAAAGCCCTTCCCCACCTTCACCCTGCCCTCATCCTCACTGTGATGTTAGCCCTGTACATGGTCATGGGCATGCAGTGTGGTTCCTGGACTTAGGAGGAAGGTAGTGTGGGTGAGTGTGCAGAGCTCTGCCCTCACACAGGTCTGGCTTTACATCCTGGCTCTGCTTTTCTGCTGCTTTATAAAGATTTGAGCTATTTCAACTCCTGAGCCTCCATTTCCTCCTCCATAGAGTGGGGATAGGATTGTGTATGAACAAGGCCTGGCACATCGTGTCCTCCAGAAAGGGCTCTGGATATAGTAGATGCTCCAGAAATACTGTGGTCTGACTAGGAATTTGCAGATTTGTTATTTGCTTAGTCTTGGAGAGGAAAGAAGACTAATTTCCCGGTAATCAGGATATAAAGATGTAGTGGTTGCAGAGAAGATCAGAGAAAGAAATGGAGCAAGGTAAAAGGAGTAGCTCCAGGGTTCACAGAAGTTTTGGGATTCCTTTTGGGGTCTCTAGCTATGATGTTCACCTTGGGAATCATGTTTGTTCATTCAATGGCTTGTCTGGAAAACTCTAGTGAGGTGAGGTGACCCTTTCCATGTAACATCCTTGTTTTGGTGGATGGTATGAAATTCCTCCTTGCTGCATATGCCTTCTCTCACTGTACCAGAATAAGACCAGAGACCCCCCACATCCCTCCATCAAGTCAGGGACCTACAGCTGAGAAAAACCCAGGACTGGACCTTCCCCAGAGGGTTAGGTTGTGACAATATTAATACTAATCAACACTGGTGGAATGGTCATCACATGCCAACTGCTGTGCTGGAGACTTTACTTCAGAGCAAACCTAGGTGGTAAGACACTGTCGTTACTCCACTTCATGGATGAGGAAGTTGAGGCACTGGAGAGGTCCTATAATTTGCCCAAAGTCACCTGAGTAGTCAGTGGGAGAGGTGGGATGTGAACCCTGGCAATGTGACTCTAGAGTTTGTGCCTTTAATCACTATACCATACAGCTTTTTAAGTAATAGAAAGAGAAAGATCAAAGGGGGAAGGAGAATGGGCCTCAATATACCCATTGACAGGAAATAGAAAAGGAAGTGCCCTGCACCAAGTGGCCAGTTGTTGAATGGACAACATTCTTTCCCTGAAGGCCCAGTTGTTGTTGGTCTGAATGATAAGTACCCCCTTTCTCCAGCCCTTCTCCACTGAATGAGAGCTGAGCTCTGCCCCCATCACCTGCCCCAGCCAGCTTCCTTCACCTGGCCCCGTTTCCTTTTAATCATTGGACACTAGAGTCTCTTGAGTTGGAAAGGACCGTGGAGGTCACCCAGTTAATTCTGTCACCCAACTCAGGCGTCCCTCTGTGGTCTTCCTGGCAGGACCTGTCAGATCATGCAAGGATGATGGAAAGAAGCTCCTTCAAATACCCATCGAATTGTTGGAATGCCCTTGTTCATAACCTCAAGCCAAAGGCTGCCTCCTCACAGTGGCTCCTGCAGGCCCTCTGGTCTGCTCCCTCAGGCCTTTCTGAAGGCAGCTACTGAAGGAACTATCAGACATGCTAACTCTGGGTTTTCAGTGTTGGCCCTACTGACATTTTGGGACAGAGAATTCTTTGTCGTGAGGAACTATCCTGTATACCAGAAGATGTTTAACAACATTCTGGGCTCTACCTACTAGATGCCAGTAGCAGTCCGCCTCCCCAGTCGTGACAACCAGAGTCGTCTCCAGATAATGCCAAATATCCCCAGGGGTAAGGAGAACAAAATCGCCCCTGGTTGAGAGTCACTGCTCTAATTCTGCCTCTGACGGCTGTCAGCTGAAAAGAAATCACCTTCCTCCATCTTGCCTCTGCTGAAGTGCTGTGTCTGGGGGGCCCAGAGTAAACAAGCCAGGGGTTCTCACAGCCATCTCCTGGCCCAGAGGCAGTTTGGTTTCCTCAGTTGTCCCGTCAGGAGTTGGAGGTGTGATAGGTGAGCTGCTCACTCCCTGGGCCCTGTCCCTGCCTTCTCTGTCCCTCCTGTCTTCAGGGTGGCTAATGTGGCCTGGTGAGTGATGACTTGTGCAAGGATTCAGTGAATGTGAGGTTGAGAGGCCAGTCATGGAGGGACTGCTTGATTTTAAGTCTCCTTTCCCATTTATCTTTCCTCAAGAACTTTTCTACAGTGGTCATCTTACTTGATTTGGTGTCTCCAATGCTGCAGACTGGAAATCACCATGAGCAATTCTGTCTTGGCTTGGTTGCAAGACAACATGTTTCCTTGCTGTAGGATTTGTAGTTCTGTGTTCCCCTGGAATGTCCATTTCCCCACCCCTACGCCCAAATCCACATCTACCACCTCTTCCCCACACCTTGGGCCCAGAAATGATCCAACAAGGAAATTTGAACAAGAAAGAGACAGTCCCAAGGCTCCAGAAGAGCCTGAGGACAGAAATAGGATTCCTGTCTTACCAGGTTTCTGTCTATCCAGTACAGCAAGCCTGAGTAGCCTGCCATGCTCAATGTGGCCTGACTCAGAAACATGTTGGTCAAAATGCCTAGCTTCCACCCCAAATGCAGCACAATTTCCTGTGTCTCCAGAGCCACAACATTCCTTTCCTGTGCTTCTAGTCTGCTCTGCAGCAGCTTGGTGAGAAGACAGGCAGTGTGGGGCACTGTCAGATTAGATGCTCACCTAATGTCTCAGAACCTACGCTGTGGGCCTTTGGCAAGAGACCCTGCTGAAGATGCTACCCCAGGTGGCTCTGTCCTCTTCTCCCCCTCCCCTGCTTGCCTAATGAGGCCTCCTAGGCTGCCTGAGGTTGTCAGAAGGTCTATATGGTGAGTCCTCAATTGACAGCCCCTCTGGGAATACAGTTCCCCTGTAATTAAATTCTTACATTAAAAAAAAAGTCTTCATCAATCATACAAAACAAGCTGCCTGCATTTGATGTGTGTGGGTTGCAGGAAGATTTGGTACAAAGTAGTAGGGTTTGAAGACCTTCACAAGACATGCCAGGTGAACTCCCTGTCTTACTGCTATTTTCACCACCTTTGCCAGTAGCTGCCTCATTCCCCATCCTAGAAGGGGATGCATGTTACACCCAAGGACCACTGAACAAGCACCAGACTATTTGTTGGGAGAAATATGTCCTGTGTTTGACTGTTTGGGACAGAAAACTAGTTTAGGACTATCCCTGACCTGCCTCTTGGTTGTGATATGGGCTCTGAAAGGCCACTTCAACACTCTGAACCTCAGTGTTGCCGGTCTGTAAAATTGGATAGTGATGTTCACACTGACTTTCTCAGAGCAGTGGTGAAAGTCTGCAAGACAGGGGCACCTGAGCATCTGACTTCAGCTCAGGTCATGATCTTGCGGTTCATGAGTTCAGGCCCCACATGGGGCTCGCTGCTGTCAGCACAAAGCCTGCTTCATATCCTCTGTCCCCTCTCTCTGCCCCTCCCCCACTTACGCTCTCTTAAAAATAAACAAACATTAAAAAAAAAGACTGTAAAACAAATGACTTTCAACTCGCGAGTGTACACATAAGGGACTGATGGATGGTTTTTCTGGAGGAAAGGGTGGAGCTCCTACTGTGTGGAAGGCAGCATGCTGGATGCTACTGGGAGGTCACCTGTCAAACCTGCATCAGGGCAAGGGAGATGAGTGTGAGTTTAGAGGAGGACCAGATTACTCTGGCCAGGATGCTGAAGGGTGTTGTCTTAGAGAAGGGGGCATCAAGCAGAATCCTAGCATATGGGTGGGATCTTTAGAGGGAGAGATAGTGGACTGTATCCAGCCCAGCCAATGAGCCTCCTCAGGCCTGATTCAGCCTAGGGAAGGGGCTCCCTTGGTTTCAGGAAATTCTGAAGCCGTGGTGCCTTGTGGTAGGGGACCTGCATCTCCTTGGCTCTGCCCTTATACTCCCCACCTGTCCCCTGCAGGAATGCTTCAGTGTTGCCTGGACTACTTTCCTGGATTGAGCACCCTCTCCAGTCCCCAGGAGGCCTGGCACTCACCTGAACAGGGTTACTATGGTAGGAGGTGAAGAGGGACAGGACTGTGGGGCAAGTCAAAGCCCAAAGTGGCCCACGGACCACCTGGCCGTGGATGTGCCACATGCCACCCAGTGGTGCTGCAGGCCAGGGAACGCACTCTGGTCTGGAGGGCTACCTGAAGGAAGTGGAGTGTGAACTGTGCCTCAGCTGTGGACAGGATTTGAAGGGAATGATGCCAGGGGTGGGCGCTGCAGTGCAGGCATGGGACTGGGGATGGATGAGGCCTGTCTTGGGGATTATGATTAGATCCGCGTGGCTGAAGCAGAGCTGTGTGGAGAGAAGCTGGGCGAACAAGGCCAGAATGGTGGGGGAACCACACCTTGTGGCTCCAAAATGCTGGTTAGGCATCTCAATGTCGCACTGTAGGCAGCAGGGTCTTTTGCGTGTGGAGGGAGAGGTGATATAAAACAGTGCTAGTTGTGTCTTCGGGTGATTAATCTGGCATTTGTGTTCACAGGATTAGAGGAGAGAGAATCTGGAGACAGACTCCCATCAGGCAGCCCTTGCTATGGCCCAGGAGCCAGGTGAAAATGATAGAATTGGGGTCTGCTTCCAAAATGCATCTGGGGGGCATTGCTAGGAAGGAATGGATGGAATTTGTCTTCCAGAAACTCCTAAACTGGTGCACGCCCCACCTTCCATATCAGCTCTGCACAGTCAAGCTGCCAGACGTCCCCTCCCCCACCACGTCCCCCTTAGGACTGCAGCCTTCAGATCCCTGCTCCCCTTGCCGGTGCCTGTCGCAGAAGCCAGTGCAGAGCAGGAAACGGAGAGCACAAGGCCAAGCAAACAGCTTTGTGTTTCTTCCAGTGTCTCTGGGTCATTCTTCAGCCACCTGCTTGGAGTTTTGATAAGCCAAGTCTTTCTTTAGAAAAGCAAGCAAAACGGCTAGCAGGAACACTGGCACGATGTGCAGTCATTACTGAAACGCTGGTAGGATGGGAGGTTGTTTTTAAAAAGAGACTGAGAATCTAGTCAGCAGCTGAACTGAATCCCATCTTTGAGAACCAGGGAATAAGAGGGGGAAAATGTCTCCCTGGCTGAGTTTGAGGTTGTGAGAAGTGTATGTTCTGGTCAAGCCACCAGGATGGTCCTCTACTGGTACAACAGCCTGAAGTGTGGAAAAGACTAGAAATGGGATCCACTCCTCCCCCCTGCCTGGCAGGAAGAGCCAAGGCACTCCCACCCAAAGGATGGGTTAAAATTTAATTTTTCTGAGCATGGCAAGAAAATGCTGAATCTCTGCTGCTCCTGACACGCGCTTGTGCTTTCTCCAGACCTGACAAGACTGGCCTTGATTTCTGGTTCATTCTGGTTCATTCGCATTTTCCTGGTCTACTGTCTCCCTTTCAGTTTCAACCCAAATATTCTTTTCTGAGCTGGTGGGTTTCCTCCAGCCTTAGCCTCTGTTTTGGTGAGCGACTCTACATAACCCAGGTTTGCATAGTAGACAAGCTAAAGAACCCTAAAGAAATGAAACCAAATGCTAGGGTTTTAGGGGGGTGCCTGGGGAGGACTGGTGGGGAGCTATAATATTGTATAAAGTGGATATTAAACCTACAGCAGCAAAACTAATTTTGTTTCCTTTACCCCCCCAACAATATTTACAGTATTTAATTGGAAAGGGTTTTTGTTTTTGTCTTTTTGGGGTTTTTTTGGCCATTGTCAGGCCAAACCTCTTTTAAGCCTTCATTTAAGACCAAGAGTGGATTTTACTTTGGGATCTGTTCTTTTCCAGAGGGGAGAAAGCAGGCTGTCATTCATCTGTTAAGGCATGGCCATGGCAGTTGTTAAGGTAATGAAAAACTTAAGCTGCTCTGAGCCCCCTCCAATGCCCTGTGCCCCTTCTAGGGCCTTCTCACCATCCCACATTTCAGCAACTCAGAGTCAATGCTGGTGCGGGAGTCTGCTCCCACCCTGTTCCCAGGCCCATTCTGATCAGTGGGTGCCACACTAGTTGCAAAATATTGTTAGAAGCTCTCTGTAGTCTGTAGGTTATGTAGTCTGCCAAGTCCCTTGATTCTGGGTACTAGAATTTACTGCTGCTCTATTTTTCCCTTATTGAGATAGAAATGGTACTTGTCAAAATCCTACTCACTCTCTTAGGCCCAGCCCAAATGTCACTTTGTTGATGAAGTCTCCCCTGGTTACAATGACCACCCGCTCCTTTGGCCACATAACACTTGGTTTGTGCCTCTTTTACAGAACCGATGGTATTTAACCTGATATTACACCAATGTTCACAATGGGCAATTTGCCCCCCAGGGGACATTGAACAATGTCTAGAGACACTGTTGGCTGTCAAAGCTAGAGATGAGTCCTACTGGCATCTGGTGGGTAGAGATGAGGGATGCTGCTGAACATCCTACGATACACAGGGCAGGCCCCACAGCAAAGAGTTACTGGCTCAACATATTAGCAGTGCCAGCCTGTGTGTCTCTATGTCTGTCCAGCTCCTACCTGTGAACTTCTTGAGGGCAGGACACTGCTGCTTGTATCATGTTCCAGCCCACTCCTCCCTGCCCCCACCCATCTGGAACCATGGTGATCCTTTCAATTTAGTTGGTCACTCCATTGTGCGTTGAACTGAACTTACTTAGCTAAATTGAATCAAACTGAATTGAACCTAAGCTACCCACCAATAATTAGTCAAATGTACCAATCACCCTGTGTGGTAGTACAATCTTTCCTTTGCTTCACGATCAGGGAATGAAGAAGGTCCTCTTTAAGCCCACACTAGTAGGTGAGCCCAGGCCCCTGAGAAGTTGAACTCAGGGGCTTAGGGACAAACATGAACATTGTAAAGGCTTTGGCTCCTATCATGCATCTTAGGGACACAAGGAGTATGACCTTCTCATCACCCAAAAACAGATGAAGCTAAGAGCTACCACTGCCCCCAACTCTCTTTCATAGTAGGTGTTAGAGAAGTGCAGGACAGGCCAGCCCACTGGCCTAGAGGCAGTGCAGTGAAGGGCAGAGCAGCATTCTTGCATTGTAGCCCACAAAGATGTTCATATCTCTTCTACACCAGTACTGACAGTCTGACCTTGACCTGTGGGCCTACTTCCCTCATTTGTAAATGGGAATAATAAATTCTTACCTGCTTTGAGGCAGGGGCTGGGCTTGGTCATCCTGGTGCCTAACCCAAATATACTGAGCATTCTGTGTGCCTCGCTTCATTTACCTTTATCAGTGTTCCCATTCCAGATGAGGCCACTGAGGCCCAGAGAGATGGCATGGCTTGCCCAGGGTCACACAGCTAGAATGCGGTAGAGCCTGATTCCAAACTCAAAGTCCATGCCTCATCCACTCCAGAACACTGCTTCATCCTTCCCTCCACTTCGCAAAAAATGTAGTGTCTACCCATCTTTCCATCGTCTTCATGGGCTCTTAAAGACATAAGACTGTTTTTCCTGGGTGTTTTTAAGCCATCTTTGGAATATACACAGTGATCTCTGGGCTTTCACTCACTGACTAGAACCAAAGTGGGACAAGATTAGAATTGGAGCTTCCCTTTTATTCAAGATTAGATTTGCTGTTCCATCCAGAATAACCTGCTGTTCCCCATCTATACTCCCTGGTTTCAAGCAGACCTAAAATTACAAGAGAATTACCTTGCTTTGAGGCAGCTGGTATTTCTGTTTCCTGATGAAAGTAGATACTAGAGAGTGGAACTACCCAGAAACCAGGGGGCGGCATGTTGGCCATACGGGAGGCAAATAAAGCTCGTTTTCTTTTCTTGGCCTTCTTAAAGATGTATCTAATTTGGGGCATTTTTAGTTTGGTTCATCTGTATCTGGAAAGGTTCTTCTTTTCTCCCTAAGTGACATCTCTCTTGAGCGCTTCCCTCTTCTCAAGGTGAGTAATCCCCTCTCCAGCTGTTCGTAATTACTAATTAGTGAACAAAGAGGCTAACAAACAAAATTAGTCCTTGGGCCATAATTTGGGATTGAACCAAAAGGAGAAGAAAGGCCTCAGTGTGCTTTTCTTTCCCCCCTAAAAAAAGAAAACAACAAAACATAACACATTTGCCCTCGGTAATTTGTCATAGTCACATCTGAGTTGTCCGTAGGCTGCATATTCACACCATATGAGGAGAGGTTGCAGGTGATGGCTTACCTCCTCAGCAGTGGAGGGGCCCCAGACAGGTGCTTCACAGAGCATGCCTGGCGTCATCATGGGATGGAGAAGGAATGAGCTGCCATTCTTTAGAAGAGGTAAGCTCCATCCTACCCATCTGCTCATCCATGCTGGCTCAGGGGAAGGGGTACTCTTCCCATTCTCTCTCTTTCTGTCTCGTTCTCATCTTCAGTATACCCAGTACAGAAAGAGATATAGGCATTCATATTCCACTTACATCATCTCTTTGAAATCTCGTTACTGCTCTTTCCATTTATTGGCCAAGACATTGAGGCTAAGATCTACACACTTCCTCAGAGAGACACCTAATAAGTAGCAGTACTAGGAATTAACTGTGGTCTCAAGATTCAGTGCCCATAGCCTTAGGAATTTACAACTAATAAATGCCAATTTCATTGGGAAGACCAAAATAGCATATAAGAAAGGATTTAAGAAGAGAGAAGTGCTAAATTATGAGCTACTAAATACACTTGGCTTTCTAGAAGCTGCACAATCCAGGTTAACCACAAAGAGGTGGGTGGTCTGTGAGTGGGAGAACAGTACGTTCACCTGCTTGGCTGTTCTGTGAGATCACCTCTCAGGAAATATTTAGAACTCAATACCCACTTTCTAACTTCCTCAGCGAAGTTCCACCATCTCTTTCCTTGCTGGGAAAGTGGGATAATTGTTCTAGGCCCCTCGAGGCTGCAGAGGCAGATTTTTTTCTCAATTTCCCTGCCCTTCTGCTATCTCTCTTACCCCCTGCTATTTTCCTTTGCATCCTACTCTCTGTCTAGCTTCTTCCTCCTTCCTCCTGGCTGGCTGATCTCCCATATCATTGACTTGAGAAAGTTTTGCATCCCTTAAAAACCTTCTCCAAAGTGAATTTATGCTATGATGAGTGGCTGTCACCAGGGCTGCTGATGACCCACCCCTTCCCTTGACTCTGGCTCCCACATTCTATTCTGTTTTCTGCCACTTCTCCATTGCTGAGTCCCAGCCTGCCGAGTTCCATCACCAAGATCAACAGCAAAGCTAAGCAGTCCTTCCTGATGGTTGGGTGGGCCATCAAGTAAGCCATCAGTCCTGTAGACTCACCTTGTCTCTTTAGCAAGCACCCAGAAAACTTTTGGGGTGTGTTGCCATGGAGATGATGGAGTCTTCCTTGTAGTCCCTTCCTTAGACTTTCTTATGCAACCTGCCTCTTTCCGGAGTGCTGGGATGCTACAGGGAGGTTTCTTAAATTAATCCTGTCAAAATAGCCTTCGAGTTCTTTTGGAGCAGGGATTTCTTTTTTTTTAATCTCACAAGACACAAACTGTTCAAGGGAAGAACTGGGAACAAAGACAGCTCAAGAGGACCGGAGGGCACTTGGAGAACATTTAGAGGAGAGCGTGGAAATGATTGATGGGCTGGGAAGTGGGACCACAGCAGAGGGGTGAGAGGCAGGGGCTGACTTAACTGGGAGAAGATCAGGCTGACAAGTGACCTAGTAGCAGGGTTCAAGTTTGTGGAGTGTTAGGATATGGAGGCTGGTGATTAGCTGACTCCCCATCACCACCAGAGAAGGCAAGACATTTAAAGAGGGAGGAAGGGGAGGGGAGCATGGAGCTGCTGGAGGAACTGCTGGCCAGAGTGTGGTGAACACAGAGAGAGGGTGGGTCGTGGGTCTCCCTACCTGGTGTCTTCCCCTATGAGCCAGGCACTGGTGGTGCAGGTGGTGGAGCATCTAGCCCAGAGGCTCCCAGTCACTCGTGCTGTGATCAGCACCTGGATGGCAGCATTGGCATCTCTCCACACATGTTCAGAATGCAGTTTTCTGGGCCCCACCTACGTCTCCTGGTTCAGAATTTCTGGATGGGAAAGTCCAGGAGTCTGTTTTTAATAAATTCTTCCAGAGGAATCTTAAGAGATTCATTGAGAACCAAGAGGCTAGTATATGGAAAAAGAGAAAATACCTCCTCAAATTCCTCTTGTCCCCTTCAGCATCCAGCATGGTCTTTCACCACCCATAAGCCTTTCCAGAACCCAGACCACAGATGCCCTCGTAGCTCCGCCCAGTGTCCCTACTGGCTACCTTGCAGTGGGCCCTCTGTGGGGCTCAGGAGCCTGGTGCCTCTTCTCAGGCATGGGCACGAAGCTGCTAGAAGAAATGCTCATCCCACCTTTTTGTTCCTGACTTTGCTGACTGACTGGAGTCTAGGCAGTAGCTTTGTAGAGTTAGCCAGGACCAAGGAGTCCCAGAAAAACCCCACCACTGCATCAGGTGGCTGGCGTGCAAATGGGCTGGGAGCCAAGAGACGACCCCTCCTGCTGGAAAGCAGGTCATCTTTCCTCCTCTGGTCAGGTGTCCTCCTCTGGAAATGGAGAAGGCTATAGATGGTCTCCAAAGTCTGTTCTTTCTGTCTGTACTGGCCATTTGAGGAGTTGGATTTCATAAGGAATTCTTGAAGAATGTATAATCCTGGGTTCAGTGCAGTATTCAGAGTGCAGTAGTTCAAATGTGGTGTTTTTTTCCCTTTTACATTATTTGCCTTGGGGAGCTAGGATGGATAAGGAAGAATATACCAATATGCCTGTCCCCAGTTAGCTTGTGTGAGGCTGCTGCTCACCACATGTGACCGTGGGCATGTTTCTTTCACTTGAAGGCAGATTACCAAACTACAGATCCTGTTCTTTGGCTTTGGAACAGATTTTTGTGTTTTAAATGTGGCGCCTGTAATCAAAGAGTACTGTTCATAGGAAGTAAAGGAATGTTGTGGGGAAGGATCATTATTTCATGGCCTTATTTGTTTTATTCCTGCTGAGTTCTAGACTGCAGTGGTATTTAAAAAAAAAAAAGAAGAAGACGAATAAGAAGCTCCAATGGCAATTATTAACTTTGCTTCTGAGGTGTTGGAGACTAGCCACATCCTGGTACTTGAAGAAAAAAATAATGAAATTTTGGTATAAGACAAATTACTAGTTTTCTACCACAGAATTTAGTCCAGCTTTCCTCCTTAGGAACTGAACCTTGATTTTCACCTGGCACATTGCAACCTAGACTGAAAAGACTGCGTTTTCCAGTCTCCTGTAAGGCTTGGTGGCAATTTCTGGCCAATGAGAGATATAAACTAAAGTACTGTATGTGGTAACTTAATAAAACCTCCTTTAAGGGAGAGGGATGAGCCCTTTTTCTTCTTTCTTTTCTCCTTCCTGTTTCCTGGAATGCAGTTGTAATGGCTGGAATTCCAGCAGCCACGTTGACTGTACAATGGAAGCGAAGCATTGCTGATGGCAAAGCATAGTCTCAATGACCATGAAGCTGCCATCCCAGCCCATCTCCCTTTAGACAGAGACTTGAGAGAAAAATAAAGCCACTCTTATTTTTTGTTTCATTTATGCAGCTGGAAAAGACATAGGAAAGGGCACAGTTTCTAAAGTCAGACTGGTTGTGACATGCAGGTCTGCCTCTGATTAATCATGACCTTGAGCATGTTATCCTCTTGATTTTCAATTTCCTCATTTGCAAATTAGAATAACAATCTCGGGGCACCTGGGTGGCTTAGTCGGTTAAGCGTCCGACTTCAGCTCAGGTCATGATCTCACAGTTCGTGAGTTCAAGCCCCTGTCGGGCTCTGTGCGGACAGCTCAGAGCCTGGAGCCTGCTTCGGATTCTGTGTCTCCCTCTCTCTCTGCCTCTCCCCCACTCACGCCCTGTCTCTCTCTGTCTTTCAAAAATAAATAAATGTTAAAAAAATTAAGAAAGGAGAAAGAATAATAATCTCTACCTCACAGGCTATTCATAGGTATTAGATACCATATTTATAAGGTATCCCATTTAGTACCTAGCACATCGAAGATGGTTAAAAGTAGCAGCTATGTGTATGTGTACGCGTGTGTATCCATCTGGCCACAGACACTGTGCCATGTTCTGGAGGTGTATAGATAAATACAGTATACCCCTGCTCTCACTCGCAGGCTCGGGGGAGAATCTTGGTGTCATAGCCGGGGGCCCAGTCATAAAGTATGTGTGTGTCTGCATGCCACGATGCAGGCTTAGGTGATCTTAGTGTACACATCAGCAATTGAAGAGTGCTCTCTTGCAGTGAGGCCTTTGGTCTTTGCTCACTTGGACTTGCTACTTGGGATACTCTTCCCTCTCCTTTACTCCTCTGAATCCTGCCTATTTTTATGGCCCATTGACATCCTTTCTCTTCCATGTCTAAACTATTGCAGCCATTCCTTGATTTTTACTGAGTTTGTCTCAGCAAAGACCACAAAGTTAGGGCTTAACATATTCTCTTACTAGGTGTGTGCATCTGTGTTCATGTGCAGGTATGCTTGTGTGTGTGTGTGCATGTATATGCACCCATCATTTTCAGCTGGACTATGATCTTCTTAAAGGTAGAGACCAGGTTTTAGAATTCTTTTTATGTGGAATATATAGTAGGTGCTCAGTACTGTTATTGAGAAAGCAGAGTTTTACAGGTTAAGAACTTTTTTCCCTGTGAGAGCTGTGTCAGGCTTGTGGTCCTTCTCAGTCTTCTGTGGCTGCAGACTGTGTAATGAAGCAGAAAGGGAAAGAGCGAGGAGGATGAGGGATGGCTTGGCTCAGAGGTGAACACATCACCTGGCCCAGGCTCTGAGCCCAGGGGATAGGACAGCTTCGCCAGGCAGACACAGGGGAGACTTTCCCCTCCCCAGGTAGGAACTGGATGATAAGAGACGGTTTCTCACCCTAAGGAAACTTCTTCATAAAAATTTTCTTCATCAAAACCTTCCCAGTAGCTGTAACATGCTGTTAGTCATATGTGATGATGGCCCAGGGGCAAATAGGTGTCAGGCATTTTAGATGAACTGTCTCTTTCTATTAGGAACGAAATCTTGAAATCCCATATATTCATATTTCAGCTCTCAAGGGGTTATGACCCTCGGCCTAGGAGCCACCTCTGATTCTTCTTGCCCCTTGTCTTGCCTGCCCATTATCTGACTCATAGCATTGTCTATCCCCAGGAGTTACTTATGAGGATCAGGAGACAAGCTGCCTTGGAGGGTTTCCAGTTCTAGAAACCTTAGCTGATCTGATAATACACTGGGAATATCTTATAAAACACAGAATTATCCTTTCCCCCCTTTGTCATTTTTATATTTCTGTTTTTATAAATCCCACATTATTTTGACCTGTCTCAACTAATACCATAGTCCATTCCAAATAACTTACTAACCTGTACTAACAAAACCAGTTAGGGCTGTCAGAATAAATGTGTATTATCTGGCTCCTTCTCATCCCTTCTCGGTGAGGTCTTTCTCAGACTGCTGGGGTGCTCAATGGACAGGTACTTTCAGAGTGCCCTCCATATGTCCCACATTAGGGTCCTCACTCTACCCTCCCCATCTCCTTTCCAGAATTGTCTTCCTCCCTTCCCCCCTTCTTCCCTCCCTTCCTCCCTCCCTCCCTCCCTTCCTTCCTTCCTTCCTTCCTTCCTTCCTTCCTTCCTTCCTTCCTTCCCTCTGTGAAAGAATAGACATGATGTGTATGTGGAAGGCTGAGGAGGATAGCCTGGGAGTTCTCTTTCAACCTGAGAGTCCTCGTCTTCCTCATCTCAATGTGGATGAGTTCTGGGTCTTCTTCAAGGGCAGCCCTAACCCATCAGTCAGCTGTCTGAACCCCAGCCCCAGAATCCCTGTTTCTGGTATGAGTTCTCAACCTCAACAAGAAGGGAGATCAGAGTGAAGGCTGTTGCCCCTCCTTGTAGCTGATTTTCTTCTGTAATCATTGTGATTCTGAAGGTCTGTAGGTGAATATATATAAGAATAAAGAAAATTGATCAGAAATATTAATACAAAAGGGAAAATGCAATTTGTGGAGGATGCTGAGACCCCATGTGGGCTTCTGTAGGAGAATAGGAAGTGAGACTGGCCTTCAGGCTAGAGGCACTACAACAAATACAGTTACAGAGGAATTGAACAAATGCATTTACAATATCTCCCTGAATTAAAGGGTTAAAGTCTGCCTTTACCAATTTTATCCTAATAGTGGAAGAACCGCCTGATATTTTCTTAGTTTTTGACAGTATGCTTAGTGAAATTATGGAATGTGTATAGGGGCCAAAGAAGGCAAACATTTTGATTTTCTAAAGTCCAGAGGCTCTAGAAGAGTAAACTTGATGTTACTCCATGGCAGACTCTTAGAATAGATTCCCTAAAAGATAGCATATGTGTGCCTTAGAAAGAAATCAGTAATTTTAGGAACACACTGAATTAACTAGGTTTTCTTAGTTGGGGGATTACTAGGCTTGGATCAAAAGGATACCTAAGATAGTGTTGATTTCAATAAGGCATTTGGAACATCTATCATGGAAAAAAAAATGTGGAAAATAAGTTGTGATTGATTGGCCAACTCTGATCAAAGAATGTTGTTTAACAGATTGATGCCAGTTTGGAGAGGGGCCTCCAGTTCAATGCCATGGTGCCCAGACCCAGTCAACATGTGTATCATTGAAACTGAAAAAAGGAAACATCACATTTGTTGAAGACACAAAATTGGGAGAGATGACTAATGCCATAAGTAGAAAAAAATATTTACAAGATCCATGCTGGCTCCTTACTTAACATGGCAGGAGACCAAACATGCTTGATATGCTTCCTAAGAACTTCCAAATAAAATACCCATAAACATACCAACAAGTTTAAAATTGGCAATCACATTCTAAATTATGGAGTAGTTAAGAGCATACATCAAAGAGCAAGTGGAATTCTTACCAGTGGGACTGGATGGCTTGAGAGGCACATTGCTGGCCTTCATTCCACACATCTACCAATTGACAGTCCCCAAAGAACTGGATTGTTAAATAAGATGTAATTCAGATAGAAAGATATTATAAAGACATATTAAGATATGAAAGGCTTCTGAAAATAAACCATTCATATCTTCCTCCTGAGACAATGAATCAATTAATCCTTAATATCCAGGTGACTGAAATGAATCAACATCAAGGACTCAAGGATAGTATAAAATGGACAATGGTGAACTTGAAACCAATTAAATAGAGCTAGGGTATAATAATTAAGAGCACAGGCTCTGGGAGGCGCCTGGGTGGCTCAGTCAGTTAATTGTCTGACTTCAGCTCAGGTCATAATCTCGCAATTGGCAGGTTTCAGCCCCATGTCAGGCTCTATGCTGACAGCTCAGAGCCCAGAGCCTGCTTTGGTGTCTGTGCTTCCCTCTCTTTCTGCCCCTCCTTGCTAATGCTCTTTCTATCTCAAAAATAAATAAACATTATAAAGAAAAAAATTTTTTAAAAGACCACAGGCTCTGGGATCAGAGAGACCAGCAAATGAATCCTAGCTCTACCACTTACTAATTCTAGGACTATACAAGAGTTATTTAGCCTCTATGAATTTCACTGAAAAAATTGGATTTCTATAAGAATTAAGTAGAAAATGTGGATAAAGTGCTTGATCCAGTTCCTGGCACATAAAAAATGCCCAATAAGTTTAGCTTTTATTGATGCTATTAATATCATTAATAAAAATAACTTTGTTAACTGTAATTACAAAATAAAAATTGGAATTAATTTTTAAAATTATATTTTTTATTAATTGTTTAAAATGTTTATTTATTTT
Source organism: Lynx canadensis (assembly GCF_007474595.2). Taxonomy (NCBI): domain Eukaryota; kingdom Metazoa; phylum Chordata; class Mammalia; order Carnivora; family Felidae; genus Lynx; species Lynx canadensis. The sequence goes on along the minus strand of NC_044309.1, from coordinate 35,313,058 downwards.
TGAGAGAGAGAGAGACAGAGTGTGAGTGCAGGAGGGGCAGATAGAGAGGGAGACACAGAATCTGAAGCAGGCTCCAGGCTCTGATCTGTCAGCATAGAGCCCAACGCAGGGCTCGAACCCACGAACCATGAGATCATGACCTGAGCTAAAGTCGGACACTTAACCGACTCAGCCACCCAGGTGCCCCTAAAAATACTATTTTGAGGAATAATTGTGTTGATAAGAAACTTAGTATATAATACAAGGTTAAATTAATAATATTAAAGAAATAGTGCTCAAAGAAATTAAGTATTACATGTGTTTAAAATGTATTAAATATACTTGTCTTTTTTTTTCACAATATATGAAGTTTATTGTCAAATTGGTTTCCATACAACACCCAGTGCTCATCCCAAAAGGTGCCCTCCTCAATACCCATCACCCACCCACCTCTCCCTCCCACCCCCCATCAACCCTCAGTTTGTTCTCAGTTTTTAAGAGTCTCTTATGCTTTGGCTCTCTCCCACTCTAACCTCTTTTTTTTTTTTTTTCCTTCTCCTCCCCCATGGGTTTCTGTTAAGTTTCTCAGGATCCACATAAGAGTGAAACCATATGGTATCTGGCTTTTTCTGTATGGCTTATTTCACTTAGCATCACACTCTCCAGTTCCATCCATGTTGCTACAAAGGGCCATATTTCATTCTTTTTCATTGCCACATAGTACTCCATTGTGTATATAAACCACAATTTCTTTATCCATTCATCAGTTGATGGACATTTAGGCTCTTTCCATAATTTGGCTATTGTTGAGAGTGCTGCTATGAACATTGGGGTACAAGTGCCCCTATGCATCAGTACTCCTGTATCCCTTGGGTAAATTCCTAGCAGAGCTATTGCTGGGTCATAGGGTAGGTCTATTTTTAATTTTTTGAGGAACCTCCACACTGTTTTCCAGAGTGGCTGCACCAATTTGCATTCCCACCAACAGTGCAAGAGGGTTCCCGTGTCTCCACATCCTCTCCAGCATCTATAGTCTCCTGATTTGTTCATTTTGGCCACTCTGACTGGCGTGAGGTGATATCTGAGTGTAGTTTTGATTTGTATTTCCCTGATGAGGAGTGACGAGCATCTTTTCATGTGCCTGTTTGCCATCTGGATGTCTTCTTTAGAGAAGTGTCTATTCATGTTTTCTGCCCATTTCTTCACTGGGTTATTTGTTTTTCGGGTGTGGAGTTTGGTGAGCTCTTTATAGATTTTGGATACTAGCCCTTTGTCCGATATGTCATTTGCAAATATCTTTTCCCATTCCGTTGGTGCCTTTTAGTTTTGTTGATTGCTTCCTTGGCAGTGCAGAAGCTTTTTATCTTCATGAGGTCCCAATAGTTCCTTTTTGCTTTTAATTCCCTTGCCTTTGGGGATGTGTCAAGTAAGAAATTGCTACGGCTGAGGTCAGAGAGGTCTTTTCCTGCTTTCTCCTCCAGGGTTTTGATGGTTTCCTGTCTCACATTCAGGTCCTTTATCCATTTTGAGTTTATTTTTGTGAATGGTGTGAGAAAGTGGTCTAGTTTCAATCTTCTGCATGTTGCTGTCCAGTTCTCCCAACACCATTTGTTAAAGAGACTGTCTTTTTTCCATTGGATATTCTTTCCTGCTTTGTCAAAGATTAGTTGGCCACATGTTTGTGGCTCTAGTTCTGGGGTTTCTATTCTATTCCATTGGTCTATGTGTCTGTTTTTGTGCCAATACCATGCTGTCTTGATGATTACAGCTTTGTAGTAGAGGCTAAAGTCTGGGATTGTGATGCCTCCTGCTTTGGTCTTCTTCAAAATTACTTTGGCTATTCGGGGCCTTTTGTGGTTCCATATGAATTTTAGGATTGCTTGTTCTAGTTTCAAGAAGAATGCTGGTGCAATTTTGATTGGGATTGCATTGAATGTGTAGATAGCTTTGGGTAGTATTGACATTTTGACAATATTTATTCTGCCAATCCATGAGCAGGGAATGTCTTTCCATTTCTTTATATCTTCTTCAATTACCTTCATAAGCTTTCTATAGTTTTCAGCGTACAGATCTTTTACATCTTTGGTTAGATTTATTCCTAGGTATTTTATGCTTCTTGGTGCAATTGTGAATGGGATCAGTTTCTTTCTTTCTGTTGCTTCATTATTAGTGTATAAGAATGCAACTGATTTCTGTACATTGATTTTGTATCCTGCAACTTTGCTAAATTCATGTATCAGTTCTAGCAGACTTCTGATGGAGTCTAAATATACTTGTCTTAATAAGGGGAGCCATGAGTTACAGTTTTGTTTTAGACTTCTTAAGTTATAGAAGCTTTTGTTGCATAGGTATGTAATAAGTGTAAAGGTTAAAAAATCAGGGTTTTTTTTTTAACTCTCATTAAAAAAAAACAACACCAAGAGGCTAAAATGTAGTCTGTGAAACAAAAAATGAGAAAATAAACATACACAAAAATGTCCAGAAGCATAAAACAAAATGGCCAAAGATATCAATGGTGGTAAAATATGTAAAAGTGGGTTAAATGTTCTTGTTAAAAGTCTAAAACTCTCAAATTTAGAAAATAAAACCCAATCATATTCTTGTACAGACTCACTACACACAAATGATACAGAAAGACTAAAAATAAAATTAATGAATTAGAAAATAATACAAGAGTGGATTTGATAGCTACTGCTGTGAAATAAAAAATTGTGTGACCTCTATAAAGTTTATAAATAAAAAATAAAAAGGAAAACAATAAGGAAGCATAAAAGGAAAACAATAGGGAAGCATAATATATACAAAGGAAATTTTAAGGTTAAGAGAATGGATGATATTAATAGTTGTATGCTAAAATATTTGAAAATTTCAATTGCAACTTTATGGGGAAATTAAAGTTTCAAGTTTAGATAATTTGTTCCAAAACACAGAAAAGGAACATAAATAAAGTTTAAAAAAATTTTAGTAAAAGCAGCATTATCTTGAAAAAATTGTCACACATAGAGAAAAAAAAATTATTTCAATCTTATGTATGTACACAGATGAAAAATAAATTGAATCCAGTAGATTCATAATTTGGTAGGATATATTCAGTGAACTGAAAAACTATTTGATATTGGGAAATGTATTACTATAATATATCACATTAGTGAATCAACTAAAAAAATAATGCATCATGCAATAAAATCCAATATCTATTTTATTTTTTATTATTATTATTATTATTATTATTATTATTATTATTTTAGATAAAAGGCATTGGCTGATTTATTTCCACCCAAAGTATTTCAACATATTAATGGAGTTTTTAAAGTGTAACCTTTTGGCTGTGTTTTTATTTTTATTTTTATTTTATTTTATTATTTATTTATTTTTTGTATCAAATTTATAGTCAAACTGGTTCCATACAACACCCAGTGCTCATCCCAACAGGTGCCCTCCTGAATACCCATCGCCCACCCTTCCTACCCTCTCACCCCCCATCAACCCTCAGTTTGTTCTCAGTTTTTAAGAGTCTCTGATGGTTTGGCTCCCTCCCTCTCTAACCTTTTTTTTTTCCTTACCCTCCCCCACGGTCTTCTGTTAAGTTTCTCAGGATCCACATTAGAGTTAAAACATATGGTATCTGTCTTTCTCTGTATGACTTATTTCACTTAGTATAACACTCTCCAGTTCCATCCACGTTGCTACAAAGGGCCATATTTCATTCTTTCTCATTGCCATGTAGTATTCCATTGTGTATATAAACCACAATTTCTTTATCCACTCATCAGTTGATGGACATTTGGGCTTTTTCCATAATTTGGCTATTGTTGAAAGTGCTGCTATAAACATTGGGGTACAAGTGCCCCTATGCATCAGCACTCCTGTATCCAATCCATTTTAAATAAACTCACTATGGGGGCACGTGGGCGGCTCAGTTGGTTAAGCATCTGACTTCAGCTTAGGTCATAATCTCATGGTTCATGGGTTTGAGCCCCACGTCAGACTCCGTGCTGACAGCTCAGAGCCTGGAGCCTGCTTTGGATTCTGTGTGTCCCTCTCTCTGTTCCTCCCCCACTCGTGCTCCATCTCTCTTTGTCTCTCAAAAATATAAATGTTAAAAATAAATAAATAAATTTAGTGTACTAGAAATTGTATACTTAACATAATTTTTTTTAAAAAGTATCTCAAACCAACAGCAAACATTTAGTGATGAAACCCTGGAGGTGTTTTCTTTAAAATCAAGAACAAGAAAGAGATGTTCACTAGAACCATTGCTAATTCACATTGTAAAGGGTCTAGAGGATGCAACAAAGTAGGAAGTGGAGAAGAAGAGATAAAATTGTCAATATTTGTAATCAATGTGATTATAATCCTAGAAAGTCCAACTAAAAGTGGTTAAGATTAATAAAAGCACCTGGAGGTGGCTGGATATGACATAAATACTTTAAAAATCAATCGCTTTTTGGGGCGCCTGGGTGGCGCAGTCGGTTAAGCGTCCGACTTCAGCCAGGTCACGATCTCGCGGTCCGGGAGTTCGAGCCCCGCGTCAGGCTCTGGGCTGATGGCTCAGAGCCTGGAGCCTGTTTCCGATTCTGTGTCTCCCTCTCTCTCTGCCCCTCCCCCGTTCATGCTCTGTCTCTCTCTGTCCCAAAAATAAATAAACGTTGAAAAAAAAAATTTAAAAAAAAAAATAAATAAAAAAAATAATAAAAATCAATCGCTTTTTTAAGTATCCAAAATTAAATACATGAGACTATATGGCAAATGTAACTGAAAGTCATAGACCATTGTTTGAATAAATGGGATCATGGAAAGAGTGAACATTGTGGAAATTCCAGATATTTTCAGATTAATTCATAACTTTAATTCCATTCAACAGTCCAGGGTAGTTGGGCAGGGGAGAGTTGGAGGTAGTGGGAAGAAGGGGAGCACTTGACAAAAGTAATTCTAGAATTTATTTGGAGGAATAAACAGGCAGAATTTACCAATAAAAACATGTAGAGAACACTAGTGAGGAAAGGATCCTTTTCTATATAAGAAAATATAATACTATCATTAAATAGAATAGTATAGGTAAAGGAATCCACAGGTAGAGCAGTGAAACAAACCAGCTAGGAAACAAACTCTGGTAATATTTACTGGTGTATAGAATAAAATTTTTGAACAGAAATGTCCAAAATAGTGTAATAGCATCATTTTCTTTTATTTATTTATTTATTTATTTATTTATTTATTTATTTTAACTTGTTTTATTTTTTATTTTTTTAAATTTACATACAAATCAGTTAGCATATAGTGCAACAATGATTTCAGGAGTAGTTTCCTTAGTGGCCCTTACCCATTTAGCCCATCCCCCATCCCACTATCCCTCCCGTAACCCTCAGTTTGTTCTCCATATTTATGAGTCTCTTCTGTTGTGTCCCCCTCCCTGTTTTTCTATTATTTTGGTTTCCCTTCCCTTATGTTCATCTGTTTTGTCTCTTAAAGTCGTCCTATGATTTTTGTCTTTCTCTGACTAATTTCTCTTAGCATAATACTGTCTAGTTCCATCCACGTAGTTGCAAATGGCAAGATTTCATTCTTTTTGATTGCCAAATAGTACTCCATTGTATACATCTACCACATCTTCTTTACCCATTCATCCATCGTTGGACATTTGGGCTCTTTCCATACTTTGGCTATTGTTGATAGTGCTGCTGTAAACATGGGGATGCTTGTGTCCCTTCGAAGCAGCACCCCTGTATCCCGTGGATAAATGCCTAGTAGTGCAATTGCTGGGTTGTAGGGTAGTTCTATTTTTAGTTTTTGGAGGAACCTCCATACTATTTTCCAGAGTGGCTGCACCAGTTTACATTCCCACCAGCAGTGCAAAAGAGATCCTCTTTCTCCGCATCCTTGCCAACATCTGTTGTTGCCTGAGTTGTTAATGTTAACCATTCTGACAGGTGTGAGGTGGTATCTCATTGTAGTTTTGATTTGTACTTCCCTGATGATGAGTGATGTTAAGCATTTTTTCATGTGTCAGTTGGCCATCTGGATGTCTTCTTTGGAGAAGTGTCTATTCGTGTCTTTTTCTCATTTCTTTACTGGATTATTTGCTTTTTGGGTGTTGAGTTCGATAAATTCTTTATAGATTTTGGATTCTATATGTGGATTTTTAAATCAATTTGACTAGTAAAAGAGAAATGCAAATTAAAACAAGGTACCATTGTTTTACTTATTAAATTGACAAGCATTTATTTTAAAACATAGTATATTAGCCAAAGTTTTGGTGAAATGGGTTCTCATATAATATGGTAGAAATAGAAAAATTTGTAACCTTCCTGGAAATGATTTATACAAATTACATACAATTTGTATATAATTTATATAAATTGTATATAACTTATACAAATACATCTAGGTCTTTCAAATGTTTCTATCCTTTCACCAGTAACTTTCCTTATAGGAATCTAGGCTAAGAAAATAATTGGGCAAAGATTTATATTTATGTACAATGATGTTCATTGCAGCATTACGTATAACAGCAAAAAAAAAAAATTGGACATAAGCTAACATCAAAGGGGAATGTTTAAATAAATTGTGGTATAATTCATGTGACGAGCTAATAAAAATGATATTTTTAAAGCTTGCAAGTCAAAATGTTCATTGTGCATTAATAGTAGGATATAAAACATACGGACAGCATAATAACAGAGATTAAAAGGAAAATAAATATGCATAATATCACATTTTCTATATTCTATAAAAATAAACTCAGTAATCTATGAATAAAAGTTCTGGACCACAACTAATGAGATCAATTTATTATTAGAAATGTAAAGTTCTACATTCAAGCTCAAAAAAAAAAAAGATAGAAAAGGAACAGGACTGATTTAACTTATGGGAAAAAAAACAGGGGCTTTAGTTGCCCACATGCTTGGTGATGTGATTGTAACCAAAAAAAAAAAAAAGACCGGGGTTGCCTTGATGGTAGGCTGTGGTGTCCAGGTTATGGGAACAACAGTCCCTTCTCCTCTGTACAGGTCAAAGCACATCTTGAGCATGGCTTTCCATGTTTCCAGGGGCCAAGGGGATTCCTCATTTTGTCTTGGTCACATTCAGTGAGTGAAACCAGAGTAGCCATCTGGAAACCATGTTACATAAGGACCTGTGCGGGGCCAAGGGACATTTTGCCTAGAGAGGAGAATATTTAGGGGCAATGTAATAGCTGATTTCAATTACATGAAGAGGCTGTCACAGGAAGAAAAATTAGGCTAATTTGGAGGGGCGTCAAGAAGCAGAACTAGTTCTTGGGGAGGAGTTAAATGAAGACAGATTTTAGAACAATGTAAGGTCTGAGTTATAACAATTAGATGTGTGAACAAACATGATCTCATCTTGAAAAGTGGTAAATTGTTCAGGACAACAGAAGCTGAACAACTCTTGTTGAGGAGTGATCATCAAAGACTTCACTGAGCAGAAATTGGCCTAGAAGCCATTGAAAGACCATTTCAACTGTAAGAGTCTGTAATTTCATCAATGACTGACTGGAGGTCTCAGTGGGCAGAAAAAAAACAAACATTCAATGTTACGCAGATTCTCAAGACAGTGGTTCTCAACCTTTGCCATGCAACAGAATCATCTAATCTGTGAAAAACAGATTGTGGGGACCTACCCCCACAGTTTCTTATTCAGTGGGTCTGGGGTGGGACCATGGAATCTATATTTCTAACAAGCTTCAGGTGATGCTGATGCTACTGGTCCAGAGACCACACTTTGTTTTTTATTTTTTTTTTATTTTTTTTTTTTTTTGGTAATACATTTGTTTTTTTTTTGTTTGTTTTTTTTTAAATATATATATGAAATTTATTGACAAATTGGTTTCCATACAACACCCAGTGCTCATCCCAAAAGGTGCCCTCCTCAATACCCATCACCCACCCTCCCCTCCCTCCCACCCCCCATCAACCCTCAGTTTGTTCTCAGTTTTTAAACAGCAGAGACCACACTTTGAAAACCACTGCTTGAGGTCACTAGTAACAAATAAGGAGGTTTTATTGAGCCTATAGTCTAATGATATAAAAATCCCAGCATCACTATATGGCATATAAAAGATACATGCTAAGTAATTACTGATTCTCTTATCTATAACTCTTGAACTGTATTGTTGAAATTTGTGGAATTAAATTACAGGCTCTTCAGAGGTCTGAATGGATCCACATTCATATCCTGATGACAGGACAGCCGTATCAGCAGGCCAAATAAATTGATGTGGATCATTAAAAGTCTGTAAGAGAAGCAAGTGCTGCGATTTTCTTCTATTCTTCTATTTTTAGCTGTTCTACATTGTAGGGAAGTTCACTGTCACTTAGAAATTCATGAAGGAACTATAAAGTGTTGGTCTTGGACTTCAGAATGGCTCACAATTAGCTTTTTTGGATTTTGTCTTCTTGGGTTGTTGTTTATGGTTTGTTGTTTTCTTGACCCTAGAAGAAAGCCCTCCTCGGTGAAACATGTTGCTATGATTAGAGCACAGTTTATGACCTAGAAAGCCAGAGATGGGCTCCAAAAGTTTGAGGATGCCCCCAGTGTCTCTAAGTAATTCGTTTTTTTAATATTACATTATATTTTATTTTACTTAAATTCAAGTTAAAATATAGTGTAGTATTTGTGTCAGGAGTAGAATTTAGTATTTCATCACTTATGTATAACACCCAGTGCTAATCCCAACAAGTGCCCTCCTTAATGCGCATCACCCATACCTCTTGTGATTGTCTCCATTCAAAGTGAGCCTCATTTATTTGAGTTTTCAGCTAATCAGTTTAGGAAGGAACAGCCTCCCCCTGGCATCCCCCCAACCCCCCGCCGCTGATCTCTTCACAGTTTATGATGTGGAGTGTGAGCAGACTGTGTGCTTAACACACTTTGGAGTCAGTTGTCATGGTGCTGGGGAGGAATCTGGTTCCTATGGCAACATCAGGTTGACTTGTTGCACCTTATACCACAGGCAGATCTTGAGCAGTGGCTTATTTGATCTCAAGTTAATCTGGGAGAGATGGGTATGTGTCATACTGAAAAATGTCCCATTTTCCTACAACTCACCCAGTCCTTCCTGTCTGCTTATCCTCTCATCCATATAATCAAAACTTTTTAAAAAAATAATAAAAATTTCACATGCCCTTTCCTTAACCTACTTAAAAAACTCCAAAGTATTACTTTAAAATTTTTTTAACGTTTTTTTATTTTTTATTTTTGAGACAGAGAGAGACAGAGCATGCATGGGGGAGGGGCAGAGAGAGAGGGAGACACAGAATCCGAAGCAGGCTCCAGGCTCTGAGCCATCAGCCCAGAGCCCGACTCGGGGCTCGAATTCACGGAGTGCGAGATCGTGACCTGAGCTGAAGTCGGACGCTTAACCGACTGAGCCACCCAGGCACCCTTCCAAAGTATTACTTTAATACCTTCATCAGATTAAGGTGTAGTTTAAATGGTTAATTCCTTTTCTGTACCTTACTGAAACCAGTTCACCCGATGGCATGCCTTTTCTCTGGCTAGGTCTTTCCAGCTACTTAGGGGGCTGTACATTTACTTACCAGCATTCATTTTTATTTTCCCCCTTTTTTCCTCTTTAGTCTTCTCTAACTTCCTTTGGATCCTTCCTTTCTTCCTTGGTGTGCTAGAATTTTCTGGTATTGGAACTTTGATTGCAATACTTAGGAAATTTGGCCATCATTTTTGGTTATACTGAGGTTTTTATTGTGATGGCAGTCATTGTTTTTACCCTTTCCTGCTTTCACGTTATTTGTGGCTCCCATTGGAGCCTTCCTAAATTCTCCATGCCTTCCTAAGCTCTGCTTGTTTTCCTGTGATTGGGAACTGGGTGTTATTGTTTGTTTGTTGACAACTGTGCAACAGGCTGATGTGTCAGGTAGGCTGCCAGAACATGACCTTCCAGGCCACCAACCCTCCACTTCTCACTATAGCGCATCCCAGCCCCTACCATGTTGCCTTTGGAGGCCCAGGCTGTCAGGTGGGCATCAGTCAGGGCTCCCCTGCAACTCACACCAATGTAGGTCCCCAGCTCCACGGTTTGTCCTCCACTCCTGTGTCCACTCCAGAGCAGGGTCCTTAGCCATTCATTTAGCATCCAAAGAATACTAATAGAGGTAATAACCATAGCTATAGGAATGACACATTGGTGTTAGGTGATAAATAAACCATCTCCCGCCAGCGTCAGCCCTACTGCATCCAGCCAGCACAGTTGGAAAAGCAAACCACAATGTTGAAAGTCATTCCTTCAGTCTCCAAGTCACGCATCCAGTAGAAGCTGGACTCTTGGAGTGCTGGGTGGTTCTACATCAGGGTCTGTGGCAGGACAGCCTCAGAGTTTGGCATCATTGTTGGGGAATCAGGCATAAAAACAATAACATGCTTTCAGTGACGATCGATGCTTTAATTTTTACAAAACCTTTTGGAGATAAGATTATTATACCATTTTCCAGATGGGGAAACTGACTGAGAAAGGATAAGTGGTTTGTCCAAAGTCACCCAGCTAAGAAAGAGTTAGAGCTAAAGCATAACCTGGGTCCAAGATTCCCATCTCACATCTACTCTTCTGTCTGGGCCACAGTTGTGTTGAGCAGTCACCCAAGAAATGGCATGGCTGAGACACTGCCGAAGAAGGACAGTGTCTGCCCTGTGGGCCACCTCAGCAAGCTGCGTTGGCTGGAGACATGTTGGGCACAGGCAGGGCTCAGCCTCAGAAACTTCTGATGAAAATGACAGCTGGTGTGATGGCCTGGCTGTGGTATGGCCCAGCCTGGAGCTCCTGTGGGACCTCAAGCCAGAGCATCTTCCATAAGCAGACCAAGTCTTAGCTTTCTTACTACAAAGTGAAAGAGTTGGATTAGGAGTCCTTAAACTCATGTTCATTTATATCATTCTATGACTTAGGAAGCTGTTTGTTGATGATCAGATGTTTCCTTTTTAAGGTATTTTCAGCTTCCCATTTATAGTCAATATTGAGTTGTTCCCTGTGGGTGTGTCCAGGCCCCTGCTGTCTCTCCTCTCCACACATCACACCATAAGGATGCTTTTTATTGTTGTTGTTATTGTCATTGTTTTTATTATTATTATTATTATTATTTATTTTATTATTATTATTATTTGAGAGAGAGAGAGTGTGTGAGTGGGGAAGAGGGGCAGCAGGAAAGAGAGAGAGAATCTCAAGCAGGATCACACTCACTGTGGAGCTCAGCACAAGGCTCATTGTGGGGCTTGATCCCATGACCTTGGGATCATGACCCGAGCCAAAATCAAGAGCTGGATGCTCAACTGGCTGAGGCACCCAGGTGCCCCTATTTTTGTTATTATTAAATTGAGTCCTTGCCTTAGCATTTTCTTAATGTGCTAGGCAGGGACAGTGACTTTCTGGCAGTGGTGACCTAGTCAGTACAGAGCCTTTAGCCCTACTGGTGTTGTCCAGAGCTCACCAGTTAACTCCCAGGCCAACTGCGCTTGAAAGTGTTGACCCAGGCCACATGGACTGAGAGCTATCTTCTCTTCCAAGTCATGTGCTTTTCACATGGGAGGACTGTAAAAGATTAAACCAACCTAGAAACTGTCAGAGAAGAACCAAACCACCAAGGGAGCAAATGAGAAGGAACGGGAAGTGATCCAGACAGGGCCTGTGTGCAATCTACTGCCTAGCTCTGTGCCTGGCACCTGACAAACTAACAGGCGTTCAATAAATATTGGTTGAATTGCCATCATTGCTCAGGTGATAGGAGCAGCTGAGCTCAAGCAGGGTTTCCCCTTAAGCCTCAGCCCTGGGGAAATGGTATCTTTTTTGTCATTAGAAAGCATATGGCTATTCAGGCTACACAGGGTTAGAAGTCCAGGCTGGAGCCCCAGCTCTGGACCTGCTGTGTGATGTTAAGCAAGTAGTTGAATTCCAAGCCTTGGACTGTGAGGACAAGCACCCCTTCCTCTCAGACTTGCTGCAAAGTCCTTACAAAATGCACCTGAGCCTAGGCAAAGAGAACAGGGGTAAGGTCTTACCCACCTTCCCCTACACGTGGCATAGCACTGGCACCTGCCAGGTTCTCAGCAAAACGTGGCGGTTGGGTAGATGAAGAGATGGGAGGACAGAAGGACAAATAAATGAACAAGGAGTGTCTGGGAGCTAGGGCAGACAAACTTCACTTAATCTGAAAGGGTTGTCCTGGATTACTGTAACAGGCCAAGGGCCAGTGGCTTGCTGTCTGTTTCTGCCCAGAGAAGCCCTGGGGAGAAGTGTGGGGGCCTAGATGAATCCAGAAACACTCAGGCACGAAGCTTGAACTAGGATTCTGATGCTCTGGGCTAAGTAATGCTACATCTGTCGCTAGAAGCAGAAAGGCATACCTTTCTGCTCGGAAAACCCCGGCTTCCAGCCTGCTCAGCAGAGAAGGGGTGGGAGACAGTGGCACCCCAAGAGTGTGGAGCACAAAGGCCCAGCACCGAGCATGCTCCACTGCCTGCCTGTCTGGCTGGAGATGGATGACAGTAATCACAGAGACGATAATCTGGCCTTTTCTTCCAGGCCCACCTGCTGCTGCTGTTGTCACGTTCTGTGCTCTGCTGCCATCCTCCGCAGTGGTGGGGCCTACCTCTTGGCAGCCCTGGGGTAATAATTAGGGGTGGGACAGCTCCCCAGCTGCTGCGATATATTTGAGGAGGAGCCTGGGGAAGAGGCGATGGCTGGGATCCAGCCAACAAAAGGAGAAATTAAATGGGCTGTCCCGGGAACCCACAGTTAGCATTTAAACTCTAGCATGAGCTGTGGGTTTCACCTAAAAAGCAGGGTTTTCGTGAGGGTTTGGACTCCCCCTCCCCCATTCCCTCTGCTACTTGTGAGTACAATTCATTCTGGTGAGGTTGGATGACTCTCAGCAGAACCACTCAGATATGATGCTGTCATGTGTAAGGCTCAGAGGCTGGGTCTGAGGCTTCCAAGACATCCCATGCAGTGCGAGGATAAACACACTGACAGAAAACAAATGAGTGTGGCTTCAACATTGCCCCCATCGCCCCTGACCCATTCACAGCCCAGATGGCAGCCCAGTCCACAAGGAACTTACTGTCTAGTACAGCCTTCCTTGCTGAGTGCCCTCAGCCTACATTCTGCAGGCCATCAACATGTGTGGCAGGACCCAAATTTAGAGGGAATTAGGATTTTGTTTCATTTACTGTCTGTGTCATTCAGACTGCCATATTGGTTGTGGGGAGAGAGCCAGGAAATATTGATAAATACAGGCACAGGTACTGTGCACTGAGCACATCCTGTGTTCTTTATGTCATGTCATCCACACCACATGCTTAAAAGATAAGGTTGTATTATTTCCATTGTACAGCTGAGTAACATGGGGGCCACAAACATTTCATGCCGGCCCAAGTTCAAAACCAAGTGTGCCAGACTCCTAGACTTCTTTCTATTTTTCTGTGCTGTCCAGAACATGACCCAATGTCTCCCTTAATAGAATTGCAGAATTTCACCACCTCTCCCGTGTGGAAAAAACCTGTGAAAGAAGGTGGGGCCTCCAAATGAGCTCCTGGAGCCCAAGAGCTGAGTAAATGGGACTTGCCAAGGAACCCCATGCTCCTGAGCCGTGAAGAGGGTGGAGGTGGGGGTAAGAGCCCTTGGCACAGCTGAGCTGTTACTTCTTTTCAGCCAGGAGCTCAATGAAATCATTTGCCCTCTTTTGGACTTTAGCTTATTCCAGAAATGACGATGACAGAAGAAATAATACAATTAATGATCGCAAGAGGGTTAATAACTGCATGGGAACAAGTGAAGCACTAGGTCTTGGGAATGGACTCCACAGGTAGAAACAGCCTCAGAAATACCAGTTGGGAAAATATAAAGTAGCTTGAAGGGAAGGGTCTCAGTGTCCCAAGGGATGCATGCCACCCTCCATGTGTGCAGTGGCTGGAATGCTTGATGCCCAGGTGAATGGACAGATTCAGGGACTTCGATGTCCTGTGCCAATTATTTTTCCCACAGAATGCCCACCTTCATTGCCCATGATTCCTCAAGCCATCAAACATAGGCACGTTTGTGCCGACCAGTGTCTACAGAACCATGCCAAGGGTGGGTGGTGGAAACCATCTGCCATATATGCATGGTAAGGGGCACATCTGACCTCTGTGGAGAATTTAAAAACAATAATAAAACTGACAAAGAGCTGGTTTGCTTTCTGTCGCCATTATGTTCTGGCAATTCTAAATAATGTCAGTGATAAAATACTGCCCAGTGGAGCAGGATGCTTCCCCAGCACCCCACCACCACTTTGCATTCCACAGAATCTATACATTTCTCTGTTGGACTTCCTTTGCTTGGCTGCTCTTGGTGTTCAGTTGGTCGGTTGATTTCCTTGTTGGCCAACAGGCCACTGCAGTCACTTTCAATTGCCATCCTGGTCAATCCCACGTTAACTACACAAATTTAAAGTTTATTTATTTATTTTAAGGGGGTGGGGGGCAGAGAAAGAGGGAGAGAGAGAATCTCAAGCAGGCTCTGCACTGTCCCCTCCAACGTGGGGCTCAAACCCATGAACCATGAGATCATGACCTGAGCTGAGATCAACAGTCAGATGTTTAACTGACTGAGCCACCCAGGTGCCCCACTACTACACAAATTTAGGTTGTTTTGTGGTTGTATTTAGGCAACTACCTTGAGAATGGTAGGAAACCCCAGGAGAGGAGGAGAACCAGGCGGGAAAATACCGTTTTCCTCTTTTTGTTATTTACTTTTAAATGTCACAGAAATATTTCTGTTCATTTTGGATTTTTGCAAAGTGCTTTTTTTAAATGGAGACCTAGATCCAGGGCCTGTGCTGGTGATGTCCCTTTAAGCAGAGCCAAGGGGGGGATGGCATGGCAGGGACGTGTGAAGCTGCAGAGGTACTTGCACCGTACAATTTTCTGGGTCCTGACTGATAAATTATTGTGCGTCTTCCGTGTGCTCTGACATGCAATACAATTTGTCCGTGCAGCAGTGATGATAGGCTGTCCTGGGCTGATAATCAAGAACCCTCTATTTAGCTCCTTCAGCCTTTTGGAGAAATCTTAAGTAACTGTTCGTGTCCCTTTATCAGTTTTCTCTTCCACATTTTAGCATAAGTGGAAAAAGCTTTTAACCTTGAGAATTTTACTCACTTGGGGGCTGGGGGCGAGGAAGATGTGTTGTTAAAAGCGTAAAGGAAGTGGGAGGATCTTGACACTCTCAGCTAGAATGGCTTTTTCTTGGCCTGCCTCATGGCAGTGTGAGACTGTCTGGGTCCTAGAGATTGTTCAGTCTGCCTTCACTTTACGGGAAAGGAAGCAAACCCCGTGAGGGAAGTAACTTGCCCAAGGTCATGGGGTGGGTCCGCGGCAGACCCGTCAGGAGGTCAGGTTGAGCCCTGCCACGCACCCCTCGCCCCCATCCCGACCCCAGAGAGGCCTGCACCAGCCCACCATACTTCCCATGGGCTTTGGGCTCCTGACACACCCCTGCACCTGAGGGATGGTCAAGTCAGCTTAAGCATCTGTTCAACAGATCTGTGTCCCTTGCACACTTTCCAGGTAGGAATTATTGGTAATAGGTTGTATAATCATGAAGACAGATGCCACTTTTGTTTCTGTGTAAATTGCTGTATAGCATCTCTATAGTCTAACCCCACCTTGTGTAAAACAGGCTTTGGCATTTGTATGCCACTTTTTGGATTTAGTTTTACAAGCCTTAACACATGAAGCTGCCTCTTTCCTTAAAGGCACAATGCTTGCAACTTGGGTACCTGGACAATGGTCTTGTGATTCAAATACAGTTTCCAAAAGATGGGACTGACAACAAGAGAGCAGGCAAGGATTTCATCTGTGTTATTTTGGTGATGGAATGAGCATTCACTAATTGTCCTCTATCTGGTTATATTCAACTGATTTTTTTCACCTCTTGGGGAATCTTCTACTAACCTTTTCTAATAAACTAGGTCCCTAAATAGGTTGGTTTGGTTCCAGATGCTTCCTTATCCCCCTTTCATTCCCAGGGAACAAATACACAAGCCATTTGGGTCAGTTTTCAACCTATTCTCCTGTTCTTATGAGGCACTTGGAATCTATATCTTCAGGGCCCTGATAATTCTAGCTGCGAACACAGTGCCTGGGATTGGGGGGGGGGTCCCCGCACTGAGGAACTCTCTCACGTAGCAGCCTCACTTGCCAGATGCTTCAGCCCCAAGGAAAGACGCTGCCCCTTTCTGCACAAGCAAAGCCCTCACTGCAGAGGAATTTGTCCAAGCGGGTATCACAAAGGTTTGTTCTGGGCTGAAAGCTGGCACGAAAGGGCTCTGACAGTGAGCAACATTAGAATTAAAGACATGATAATACTAATTAACTTTCCCATGCCCATGCTCTGTGCATTTATTATTTGTATAGAGATAAAGCCTTAAATAATAGGCTGGCCTCTTTGGGAGCCCCAGTTGGGGGGAAAGAAGGCAATGTCCTCATTACAGCAAATAAGATAGATGGTGTTCTGCCACTGTGGCACATCCCCCAAGGACAACCTAGAGATGGTGCAGCCTCCTTCAGAGCGAGCCCTGTGTCCAGTAATGTGCACTTTCTCCTGGCAGGGTGTGGGGAGGGCAGAGGGACTAGGGCATGTGGAAGAAGAGAAGCAGTTTCCAGTGACTTGGCCATCTGCCTTCCTGGGCCTGCTATGAACCATGCAACAGTAGCCTTCAGCCTGGCCACCTGTGGTTGCAGGAAGCTCTCTTGATTCTGTGGCCTCAGTTTTGTCCTTTATGAATAAGGGAAGGTAGAGGATAGATAAAAAGTCATCAGCCTGGACAGGCTTCAAAGAGTCCTTGAAGTTCCTGAAACTATATGCAAAATGTGAATGTGCTTGTGGGCATTTTTCAGGGACTAGAAGCCCACTGCTTGCCTCTAAGTCCCTGAACCAGAGGTTAAAAGCCACTAAAGGAGGAGCTCCCCAAGGGTCCACCTTTCTCTTCTAAGTCACTGATTTTAGAGCTGCCAGACCTGATGCACTGGGGTTGTGGAGATGGATGATGGATGCTTGGGTTGAAATACCCTATAAATTAGCTGTGTAAAAGCAATTGACTCAATGGCTTTCCAATAATGCCTCCCAAATGGGGTGGCTCTAGTGCCCCTACCTCATCTGCATCTGCAACAGCTCTGGAAAGCTGGCTCCCCTGCCCAAGTTATCCTCAACATAAAACCCCAGGACATTGCATCAGTTCTGGGCTAACCCTGCAGACTGTTCCAACCATGGGGCAGCTTAGTGGTTCCCTTGTGACACAGAACTAAGCCCATCTCCCCGAGTCTGTTTCCCTCTAGTGCCCTCACCATCTAGAGCCTGTGCACTATACCTTCCACTCCAACCAGGTGACCTGCAAAGCAATTCCTAGGATGTCTGATTTGAAAT